>NW_024425786.1:4225333-4358730 GCF_017311325.1 Ursus maritimus | reverse complement strand
CCGCCACCCCCGGGCCCCCGCAGAAGCCCTAAGTACGTTTACTTATGCGTGTAGACATCTTATGTCATTTATAAGCTCCTGGCAGGGCCCTGCGTAGCAGCGCTAGCCGCCCTCCCCGCTGCGCGCCCCGGGCTTCTGGTTGAGGCGAAGCAGCACGGACGGATGTCGGGAGGGGGCAGGAGACGGCTCAGCAGTTTCTGGGCCGGAGCTCGGTGAGGCCTTGGTATTAAATCTGTGAAGAAAAGCTACTGTTTGGTGTTTCCGCGGGGCTGTGGCATTCAGTGGCCCGGGCTTGGTTTCCTGGGGGCGTCGAAAGGGGGCCGGAAGTCTTGTCACCCCAGGGTCGGGGACCCACGGCGGAGGCCAGGGTAGCACCTGGCTCCCAGGTTGCCCCTCCCGCTCGGCCGTGCCCCAGTTACCCCGAAAGGGAGAGGAAGTCGTGGCGACGGCGCCAGAGTGTGAACGTCAGCCGCGGCGGCCGAGAGAGCTTTAATGGGGTGCGGGATGGCGGGGACGGGGAGGAAGCAGGTGGAGACACAAGTGCAGGGCCCCCCGCCCCCCACTCTCTCCACCGGCGCCGCGGAAGGGTCCGGGGAGCGTGGGGCCTGGGTGGGCAGACTTCACGGAGGTGGGGGGGCAAAGGATGGGCCCCCGGAGCGGCAGCTCCGTCCCGACGGGCAGGTTGCTGTTTTCACTGCTTCTGGTAAACAAATGACTGAGAGGAAGCCCTCGGCGGGGATGGGAAATGCGGCCCGGGCGGGCTGGGCGCAGATCTGGGTCAGGACGGGAGGAAAACCCCTTCCCCGAGCGCGGGGCCTGCCTCCGCCCAGGATGCGCCAGCCCCGCGGGTTCCGGGGTGCGGGGGAGGGGGCTGCAGCCGGTCGCGCGCCCCGCAGGGAAACAAAGTTGCCATCCACGGGGGCCGGGGGAGCTCTGGGCTACCTTCAACGAACATGCAAATATATGTAAATAGGCATGCAAATAAGCAGCATCTTTTTGCGTCAACAGCTTGCTTGGGCACTTTTTCTGGGCGACTGCGGCGGCGGGCGCGCTCCAGCGTCGCCCCGGGCTGGGGATGCGGGGGCCGGAGCGGGGTCAGGGAAGGGTTCCAGCGCGGGAGGGGAAGGCAGCTCGGCTCCCAGTCCTTCCACCCGGGCCGGGCAGGCCGGGGCGGAGGCTGGGGCCCGTCGAGCTCACGAGGCTGAGAGTAGGAGAGCGGCGTCTAGTACTTAGCGATGTCCCCCTTCTTCAGGATGATCTGTCGCTGCCAGGGCGCCAGCTTGGTCTCGTCGTAGCCCAGCGTCCGCAGCTTCTCCGACTGCTCTTTCTCACGCTGCATCTCCTCCTGCTTCTGTCGCTCCTCTTCTTTCCTAGGCATGGTGTAGGGGCGGAACCGCGGGCAAAAGTGAGGGTGGGCCAGGCACCGGGAGGGCTCACGGGTGGCAAGTAATGCGTTACGGAGGGCAGGGGCTGGGTTGCTGAGGACAGAGGGGTAATTATTGGTGGCCAGGGCAATGAGTTCCAGGACAGAAGGGCTAGGGCACTGGGGATGGGTCAGGAGGCACAAGAGCAGGGTTGGGGACAGAGGGGCTTGGTTGAGGGCAGACTGAAGTCACTGGGGCACACACAGAAGCTGGGTGAGAGAGGCTGTGGCTGAATTATTGCTGGCTGGGATATTACTGGAAACAGTGGTGCTGGGTCAGGGGTGTGGCACAGGGTGAGGAGGGGGTGAGTTCTGGGGTACTGGGGTTGGGCTGCTGGAGAGCAGAGGGGCCACGTTACTGAGAGGCAGTGGTGGGTAATCAGGGACAGTTACTATAAAATAGGGACTAGATCTGCACTGCTGACAAGGTAGCCACTAAGTACAAGTGGCCATTGAGCATGTGCAATGTCAGAATGAGCTGCAGTGTGGGTGTACAATGCACATGGCATCTCAAAGTCTTTGTTTAAAAGAAATGTAAAAGATCTCAGTAACTTTTATACTGATTATGTATTGAAATAATATTTTGATATATTGGGTTAAATAAAATATACATGTTAAGTTCACCTATATCTTTTTATTTTTTCAAGGTGGCTACTAGAGAATTTAACATTACATAGTGGCTCACGTTATACTTCTGTCAGCACTCGGCTAGATTACTGGGGCAGAAACTATGTTTGAGGGACAGAGATCAAGGTTATTGACACTGAGGTTGGGTTAGCTGAAGGCCAGGTTAATGGGAGACGGGGCCTGGGTAATTGGGGACAAGGCTGTTAGGGCATAAGATGTAGACTTTGGGGCAGGGGCTCAGTTACTGGGAGACAGGAGCCTGGTGGCATCATTGGGAGCAGAGAGGTTGTGCTACAGACCAGAGTGACAAGGAGATGTGCTCAAGATGGGGCTGGACGAAGGGGCAAAAGCACAGTGCCCAGCATGGGGAGGGGTAGCAGGTCAGGCCCAGCCCCACACTCACCGCTTCTGCTCCCTAGAAGGAAAAAGAAACAGCATTATTTGGTGCCAACTTGCCAGGGACATGATCAAGATATCCTACCAGGCCTTGAAGCTTCCGGTTCCCCAGCTCACCTCTCCTCTTCTAGCTTCTTCCGCAGGAGGTCTCGCCTCCAGGCAGGCATGCTGGCCAGCCGGGCCTCCTCCTCTTCCTCCTGAAACACAAGCACAGAGCTTTAGGACCAGCGTGGGTGAGGAGGTAGGGAGTCAGAGGGGGTGCAGCCCAACCCTGGGGGACCTACACCAGTGAGGGACAATGGGATACAGAGGTCCTTCTACAGGGCAAATCGATGAAAGTGCCTGGCCACAGTCCCCTTAAAGGGAACCTCCCAGGCTCTGCCCCCTTGTAACTCAGGCCCCCTGTGCCCTAGAGGTGGCACCAAAGAGGTCAGAGCCAAGGTGTAGGAGAGGAGCCGAGAATGAGCTTCCCCACTGGGGCAGGCTGACAGATGGCCCCAGGCCCCAGACCCAGACTCTCCCTGTGAAGAACCTTCTGGCCCATGTGTGTCCTGTTCCCAAGTGGAGTAGACACTACGTCTACGCCTGTGTGGCTGCACTGACTTGGCAGGAGCGGGGGCAGACATCCAACACAGGCGGCTTACGGCAAAGAGTTTTATTACTTGGATGTTTACAGAAGAGAACACATCACACGGAACACTACACACGTGGCTTCCTTGACCTCAAAGAAGTAGCTGTGAAGTCCAGTGAAAAACCAAAGAGAGGAGAGCCACACTGCCCCAACGGGGACCCATGGTCCCTCAAAGCAGCTGCTGCTTCTGCCTGGCTCCAACATGGAGCAGGCAAGATTGTAGGGCCAGAGGGGAACACCTGGTTTGCCCTGTGCCCTGCCCTGCCCATTCTGGCCACTGCCCCACATCTGGCCATGATGGGGCTTCAAAGGCTGCAGCAGCCTGGTCCTCCTGGGTACTCTGAGTTCTCCGAGGCCACTCTGCTGGCTTCTGGGTTCTTCCTGCAGGCTTCTGGCCTGCAGAGGGCATCAGACAGGCATCTAGGCCCCGGTTAACATGCTTGAGGTGAAATTCCAAATTCTGCTCAGATGTCAAAGAGCTCTGCCTCCTTCTCCTTCCAGAAGGAGAAGCTGCGGTCAATGTAGCGACAGATGTCCTCGTTGCTGAACTCGCCCATCTCAGACACCAACTCCAGGGGATATTCAGCAGGGGCTTCCGCGGAACTAGGAGGGTCCCATGTCGGGGGAGGTGCCGCCGGCGGAGGTGGGGTGGGGGGCTGCGGTGCAGGAGCTGGCGCCTCGGGCTGCCCCTCTGGGCAGTCCACCGTCTGAGCCGAAGCGACCTTTCTTGCCGGCTCCCTCTCCTCCTCCTCATCTCTTTTCTCCTCCTCTTGCTCCTTCTCGGCCTCTTCTTCCCGGGATGGCTCGGCCTCCGGGCTGTCTCCGAAGAACTGGCGCCTGAGGTCCTCAAAGCCGTCGCTCCAGCTGCGCCGGCCGGCCTCCACCTCTTCGAGCACCACGCGATGGAAGAGGCGGATGAGCTCCCACGGGTGGCTGCCCAGTCGGTCGAACATCTCGTAGCACAGCAGGTGGCGGAACTTGCGCTCCTCACGGCTCAGGCCCATCTCGAGCAGCTGGAAGTAGCCGAGCATGAAGAGGTCGAGCGTGAGGCTGTCGTAGCGCCGGGGCGCGCCACCGTCGAAGGGCGGCAGGAAGTGCTCTGGCCAGTACAGGCCGTGCGCCAGGCCCGAGCCGCACGGCGGGCGTGCGGGCACCTGCCGCAGCAGGCTCCGCCAGTGGCCCAGCAGCTTGCCCACCACCTGCCGCTGCCTCAGCAGGCGCAACAGCCGCCCGTCGGGGCCGTCGCCGGCCGGCGGCTGGGGTGCGTCGGCGGCTTCAAGGACCGGGCCCGCGCCGGCGGCCACCACGCGGGGCAGCAGTCTGCGTAGGCGCGCCTGGGCTTGGCGCCCGGGGCCGCGGAACGTCCACTTGCGCCAGTGTTCCAGGAAGAGATAGACGATGCGCTCCTTGCGCATATCTATGTAGTCCTGGACACAGCGCAGCTCGGTGGAGAGCGGCGGCCGCCGCGCCAGCTGCTCGGGCTCCGGCAGCGCCGCCTGGTGGCCGGGAGCATCAGGCGGGCCCGGGGAGCCCGGGGAGTCCCCGGCGGCCCGCAAGCCGTTGGCGGCGGGGGCGCTGGACTCCCCGGTGCCGGCCGCCACGTAGTCCTCCTCGAGGATGGGCTCTCGGCCGGAGGCGCCCGCGGGAAGCGAGAACTTGCGGCATGAGTCGTGCGCGGGCGCCGAGCCCTGGGCACGCAGCTCGTAGACGGCGCGGAGGTGCTGCACCGAGACGCCGCACTCGAGGATCTCGCGCGCCACGGCCTCGCGGCACCAGCTCAGCGAGTGCGAGCGGCCCAGGCAGAGCGGGCCCGGCCTCCAAGGCGCGTCGGGCAGCGGTGCCAGCGGCTGGCCCGTGTCGGCGGCCAGCAGCTCGGCCAGGTGCGCGGGCCGGCCGCCCAGCGCAGCCAGTAGCGTGGCCATGCTCTTGAGCAGCGTGGAGATCTTGCTGCACCAGGCAGGCAGGCTGGCGGCGCGGCCGTGCATGCGGCGCGGATCGACGGTGAAGCGCGGCGCCGAAAGGGCGGCCGAGATCGGCAGCAGCTGCTCCAGCTCCAGCTCCAGCTGCTCCAGGCGCGCCTCCAGCTTCTGCGCCTTGTGCAACACCTGCAGGTTCTCGATTTGCTGCTCGATGCGGAGAATGTCGGCTTCGGTCATGAGCTCGCCGAAGGGCCCGAGGATGGCGTTGTGCGCGCTGGAGTACCTCCAGCCCTCGCGGGGGTAGCAGCACGAGCTGGCGGCCATCAGCTAAGGCGGGGAAGACAAGAGAGGGGAGGGAGGCGCGTCTCCCTCTGGCCCGGTTCCCGCAGAGGCCGCCGGGGGGCGCCATTTGCATGTCCCGGGTGGTGTAATGGCTCCGCGGGGCTGTGTTGGCGGGGATGGGCCAAGCCCGGCCGGCAGGTGATTGCACTGGGGCGAGGCTTCGGCCCAGGCCGCTACTCCGGGCGCTGAGCAGTGTCCTCTTTGGTCGCTGGCGGGGTCGTTGGGCGCTGTTGCAGAGGCAGGGCGGGCAGACGGAGTCTCCACACCTGGCTAGGTTGCTCATTACACCACCGAAGGAACATGCAAAAGGCGTTGAAGCTGAGACGCAAGGCCGCTCTTTCCCACCCCGTCTCAGGTCTGCATGCCGGCGAGGCCTCGCCCAGACCCGTGACCCCTTCTCAGCGCCCCCTGCGGCCCAAGCCCTCCCTGTGCACGCCGCCAGTGTCTTACTGCGGAACCGGCCGCCAGGCTACCATTTCGCTCCTAGTCCCAGGACCAGGAATAATAATCTATTTATGGAGCTAGGCCAGGGATTTCCGACAGTTTCGTTCATTCCTCACTTGAGTGCTGGGCTTCTCCAGCCCAGGGGGTTGAGGGGGCTGTCCTCCCAGTTCATCTTGACCCACTACAGTCCGTTCCCCACAGACAAATAGGATGAGGCCACTTCCCCACAAAACCCCTCCCAGGCTCCCGACTGCTGCAGGAGAAAGTCCATTTTCTTCAAGGCCAGGTCTTGGGGATCAGAGCCCCACTGACCTCTCCAGCTCCACCCCTCTCCTAGTACAGTCTTGCAGCCTGCTTGCTCTGTGTCCCACTATTCCCAGTCCACCTCTTGCTCCTCTCCCAAGCCCACCTTGGACATCACTTCCTGCTTCCCTAGCGCCGCCCCCAGCCCAAATAGGATGGTGGGCTAAGGGCTGTCGCAGTCCTCTGCATGCCCCATCACAGTGCTCCTGTATTGTAACAGCCCAGTTGCTGGCCTCCCTGCTCACTCAGGTTCTCGCATTACCTTGTTTCATATTCTTGGGGGGCACTTATGGCTCTACTAAGGTGATATGTTTGTTGGTTGACCCCCTGACATCCCTCCTCCCCTCGCAGCCACCTTGAAAAGGCCCTGATATGTTTATCGTGAATCCCTAGAGGCTACAACAGTACATGTCACATACACAGCACCCAGGAAACACATGTTGAGCGGGTCCGTGGCAAACCATCCAGCCAGCCAGTGATGATCAATCATCTGACAGATAAGAAAATATCTTAGGCGAGATGAGGCTCAGTATCCATGGCTGGAAAGTGGCAGTGCAGGGAAAGCACCCAGGCCAGGCTGACTGCAACCAAAAGCCTGTTGGCTACTCCCAGTGTGCTCCCTGGACCAGTATGGTCAGCCTCACCCAGGAGCTTCCTAGAAGCACATTAGAGTTTGATGAACTTGGCCATCTGGCTGCCTGAGGGGGGGTCAGGGGTCGAGACTGGGGACAGTCCCAGGTCATGGAGGTCGTCCAACCCAGTTCCCCCCCCCCCAGGTAATGGGAGTCGCCGGAGGTGGAAGGGACGGGCAGGCTTGAGGGGAGGGGGGGAGATGTGATGTGGGGGATGGGCCGAGGGCCCAGGTGCAGACCCTCCGGGAAGCCCCACCCCGCCCACCTTCCGCCTCTGCTCCTCCTCCTCCTGCATCTTCAGCTGCAGTTTCCGCACCATAACCTGCCGCTTCCACTCGGGGATGGGCCGGCCCTGCTCGTCGTGCGTGGGGATGAGCGCCTCCACGTCCAGCTGCACGCCTGGCGCCGGGGTGGCGGGCGGCGCTGGCACCACGCTGCCGTTGAGCAAAGGCTGGGGCCCCGCGGCCGGCGGGGTGGGGCTCCGGGCCCGTGAAGGCGCAGGCAACGCCTGAGGCAGCGGCGAGTCGGCCTGCCGGGAGAAGCGGCGACACTGAGGGCCTGGCGGGCAGGGGCGAGGGGAACCGGGGCGGGAGTGCCCGGCGGGCCGCCTACCTGGGAGATCGGTTGCCCGCTGCCTGAGAACACCGTGGTCAGCCCCTTGCTCTGCGGTGTCGGCTTCAGACTCTTGCCTGCCTTGATCTCAGCCAGTAGCTCGGCGTTGTCACCCGTCGGGGACATCATATTGAAAGACTTGGTGCCTGCGCGGAGGCAGGAGACAAGGTGCTGGCCGGGGGCGGGGCCTTTGTCCCCGACGCCCCCCATCTGCCCCTCAGCTGCCCCCTCCCCAAGTCAGGAGGGGCCAGGGCTCCAGATGGCAGCTCTCCAGGTCCCAGGTCCCCTGGGCGGCTCTCGCGGACCCCAGAGGGGGTTCCCCAATCGCAGCTCGCCAGGCCCCACCATCCTCCCGGCCCTACTCACGGGGCTTGGGGGCCCCGCCTGAAGGCCCTCGGGAGTACATGCTGGGTCTTGGGCCGGCCCAGGGGACTCCAGCGAATGTCTCCATCCAGGACACTGACTGACCAGCTCCAAGACACTACCTGGGGGCCAGCCACCCGACCTTTGTCCTGGGTTCCCTGGCTCGGCCCTGCCGGGGTGGAGTCTCCCTCCAGCCCTCTCTGCATCAGCAAAGCTCAGTGACCCTTGGACTGAGTCGCCTGGGGCCTCCATGGCTATATGGACTCAGAACCCTGGATGCCAGAACCCAGCCGGTCCCCTACCCACCCCCCATACCCACAGACAGACACACGCGCAGACACACTGGTTGCAAGCCCGTAGCACACTTATGGCAAAGTGCTGCTCAGCTCTGGGGGACCTAGGAAAGCCGAGCCCTTACTAAGGATGTGGGGTGAAGGCACCCAGGAAGAAGGGCCAGGTGAAAAACATGCAAATTACCAGTGCACAGAGTTTGCATTTTCTGACAAGCCTAGCGGAGGTGACTGGGGTCTGGGAAGGGCTGTCTTTAGAGACTGAGGAGGGGTGAGGGCTGGGTGAGGGCAACAAAACAGGCCAACGGGGGACTTTTAGGTTCCCTGGGGGCTGGGGATCCCTGAGCGAGGAGCAGGAGGGATAAAAGGAAAAGGTGCCAGGGAGGCGCTGGCACCGGACCCATTTATTTAGGCAAAACTGACAGCCCCGGGCCGAATTCGTGGGTGTGTATGCGGGTGGAAGTAGGAAGGTGGCTGTAGTATGGAGGACCCCTGGCCTGCTGGCCCCTGGCCCTGCCCTTTATAAAGTCCAGGTCCTTCGGCCTTGATTTCCCTGAGCGTGCCTTGTTCCCTGCCCCGCACCTCAGCCAGGAGCCAGCACGCACGCAGCTACTCACTCTTCCTGTGCCTCAGGACTCTCACTTCTAGAGAGGAGAGAAGTGACAGCGAAGTTAGGAGGGGGAGGGGGCTGGGGTGAGGCGTGGTGGTGAAGGAGAGAAGGAATTTTCCACCTCATCTGACCCTGGCTCAGGCTGCTCTGGGGCTCCACAAGGGTGGTCCTCCCAGTTCTGGCCCTTACTGGTCCCTGAGGATTGGGTAGAGCTGCCTCTGGCCCTGCCCCCCCTAACAAGGGCCTCAATCTTGGCATTGGGTTGGAATAGGGCACCCAGCCCAGGTTCTGCTGAGGAGGGGTGTCTGGAGAAGCCCGGAGTCTATTTTTCATCTGTTCCTAGCTTCAGCCTTGCTCCAGACGGAAAAAGCTGACCCCAGAGCTGGGGGCCATGCTGGAAGCTCTGGTGGTGGTGAGCATGCTACCATGGGCTCCGGTCTGCAGGGGCTGAGGCTCCACAGGTACCCTGGGGAGCCCAGGCTGGTCCTGCTCTGGACCCTATTATACTCTTGCACTCCTAGTTAGGGAGATGAAGCTTTGGTTGGTGTCACGAAACATGGTCCCTGCACTGAGTGGCTGGGCAACCCCCCTCCCCCCAGGCTTGGGTGGGAGTATCAGCACCCAGGCATGAGCTCCTGGGCCTTACAGGAGGCCTGGCATGCAAGTGTCTGACCCACGTTACGGAAGAGAAGCTCAGGAATCCTGGTCACCAGTCTAGACCTTAAAAAAGATGTGTCCCTGGGGGGGGGGGTCATCAGGAGGGAAACGGCAGGGCATCATGGGTCACTGGCCTTGTCCCCATAGCCAGGTCCTAGCTGGCCTGGGGCCTCTGGGGGTATCTGACTGGAAGAGTCCCTGACGCATCTGAGAAGAGCCCAGGCTGTAGCTAGCTTCAAAGAACAAGAGATAGAGGTGAGGAGCACAAGAGAGATGTAGGATAGACACGGGGCAGGAAGAAGCTTGGCCAGCAGCCCTGCCTCCTTGAAACTAGTTCTGCTTCTCAGAGCTTCCCATTAGCACCAGCTTCTTAGAAACACCAGCCACCAGAGCTGGGAGGCCTTCCCTGTTGGAATGGACCTGGGCCCAGAGAGGGAAGGGGACTTGACTGAGCTCACACTAAGGCAGAGCCTTCGTTTAGGGTCCTCTTTGGGCTAGGGGCTGCAGCAGGAACAAGTAAGAGAAGAGTGAGCGCAAGGGCAGTCGCAGCTGGGAAGGAAGCGATGTCTAGGTTTCCCTCCCCTTCAGGGCTAGCGCCGCCCCCCACCCGCAACCCGCCCCTACTCACTGCCAGTGGACGAGGAGGAGCGACGCTGCCCGCAGCCAGGGCCAGCGCCCTCGAAGGGCAGAGGCGGAGCAGGCGGCGGCGAGCTAAGGGCCTCCGGCAGGGGCGGCGGCGGCGGTGGTGGCGGCGGCAGCTCCCTAGACGCCTTGGGGTCCGCGGCGCAGCCGTTATGCACGTGGTTCCCGGCGAGCAGCGCCGCCTGCGGAGGAGCGGAGGGGCTAGCGAGTGAGAAGCGGGAGGCCAGGCCGGGTCCCGGGCGGCCGGCGGGTGCGGGCTGGCAGGCACGCACCTCCTCGCTGTGCGCCATGCCCGGGCCTGCGGCCAGCGGCTCCCCGGGACAGCGGCCCAGCTGCCGGTAGTAGTCCCCCGTGCTGGGCTGCTTGCTGAAGGCGCGGGGCTTGCGGCCGGAGTCCTGCCTCCTCAGCCCGTTGTGGCCGTCGCGGGAGCTCAGCTGCGGGAAGACAGCGGTGGAGGGGACTTCAGGCACTGGTCCCGGCCGCCTCCCACGCCCCGCCCCCCCAGCTCTTCACATTCCCGGGGCTCATGGCCAGCGGCCGTCGAAGGGTGCAGCCAACCGGGTTCCCAGACCCTCCTGTTCTCAGAGCGGTGATGGGGCGAGGGTCCTGGGAAGGGCAGGCTCGGTCGGTCCTACAGGGAGGGGTTTTGGGAACGGGCCAAGGGCCACAAGGGTCCCCACTCAGGCTAGAAGGGGCGGGACCAGGGACGGGTTGACCCAGCCCAGTCGCCAGGGGGAGCCGGAGAAGGGGCAGCTCTCGGTTTAGCTAGAGCTAAGGCCTCCGCCTCACCCCACTCCTGGCCACCCGACCATCCCGCGCGTCCCCACTGCTCTGCCGAACCCTCTTTTTCGGGGACGCCGGTGAGGGAGCCCCCCTGAGAGCCCTTGCCCTGTTAGGCTCCTGCTTGCGCAGGGCTCTCAGCCGCCCGACCCCGGGGCTGCTCCTACCTGCGCCTGTGCCGGTGGCCCCCGCTGTGCACCTGGCGGCGGGGGCGGCGTGGACCGACACCTGCGCTACCGGATCCCTCCTCTCAGGTTACGGCCCAGCCCTTGCCCGCCCGCGCCTAAGAGCGCCCATGAGCTCCGTCGACCTGACGTCACCCGGGGCCCGCCAATCCCGGGCTGACCCACTCTCAGCAATAGGGTACTCACGGGGTCTCCGACTGCATTGCCACAACCTGCCGCTGCGCCTACCCGCCCGGAGAGCCTGATGTGCCCCCTCCCCCCGCGCCTCTCTCCCTCCGCTAGGCGCTGGGCACCCCGGCCTCCATCCTCCTCCCCCATCTGGTCCCTTCCAAACCCCGTGGACAGAATGCGGTCCTGACCACGAGCAGCGGAGCCCCCCCCCCCATATTTGGTACCCCTGGGTTCCGGGTCACGCCCCCGCCCTTCCTCTCCCGCATCTGGAAACCATCGACATCCGCGTAAGCGACACCGACACCCGCGCCTAAGCCTCGGGTTTCAGGGGCGGCAAGGCGGGCTCAGATGACAGCGCGGTGGCCCGCCCCGTCGCAGCTGCCCCCCGCTAAGCCCAGCCCAGGGAAAAGGACATGGGGTGGTAGGGCCAAAGGCCGAGTCAGCGCGCGGGGGCTGTCCCCTGCTCCATCCCCCGCCCATGCGTCCCCGCGGTGGCCCCGGACCTCCACGCCCCACCCGAACCGGCTCTCGTTGCAGGAAACCCTACACCACAGGATTTGTTTTCTGGGCCAGTCCGCCCCCTCGGCGCCCCCTACAGCCCCAATGCGCGGTGCCACGACCCTGCTCTGGATGCGGTCAGACAACAGCCAGGCCCAGGGGGCGGAGGCGGGGGGCGCGAGGCGCAGCCGGCACACAAAGGGCCCTTTGTGGAGCTGCCGGTCGCCTGCGGTCCTGCACGCACACACCGGGTGGGGGCCCGGGACCTGGAAATCCTGGTGCTCAGGGGAGTGGAGGGGGCACAGCCTGGGCCACCTCTCCTGTGGCTTGGGGCAGGGCTCACACAGCCGACGGCGGGGGGGAGTCGGCTGGTCCATGGCCCCCTGCAGTTCTCTCCTGGGCCCTCTCCACCTCATCGAGATGAAAGGAGACCCGACTGAGAGCTTGGTCCAGGATGGCAGTGAGGGCAGGGTGGAGTCGCTGTAGAGGTTGTCCTTCCCCTCCCCCACCCAGTGGCCTTGTGACCTGAGTCACCTGTGGGCAAATTGGTTACTCACCTTGCCTCTGGAGTGGCTTGCTTTGGGCTTGAGAGAGAACTAGAGGTCAGGGCTCCCACGGGACCCTGGGGGGGGCCTCTACCCCATACTAGGCAACCTGTGCTCTGAGGTTGTCCCCCACTTCCCAGACCACCCAGGACCCCAGCCCAGGGGTTGGGGCTCCCTGCCCGGGACTCTCTCAGCTATCAGACAGTCCTCTTGCTCCAGAGCTTCAGCCAGGACCCCAGCGGCCCCGACATCCTGGGCACCTCCCATTCAATGTGCCCTCACTGAACACTCCCCCATGGCTCCCATCTCAGGACTGGCCCTTCCACCACCCTAGGCACTCCAAGTCCCAAACTGGAAAGCCAAATTCAGTCTCAGCCCTCCCTAAGCCCCCTCTGAGTGCACAGTCGTGCTACTGCTCTCTCCCCCTACCTCCGCCCTCCCCGTGGCCCTTCACAGCCATGCCACCTGCATCTCCCCCCGGGAGGACACCCCCTTGGGAGCCATTCTCCACCTGAGCCTGGGGCTATGGGCATGTGTAGGGCTGGAGAGGCTGTTTGCACATATTCTCTGACAATTCTGTGACCACCCTGCCACTCTGTGCAAGACGTGTGGGAGGACCCAGCTCCCTGAGAGGTGCCGCTTTCTGATTTATGTTCCCTCACCCATCCCCAGCTCCTGAGAGGGGGGTGGCTTTGTCTTACTCATCTGCCTGTCCCCAGTGCCCAGACCTGGGTCCCCATGGGGCTGGCCAGGAGCTTCCGCTCTCGAATAGGCCACACTGGCCCAGGGCCCCCCACCCTGTGCCCGCGAGCCAGTCTCCTGGCCTCGGGTGGTGCCTATCCGCCCAGGCGCATAGGGAGGCAGGCAGGTGGGTGAAGTTCACTACCTCCTTCTTGAAGGCCTCCGTCTCCACGTGGCGGAGTTTGCTCTTGGTCTGTATGTAGATATCAGCTGCATGTGGCCCCACGGGGGGCTGGGGAGCTGGGTAGCCTGGTGGGGGTGGGGGCAGCTGGGTGCCTGGGGGTGGGGGTGGCGGAGGGAAGCTGGGTGGTGGTGGCAGTGGTGTGGTTCTCTCCGTCTTGCCCCGGGGCCGGCCCAGCTCCGGGCTCAGCATGTCCATGTAGTTTTGTATATCTGCAGCTCTTGAGCTGGGAAGCCCTGCGGAGGGAGCGAAGACTGGGTTTGGGAGTTTGCAGAGAGGCTGTCCCCCAGGACTGAGACCCTCTTCCACCCAGAAGCAACACACCAAGGGATGAGGTGGGCTTAGGGGTGCAGCTCGGCATGGCTCCGCTGTGGGCCCCAGCAGTGCATGGCCCCCCTCGCCCTGCCCTGCATGTGTTGGGGAAAGACAGTGCACTCAAGTTTGGGGGGAGGCCCCAGGGGGCTTTCAACGCCAGGGCATGCCAGTGGGGCACAGCCACCCGGAGGGTGAAGGGGCAGCTCCTCGGGTCACCTGGCGGCTTGAGGCAGCCATCACAGAGCGTGTGGCAGTGTGTGCATTTGTGTATGTTTTTGAGTACCCACACGTGTTTCTTTGTATTTACAAATGGGTTTGCATCCATGTGCGGACATGGGCTGTGTCTGTGGGTGTTTGCATGTGTACGCACGTCTGGAGTGTGGAAATGGAGGCGGAGTGTCTGCTGTAGCACAGGTGTGGGCGTGCATCTGCACAGGGCTGGATGTGTGGTTGTGTGCTCCTGTCTGTATACTGTGCATACACGTGTACAAGGGTGCACGCTTGAGTGTGACCAGGTGTGTGTAAAGTCTGGTGAACACTGTGTGTGTGCGCGTGTGTGTGCGTGTGTGAGTGAGGATGATGAATCATTTGCGGGGTGCATGTGGGTTCTGTCTGAGGGAGAGTCCATGTGGACGTACAGGTGTGTTTGTGATGGGTACACACAAGCACAAGTGTCACCTGCCTCTCACCACAACCAGCAGTCCCTCCTGGTGACCTGGGCTGCCTCCAGCGTCAGCTGTGGGCAGAGCAGGCCAGAGGCTGGCCCTCACGGACCAGTGGCCAGTCCCAGTCTATGCTCCCTCCTCCCTCTTCCCAGCCCAGCCCACTCACGGCGTGGGGGGCGCTGCTCCTTGATGCTGGAGTGGCTGGAGGAGCAGGAGTCATAGTTGGAGAGGGTGCTGGTGGGCGAGCTGAGGTCAAAGTTCAGCGGCTGGACTGACATGGTGGTATTAGGTGAAGACATGCCGGAGTCAGGCTGCTTGGTCTCCAGCTCAGCAGACGGATCCCGGGACAGGACACGGTGCTCCACACTCTGAATGGGAGGGGAGGCAGTGGGGATGGCCTGACCCGAAGACCAGTGTGCTCCAGGCCAGGGTCCTGCTCAGCCATGTCCTTGCTGGGCGACCTAGGCCGAGCCGCTTCCCTTTCTGGGCTCCCTCCACATTCTGAGAATGTCTCTCAGGTTCTTCCCAGGGGAAGATTCACACCCAAGCCCGGCCCCCTGGCAGCGGGACCACAGGTTGCTGGGAAACTCCCACCCCAGCCACTCCTTGCTCAGGGGGGTTGAGAGACTGTCAGAAGAGAGGGCCCTGGTCTGGACCCCAAGGGGAAGACTGCCGTGGCACTAGCCTTCGCCCTTCTTCATCAGAGGAACTGGGCTCCAGTGTATCTGTGGGGAGGGGCTCAGGTGCCACAGCTGCTGGGGGCAGGGGAGGCATGCAGGGCCCCCACAACTTGCAGGAAAGACTAATTCCCCATGACCTGGCCAGCAGCCCTTATCTCTCCTTGCTCTACGGGGGCAAATCCCAACACCAGCCCAGCCTCTATCTCCTGATGGGGCCTTTGGAGAAAGGGTTGGGCCTGGGGTGGCCCCCTGAGTCTGGTTGGCAGCCCAAGCTCAGGCTGTAAGCCTGCTGTCCCCACCACTATCTGTGCCCCTGCCCACAGGCCTGACACTCCTGGCACGGGACCGGGCTGGGGTGGGGGGTCCTGCTTACGTTGCCCATGCTGGCCTTGTTGCCGGCAAGCCCGCTCGCTGGCTCCGTTGGCTGCCTCCTGCCCAAGCCTGCTCCTCCCTGCCCGGGGCCCCCTCCCTGCCCGAGAAGTGTCACAGGCCCCCCGGGAGTGGGAGGCAAGCCTAGCACCAGGTAACAGCTCAGCAGCCATGCTCATTGGCCCTGTAATTAGGGGCTCTGTGGGAGTGTTTGCCTTTTCTGGGCCAGCATCCTGCATGGTTTAGATCTGTCACTGCTGCAGCTGGGCCTGTCTGGGTGAGGGGACCAAGGGGGGGGCTAGACTCTGCTGCCTCTTCCATGAGCCAAGGGAAAGCACAGGGGCTGGGCTGGGTGGGGGTGGGCAGCTGAAAATGCTCTTTTTGTGGCGGACAGCAGTGGGCACTAGGGGTGCCAGCTAACCCCATGGATAACACAGGTTAGGGGCACAGGGTCTGCAGCCTGGAGTGTTGTCTTCAAATTTCACTTCTCCCACTTACTAGCTAAGTGACCTTGGGCAAGTCACTTATCCTTTCTGTACGTAAAGAGAGAGAGCATGCTGGGGTGCAGGGCGGGGCAGGGGGAAGGGCAGAGAGAGAGGGAGAATCTCAAGCAGGCTCCACGCCCAGTGCAGAGCCCGAGGAGGGGCTTGGTCTCACAACCCTGAGATCATGACGGGAGCTGAAATCAAGAGTCAGACGCTCAAACGACTGAGCCCCCCAGGCTCCACTGAGTTTATCTGTAAATGGGGATAGCAGTACTTCCTGCCTCCTTTTATACCCTGTGAGGGTATAAAAAAGATTTAAAAAATTAGTGAAGTGCCAGGGTGTGGTAGCCAGTAAATGCCATACGCGCCAACTATTGGTACTGACTTCCGGTGGAGACCGAGATTCTACCTATAAAGCACGGGGCAGGGTACCTGCCGGGGTAGGAGTTCATGTGATCATGTTTGTGGCAACTGTAGCTGCTGGTAAGAGGGCCGTGAGGGGCTGGGGTGACCCCCCCCCCTCAAAACAGAATCATACACTCTTTCAGTGGGAAAGAACTACCTCTGGTTCAGAAACGCCCTGTACCATCCAGTTGGCGTACCCAGCTGACAGGGTACTCACTCTCTGTCGGACCATCACTCTCTCTGGGTGGCCTTTGGGGGGAAAATTCTTCCTCCAGTACAGCTGCAGTCTCTGACCCCCTGGGCCTTGCTGTGCTCTGGAGCACCCAGAACCGGGGTGCCCACCCCCCCCCCCATGCTTGCGGACAGTGCTATGGGCTGGAGGCCATCCCACCTTCTCCCCTCCAGGCCTCATTTCCCAGCCCCTCTTCCGGCCAGGCTGCACCCTAGAGCTGGTCCTCCTAGATGCACCTGTGAGACCGACCCTCCGTCCTCCCTCCTCCCCTAAAGCGGGCATTACATCAGATAAGTCAGGGCCCTGGACTTGGAGCCAAACAGACCTGAGCTCAAGTCCCAGGAGGTGACTTCACTGCTGTGCAACCATAATAAAATCATTTAAAAAGCTAACACAGGTTTCCAGTTATGAAGTAGCCATGAAGTGAGCAAACATACAACGTAGCTGCGTGACCTTGGACGAGACCGGGGCAGTAACACCACCTGCCTCAGGGGTGGTGGAGACTTAAGTGAGCCACCAGTATGGGCTGTGGGCAGGTGAACGCACTTGACTATTACCATCGGTATGGAAGTGCCTTGTGGTTTCTCCACCTTCCTCCTTACCAGGAGGACGCCGCCCTCCTCCCTTTGACCCTTTTTCCTTCACCCCCTCTTTCCTCCATGGTCAGCGGTTCTGGGCTGAGAGAGGGTGATGGTCTAGGGCACTTCCTCATTGGGTGACCTCGGACAGGGGCTTCACGTCTCCGAAACTCAGCATCCTCCGTGGTAAAGGGGTAAGAACACCTACCTTCGGGGGAGGTGGGGATGGGGTGGGGGACAGATAACCAGGGGCTCGCGGTCGTACCATGTTCTCCACTGTCCGCAGGTAGCGGGTGCAGTGGCTGTGGCCGTTGTAGTCCGAGAGGTCGGCGGCCGTGAATCCGTCGCGGTCGCGGACGTCCAGCTCCGCGCCGTTCACTACCAGGATCTGGCAGCACTGCGAGGGGCCACGTACTGAGGACCCCGGCCGATGGCCCGGACCCCCGCGCCGGGGCAGGGCTGTGCTGAGAGCTCGGCGCCAGCAGAGGGCGCCCGTCCCACCCTACCCGCTCCGGCCCCGCCCACCCGCTCCGGCCCCGCCCCCACCTCCAGCTCCCCGTTTTCCGCGGCGTCGTGCAGCGGGGTCCCGCCCCACAGGTCGGCCGAGATCTCGCCGCCGTGCAGCAGGAGCCAGCTGAGCACTTTGGCGTGGCCGCGGCTCGCCGCGAAGTGCATGGCCGTGGCGCCGTCCTTGTCCTGCTCCGACAGGCTCACGTCGGTGCAGCTCACCTGGGCGGGAGGGGGCGCGGGAAAGAGGGGCGGGGGCTGGGCGCCAGCCCCTTCCAGGCTCCGCCCCCCGTCCGTGCAGGCCGCTTCGCGAACAGACCCCGCCCCTTCCCGAGCCCCGCCCCGCCCTGACCCCGAGCTCACCAGCCACACGATGACCGAGCTGTGGCCCATCTGCGCCGCGGCGTGCAGCGGGGTCATGCCGTCCTGGGCGCTCGCGTGCGGGTCCGCGCCGCATTCCTGCACCAGGTACTGCGTTACTTCCAGGTGGCCCTCCTGGCACGCCAGGTACAGGGGTGTGGCACCGTTCTTGGTTTGGGCATTCACTCCCCTGCGGAGACACAGCACCCACCGTGGGCTCTCAGCGCCCACCTCCCTCCAAAGCCTTTTTACTCCCCTCATGTTCTTTGGGGAGCTCTGGAGGGCTGGGAGAGTGGGAGAGTGGGTTGGAAAAGGTCTAGCCACCGGGTCCTGCTGTACCTGACTCCCTCTGGACTCTTAGTCCTATGCCAGCCTCCCTTGGGGGGTCCCCTTTGGCTCGGCCACCCCAAACCAGCAGCCTCCCTTCTCCAGTGCACATCTGACTGACCTAGTCCCTGTCTTCAGTAAATAGCCCAAGGTCTTTTCACCAAGGTCTACAAGGATGTGGAGATCTGGCCTCTTCTTACCTTTTTAGCCACATTAACCCATTGTCACTGTGAGTCCCCAAACCTTCTGTCTTACCTGTCTGTCTTTGATCAGGTCCCTTCTTGATCTGGAATGCCCTTCCCCCCTCCTCTCTAAGACTTAGTCCAGATCCCTCCTCCATGAGGCCTGCCCTGATTTCCCCAGGCAGAGCCGATCTTTCCTACCTCTGTGCCCCATACGGCCCTGGGCTCACTCCACAGACTGCCTGTCATACTTGATTGAACATAACTGATTTTGGCTTCTGTCTCCCCCAGGAGACTGAATTCCCAGAGGGCAGAGTAGTAAGGCTGCCAGATAAAACACAAGATGCCCAGTTAATTCTGAATTTCAGAGAAACAAGAAATCATTTTCTAGTATAAGTACATCCCAAACAAGGCATGGGACATACTTACACTAAAATATTATTTGTGGTTTATCTAAATTAAAATTCACCTGGATATCCTGTTGATAATCTGACAGCTCTACAGGCGGCCCCCATTCACAGAGCACTTCTGGTGTGCTGTGGTATTGATGGGCAGTTCTCACTGGATGCCCTAACTTAGTCCTATTGTCATTCCCATTTTGCAGAGCGGCATTTGAGGCTCGGGGGCTGTGACTTACTAAAGGTCACAGGACTGGTAAATGGCACTTGAGTGTACGCTTGTGATGCAGGGCCTGGTGCATGCAGTAGGCACGCAGGAAAGGCCATCCCTGTCTTTACTTCCGAGACTTTCCTGAGGTCCAGTTTGCAGCGGTGTCTGCCCCTCATCCCTGTTCCCTTACTACTCTCCCCTACCTGGGGAGCTGGGAATCAGCCCCATAAGGTGGAGTGCTGCTGGAAAACAGGGAAGTTGCCCCCCCCCCCCCGCCCCCACTGATAGAGCCTCGGTTTTTCTGACTTCATAATGGGGTGGACAGCCCAGGGTGCAGTTACCATAGTTGGACACTAGGTGGAGCCACAATCTAGGCCCAGACACAGGAGCTGGCTAGGGCCGTCCACAGCAGGTCTCAGAAGCTCTGGTTTGGGGCTAAGTCCCACCATGCTGGATCTGCCCTCCGTGCCCCAGGAAGTGAGCCTCTTCACCTGACTAAACGTCTTCCCATCCATCTGCCTCCGGATCTACCCAGTGGTGACATTAGTCCCACACTCTCCACCAATGTCCACGCACACCCTCCCTCCCTCATCCAAGTGCCAGCCCAGCAGTCCATTAACATGGGCACTAGGCCACCCAGTCCTCCTCCATCTGCCCACTCACCCACCCTCTTGTCACCCCCGACGTGACTTGGTCCTTTCCCCTCACACATCCCTTGGACCCTCCTCCCTGCCCCTAAAACCTTGGTTCCTATCCACTTCCCTGACCCCTGCCCTCAGGCCACCTGCAGCCCTCACTGGGCACCTCCCTGCTCTCTCCTTACTCCTGACACAGGCACCCCTACCCCAGACACAGAGCTGCCATTTTTCTGGGCCTGATGTCAAGCACGACACTTCATGTATTTGGTGTGGAACAGGGACCATGCCTGGCTACCCTCTGTTTCCCCACCTGAGTTGGGGCAATGGTGCTCATTGAGCCCACACCGCACCCGGTGACAGAGACCCACCCACACGCCTCTTCCCAGGAACACTCTGGCTTGCAGCCACCAGCCTCCACACCCCAGTGCCATCATGCCCCCCCCAGGCATTCACATACTGACATGACAGTAACAGCCTGCTTAATATTTCATGACCGACACCCAGTGGCCTGAATTATTCACCCCGTAACCAAGGCACAGCGAGTACTGGGGTCCTGGAGAGCAGAGGCTGAGGGGACCACCACCCAGGACCCGGTGAGGTCTCTCTGGGGAGGCCTAAGGCAACGTACGGAACTTGGGGCACCAGATCTGCCAGGAGCCCTGCCCCTCCTAGCACCCCTGCTTGGCAGGTGTCTGTGATCCTGGGGTGTCCAGCCAGCCTGGGAAGGTCTGAGAAGGTCCGAGAAGCTGGCACAGAGCAGGACCTGAGCAGGAGGGGGCAGTCATGACCACAACCTCTTGCCGGGCCCGTGGCTGCCACCCCCAGCCAGAGTCTCTGGGACAGAGGAAGCCCTCCATCAGTCCCGGCTCACCACCATTCCTGTTAGTATTTCAGTGTCTGCATTCTTGGAACCACAGCGTCCAGCCCGGGAGGCCCCAGCATAATGGCTCAGACAGATACACTGATGGGCCAGGGTGGGAAAGGGGGTCCAGGCCTTGTTACCCTCTTCTACTTTGGCCTGGAGGCAAGAAGGGCTGGGGCCCCCAAATGCTCCCTGGGGGGAAATTGTAAAACCATGGATGAGCACATGGAACAAAATCGATTAATTTAGATGGAGAGAGAGATGCGTTTATAATAGTGGTCATAATGATAATCGGTAACAGTGATAGCAGGTACTGTTTATTGAATGATTGATCTGTTTCGGGCGCTGTCATGAGCAGACGCACATGCTGTCTCTCTAGTCCTCTCAGGGACCTGGTGGGGTAGGTGCTGGCATTGTTCCCCTTTCCAGATGAGGAGACTGTGTGCAGAAGTCTCAGATCGCTTGATGACAGAGAGGCAGAGAAGGACCTGGGTCGAAGGAGGACCTGGGGCGTAAGCCCCTCCCAGCTGTGTCACAGTCTTGCCTCTTGTCTCTGTTCTCAAAGCCACCCTGGGAGTGGGGGCAGTAAGCGTCCATGAGACGTGCTTGGAGAGCCCTCGGCACGGGCCCGTCCCCTGGCATGAGCCTGGAGCCACTGTTATATTTTGGGACCCCTTCTCCCTGTGCCTCTGCAGGGGCACTGCAGGCCTGGGGTGTCCAGGCCCGACTAAGCACAAGTCAGGCCAGGCATTGCTTCCGCTGTGGAGACTCACCAAGAGGAGAGGGGCAGAGTCTGGGGGCACTTCTGGCCTCAGCATCCCACTGGCTCCAGCCCATCAAGTTCAGCCAAAGTGACACTAAGGGTGACCATTCCAGTCCCAGCCCCTGCCCTTGACCCTGGCCACCACTCACCACCCTGACTCTGTAGCTCACTGGGCAGGGCCCTAGTGAGTTCTTAACCTCCTGAGCCTCTGTTTCCATATACGGCAACTGGGCATCATAATTGTCTAGCATCTCCTTGCCTCTTACAAGAGAACAGAAGAGGAAGCTTTGGAAGGTTAGCACATTCCCTTGGAGGGAAGGCTGCTCTTTGCTTCCTGGTGCTGCAACCACATCCTGACCAGCCAGCCCCCTCACTGAGGCCTCAGCTGTCACTCCCCATGACCAAAGGCCAGGGGTTTCCCATTCTCATCTGATTTGGCCATTCCCTAACAGGTGCCTCTCCTGAACACCTGCTCCTCTTGGCTTCCTGGACCAGCCACTGACTCACCAGCCAAGCCTCCTAAACCTTCTTTGCTGGGCCCTGGCTTCCCCCGGACCTCCAAAGGTGGAGATGCCCCAGAGTCTCCTTTCTGAACATCCTCTCCCTGCTGGTGAGGTCATCTACTTCCCAGGGTCAAAGGCCACCTGCACCCAATGCTCTTCCTCTCTCCAGCTTGGACCTGGAGTCTACCTCCACCCACTGTCCATGTGTGCAATGCCCAGGCCTCTGGAACTTTATGTGCCTGGAGCGGATCTCTCGCCTTTCTCCCTCAAACCCTCCCCAGCGTGCCAACTCCATTCTGGTAAAGGACACCACACTACCTTCCCTTGAGGGTAGCCTAAGCCCAAACCCTAGGAGTCTTTGGAGACCCTCAACACTTGACCTCTTTATAGGTCTGCAATTCTCCAGCAACCATCACATAAATCATATTTTTCTTCCTCTCTGGGAAAAAGGTGACACGGATGAACTTCTAATAGTAAGAAAGTCACTGCATGGTGATATGAAACAAACATGGAATGCTTGCTGGAAATCTCCGTCCGAGAATGGTGCCAGCTTACTGCGGCCTTTGCCACAGGAGCAAGGAGTTACCTGCCCATGGAACCAGACTCTGGTCAAAGAGCAGCACTTCCAGTGGCCCTCCCCTTTGGCAATTATTTCTGCTCCAAGGAAGGTCAGCACAGAGGTGTTCCCACAAGGATTAGATCTCCTCATCCTGGGGTTAGGCTGTCCTGGATAAAAGTCATGGGTCCTTGGTGACTCTACCTCTCTTGTCCTCTAATGGTGCCTTCTGGCTTATTTGAAAAGATTCCAAATTAGGCCTGGCTCAGGGAAGAAATGCAGTCCTTACTTGAGGAATGTTCTAGAATAGTCAGCTTTATACCTAATCCACCTGCAAACCTGGACTATCTCTGGGAGCTTACCCTTCCCCGCAGCTCTCCCAGCCTTCCGGGCCTTCTTTCTGGTCCTCAGTGAAGCCATGCTTGATCCCGCCTCAGCGCCTGCCCCCGCTGGCTCTCCGCCTTCTAACGCTCCCAAGCCAGATTTGTGCAGGGCTGGCCCCTCTCTTTACCCAGGTCTCGGATGAGCTCCCACCTGCCCTAGGAGGCCTTCCTTGACTCCCTCAATTTAAAGAAAACCCCACTGGTTTCTACCAAGCTACCCCGTTGCGCTTTATGGCTCTTGTCACTGGAGTTGTCTTGTGCACCTATTTCGTTCATTCCAGGGACACATGTCACAAGGCTGCCGCAAGCCAGGACGGGGTAGAGCGGTGAAAGGAGCAGACCCCTGCCATCCCAGAGCCTGGTTCCACCGGGGCGCCAGCTGGCAAACCGACACACACACAAATAGGCCAGAACTTCTCTGAACACGGCCCATGCTCTCGCTCTGTCCCCTTGTTTGCCCTGGGAGCCTCCCTGAAAGTTGGCTCCGAGAAGCTAGGAGGGCTCACTACCTCCCAAGTACCAGTGGCCTGCCCAGTTGCTAGTTGTTGAGTGAGTAACTGTGGGGGTGGGTGAGATGGGCAGCGAGACCAGGAGCTCCGTGCTGTCTCCTCACACATGGCCTCAGCTGGTCCATTTGCCAGATGGGCCAGGGAGGCCCAGCAGGGAGCTCCATCTGAGATCACCCGCAGTGAGCTCCACGCAGGCTGGACAAGTCCCAGGGCTTCCAGACTCTTCGTTCATTAAACAACACTTACAGTGGGTCCAGCACTGGGCGACAGACGAGGTCTGCTCTCCTTAGTTGGGAGACACGGTAGGGGAAGTCCCCAGGAGGCACAGAGTGCAATGCCAGGCGGCGATAAGGGTGGGGGGGGATAAGGCAGGGTGAGGAAGAGCTGGAGGGTGTGTGTGCAGCCGGGCAAGTTTCAATCTGAAGGAGGCTCTGGGCAGGACTTACTGAGAAGGGAAGGTACAGCAGAGCCTCCAGGGAAGGGAGAGAGCAGCTGATGGGCTCTCCCCGGGGAGAGTTCCAGGCAGTGGGAGGTTGGAGGGTGCCAGCCAATGGGAGGAGCTGCAAGGAGACTCCGGAGGCAGAATGGAGAGGGGAGGGGGAGCCGGGCAGGTGAGGTGTGGGGGCATGGGGGTGGGGCAGAGGGAGGAGGGCCCTGGGCCATTAGAAGGAAATGGCCTCCCCTATCAGTGAACAGGGACCCTGTAGGCAGTCCAGGGGCCTGACTTGCCTTCTCAAAGGTGGGCAGAGCCCAATGGGAAGAGGGCCAGGGCCAGGGGAGACCTGAGAGATTAGGGACTGGAGCAGGAGTGGGAGACAGGCCTGGAGAGGGGGTATGGTTTGATCAAGGCCACACGGGGGGACCTGGGGGACCTCAGCTGCTCAGTCAGCCTCTCTGAGGCACCGATTCTCTCTCGGTCAGCACTGTGCAGCAGGGACATCTGTCTGGCTCACTGATGTATCCCTGGCCCTTAGAATATTGCCTGGCGCAGAGCAGATGCTCCATAAACATTAGTTGAATAAATCAGTCTGTAACCTGGGCTGCTGTAACCCCAGCTACTGCCCAGGCTGCTTATAAGGCTCAGAGGACCGGGTGGTGCTAGGCACTTAGTAAGCACTCGGCAGGTAGGAGCTCATCCGAGTTTATCCTGACTGCTGGCCAGGGCACTTTCCAATCTCTGTCCCCAAGCCGGGCAGGCCTCAGGCAAGGAGATACTTGCAGAGAGGTGCAGTTGATACAAATCTTCAGGCAGCCTGATTTTCCGGTTTGCTAGGAATGGCAGAGCACAGGGACCCCCGAGGAAGGAAGAGCCTGGAGGCCCTCCACCATTCTCCCCAGCCTCGAAGCTCAAGCCCAGGGGTCTAGACTGAGCCTGGGGCTCCCCTCCAGCTGCACAGACCCTGGGTGAGCACATGGTTGAGGCCAAGCAAGCGTGAGGCAGTGCCTGGGCCCTGGCACCCTGCTGGCAAGGTGGTAAGGAGCTCTGAGGCTACCTGCTCCTCGCCCCTTCTCTGTCTGCCCTGCCTGGAGGTCTGGATACCTGCGTCCCCTCCACCAACCACTGGTGCTCCTGGCCAGGAGGGCCGACCCCCCTGACTCCATCTCCCTGAGACCCAGGGTCTGAAACAGCCCCAGTCCAGTTCCTGCTAGCCTCTGTGCCGCCCGCTTAGGGCCCTCCTTCTGTGCAGGGAGGATCCCCATGGGGCAACAGCCCCAGAGGTCACTGTGGCAGCTCCTCCACCTCTGGAAGGATTTGCCCTACGGGTTGGGATCGACTGGACGAGGGGTAGGTGGGTGCAGGGTGTTCCTGCAATCTCAAGGCTTTTCTAACACCCCAGGGTGCAGCCTGGCTTGAGCAAGCCCCCCCTCCTGTGATGCAGTCCAGCCCTCCTGCCCCTCTGCAGCTTGTCATTGCCACAGCCCACTGCGGCCCACAGCCTCCCTGGGCGGCATCGAGTTTCTCACTGGTAGGTCCCGGAGCTCTTCCTCCCTCACCGACCGCCCGCCAGGAGAGCTGAGCCCTTGTGAATAATTCACCACGCTTCACAACAGGTCTGGGAGGCTCGCAGCCTCCATAGCCAGGCTGCCTGGGTCCCGGGATTGAGCCCTGTGGCCTGCGGCAGCCTGAGCCTCTGCCCTGTCTCCATGTGCAGCCTTGGAGAGCAGGCGCGTCTACCCCTGAGATAGGAGGCTATGTGGGCATGGGCCTCCAGCTTCCAGCGGGCCCCGCCCCAGTTCCCGGCCACCCCCTCCTGCCTGAGCCCAGCCTGGCAACCTCACAAAAGCACCTTCTTATCAGCCAGGTCACACGCTGCAGCGGGAATGGGCCCGTCTTCTCACCACCTCTGTGAGATTCATAGGGGCTCATCGGCCCAGGCCATCTGGCCTCAGAGTTGGCACCAGGGCCCAATCACTGCCAGCACCTGGCATGGCCTGGGAGGGGTCAGGGTCCCCAAGACCCTGAGGCCAAGAGGGTGTTCCACAGCACTAGCTCATCCTAGGCCCCAGGCTTTTGGGTGAGGAGGGGTTCAGGGGCAGCCTGGGGCTTCGCCCCTCCCCCTCCTGCCCGAGTTCCTCATCGGCATTTCTAGGGGCGGGCTTGGAGCCCTCTCTCAGTTTACACCATTTGGGCTAAGTTGGCATTGCTGTTAGCCTGGCATTTGGGGGCCCGTTATGTGTGATGGGGAGGCTTATGGGTGCAGAAGGGTGACTACAGCCCATTCTTCCCCTCTCAGGACCTCGGTGTCCTCTGTGTGAAGTGAGGGGGTGGGACAGGAGCATTAGAGTCCCCACAGTGGGGCTGCAGGCCTGTCTCAGGGGCGGCTACCTGGCCTCAACCTGGAGGGTCTGAGTCGGGAATCTGGGACCAAGCCTGCTGGTGGTGCTGATAGGGCCAGGTCATGAGCCTGCATCTCGGGGGACCTCCTACTCTAAATCACCGCCTTTGAAGTGACCCAAACCCTGGCTTGTACAGAGCAAAGAACTTGGCCAAAGTGCCACCAAGTGGCCTCTGTGGGGATGGCCTGGGAGGCACACCTGCGGGCTCCCACTAACCAAACAGGGAGTTCCCTGCCCAGCAAGATGACAGCAGCGTGGCCTGGGGGCTCTCAGGACTGCCCTCCGTCACCCCTGTGTGCCTGCGCCCCAGAGGCTGCCGGCTGCAGCCACCCTGCCACAAGGCCGTGGGGCCAGGCTGGCCTCCTGCCTGCTCCCTGGGAGCCCGTGCCCAGCAGGCTCCTGCAGGCAGGCGTGGAGCCGGAGGTGAGGACTGACCCCCTTACCTTGTGGCTGCTCTCCTCCAGAGGCTCGGTCTTCTGTCACCACTTAATTTGGACTGACAAAGGTCACTGGTCAGAGCCCCCGTTTGTCAGGTCCCTGGGGCCACTATGGTCCCACTCCCTTAGAGACTCCCCCAGGACCCCTGCTTCCTCTCAGGTGCACCTAAGACCTGGCTCCCTCCCTCCCCCAGAACTCCCCAGGACTTCCCTGCACTGCACTGAGCCCCAATCTTCCCCTCCCCCCATGCTCCCACCCCACCCTGGGGAGATCCCAGCCCCCCTGCTTTCTCAGACCTCCCACTCAGGCTGAGGACCCTGGGAGGCTTGGGGGCCCTACCTCCCCTGCTAGTGGGAGTGGGCTGAGGGGCCACCAGAAATGACAAGTTGTTCTCTGGATGGCCCACTCAGAGGGCTGCGGGCCTAGGAGGTGGGGTGGGGGTCTGGGCAGGCGGGCAGGCCTTTACTGATCCTCCTCTGTCTTGACCAAAGGTTTAGGAAATTCTCCCGTATCTTCACTCTTACCCCCCCACACACATTTAAACATTTGTATTTATCTATTTACTTGAAAGAAAGAGAACACGAGCAGGGTGAGGGGGTGAGGGGCAGAGGGAGAAGCAGGGTCTCCACTGAGCAGGGAGCCCGATGTGGCTCTGGGATCATGACCTGAGCCAAGGCAGACGCTTCACGGACTGAGCCACCCAGGCGCCCCACTCCTACCCTCATTTAGAATCGTCCTGCAAGTTGGCACAGGCCAGAGCTCAAGAGAGCCGCCTGCTGCAGGCTTAGCTTCCTGGAGAGGAGCGGGTGGTCTTGGCCCGCTTGCCCAGCCTCCAGGTGCAGCTGCGTGCTGTGCACGGGAGCAGCGGCTTGCAAAGCTCTGGGGCGAGCGGCCGTGGGCAGCCTTCCAGGAAGGCAACGGTTTCAGCGGGTCCTCTGGCCGCGGGGATGGCCCAGCAGCAGAAAGTCGCCCGCAATGCTGGGGGGGCAGATTTCAGGCATTCCCCAGAGCCCGGGCCTGCACCACCCAGAAGACAGGTGAAGAGGGGTGTCCTTACTGTGGATGGTGCCCCATGAGAAGCCTCAGGGAGGGGAAGTCTCCTTTGGCGGCAGCATAGTGGACGGGCAGAGCTCCTGTTTCCGTGGTCACGGTGGGATCCCCACCGCCATGACGCAGCAGCCAGTCCACCACCTCAGGGTGGCCGAAGCGGGCAGCCAGGTGCAGGACTGTGGCACCAGAATTGTCTTTGTCCTGTGGGAGGAGAGCCCATTAGTCCTGAGGCCTTGTCCTTCTTGCATCCCACCAGCCATGGGGTGTTCTGTCCTTGGACCCCTAACTGACCCTCTTTGAACCACATCCATGCCACCCGTGCTGGGCTTCCTGAGGCCAGCAGGTCATGACTGTGAGCAGCTCACATACAGCGGGCTTTCGGGGCGTGGCATGCTTGGCCTCCCTGCATACAGTAGGCTTTCGGGACGTGGCATGCTTGGCCTCCCTGCATACAGTAGGCTTTCAGGACGTGGCATGCTTGGCCTCCCTGCATACAGCGGGCTTTCAGGACGTGGCATGCTTGGCCTCCCTGCATACAGCGGGCTTTCAGGACGTGGCATGCTTGGCCTCCCTGCATACAGCGGGCTTTCAGGACGTGGCATGCTTGGCCTCCCTGCAGGGGCAATTGTCACCCAGATGATCAGGGAACCCCCGAAGGAGTGAGCAAGGGTAGAAGGGGCAGGAAGGCTGGGCTGTTGTGGCCATACCCAGATAACATCAGGACTGCAGGGGGCACCCCCTGCATCTAACCTTTGGCCCCTTCCTCTCCCTCTTTCCCTCCCCAGGTGTCACGGGAAAAGAGGTCTCCAGGTTGGTGGGCTTCCAATAACCCAACATCAGTGCGGGGAATGGTCCCTGCCCGGGCCCCAGCAGACTCCCTGCTCCTGGCCCAGGAAACAGGCTGTGTTCTCGCTCTGCGGAGGAGGAAGCTTCTGGGTACTGCTGGCAGGGCCTGGACAGTCAGCCAACCGTGGTAGGTGTAGGCTAGAGGCAGCCCCTAGGAGAGGCTTGGGCTAGACCCCTTCCCAGGCTCCCCAGAGGACTGGGCCCAGAAGTACCAAATACGTCATCCATGACCATTCAGGTGTGTGTGTCTGTTGCAGGAGGGGGCTGGCAGGAGCCGTGTACATTACCTGGGCAAGGAGGGGAATCACAGAGAACCCATGAGTCTGGACTCAAAGGCTGGAAGGTATGTGTGAGTGGGTACTAGTTCGGGAACACCACGAGCTCCCAGAGCCTAGCAGATGGGATCATGGAGAGGTGGGCAGGGGCACAGGGAAGGGGATTGGGCAGCAGTGGGGGGCAGGCATGGTTTACTAGGATCAGGGAAGGGAAGCCCCTCTGCCCAGAGAGAGGCACTGTGGGGACAGGGGTGGCCAAGGCAGCCTGAGGAAGGTGGATCTCAGAGGCTCTGGAGAGAGGAAAAGAGGGGACAGAGGAGACAGGGGCCTGGGGCCACAACCAGTAAGTCGTCAGTCAGGCTATGGGGGTGGCTGTGGGGCTAGGAAGGAGGCAACCAGAAGGTGAGGCAGGGCGAGCCGCACACAGGTAGCCGAGGACAACACTGGGACTCCTCTGGGTGCTGGAACACCCAGTCTATTCCCCTGAGCCCAGACATCTGCAGAAGGGGGGCAATAAGGAGAGGACCCAGGCTTTGTGCTCTGAACTGCCCCCAAGGCTCCAACAGCTGTGTAGGCCCCAGGAGCCTCACATGCTGTGGCCCGCACCTTAAAGCTGCTTATCTCTGGGCTGAGCAGGCCGGGGATCGAGGTCATCCTCCCCACATACACACTTCCGCCCCCAGCACCAGAGCTTGCTGGGGCTCGAGGGAGGGAGTCTTGATAAGCTGGGCACAAGGCCACTTGTTCTCCCACCTCCTCCTCAGTGGCCAGGGAGGCTTCCGGCCAGGCTGGACATTGGGCTCAGGGAGGCGTGCCACCTCCCAAATGAGTGGGCCTGGACCATGTGCCAGGAAGTCCTGATAACAGAGCCGGCCAGGAGATAAGGCATCCGTCATCTCCCAGGAAGCGTCCGAAGGGAGACCTTGCCATCCTAAGGGCGAAGTGTGGGGATAGGGTCTGGACATCCTTAGGGTACAACCGGCCAGCTCAGAGTCACCCCCGCCTCCTCTCCTCCATCCAGTTAGCCCAGTGGTCTTGCTAAGTGGAAAATCAGATCCGGTTCCTTCCTCCAGTGGCTTTTCCCCACAACTAGGATATCATCCAAATTCCTAACCCCAGCCTATGGCGGCTTCTCACCCCTCCCCCCACCCCATCGTGCCTTCCTCCTTGCCAATGCTCCCGCAGGACAAGAATGTGTACGCCTCAGGGCTTTGCACTTCTTGTTCCCCCGTGCTCAGAACTCTCTGATCAGCACCTGGCCCACCTCCTTCTCATCTTCCAGGACTCCCCTCAGAGGTCACTCACCCCTCGCCACCTCGCCCAAGCAACTAGCTCCCTGACAGCCCCTCACCACAAGGCCCGCAACACCTGATGGTACCCAGGGTTGCTGCCCATTGCCCCCACGGGCTGGCAGCTCCGGGAGATCAGGCCTGGATGCCCTATTGCCAGCAGGAGCCAGCAGGAGAGCCCCCCCACCTCCCCCAGCTCAGGAGGGACCAGGTTTATATCAGCCTGGGGGCCACTGAGCGAGACCAGATGGGGTCCCAGGGTAGGAAGACTCAGGCCGGGCTGGAGAAGCAACTCACAGCTGGAAAGCAGGAAGGTGCTGATGTCCCAGGGTCAGCTAAGGGCCCAGGGAGGCCCCATTTACCACGCCCATCACCCCTGCCCCATGTCCTGGCCTTGTGGACACCTGCATCTGGGCCTGGGGTGGGCTGTAGGACTTTGCCCACCCCTCTTCCGGACCTGATCCCAGAAGACCTGGGCTTCTGATTCTGTGACCCGCCCACTCTCCAGGACGCCCCTGGATCAGTGCTTTGCTTCCGCGCCCCCGCGCCCCCCCCCGCCCCGCCCCGTCCTGGCTTAAATAATCGTGCAGGTAAGCCCAATTCCCTATGGCTCCCCATTACCCAGTGCCCCTCTCGACCGTGGCCCCGGCTTACCAGGGCGCCTTCCCCAGGCACTCTCGACCTGGGGAACCCACCCCACCCCAAGCCCTCGGGAAGGAGCTGAAAAGCAAGTTCAGTCGGGAGGTACCCCATCTCACCCACCCTGGAACCACCCGGGCTCTAGGCCAGAGCTCTCCCCTGGGGAGGAAGCCGCAGGGCGCCCAGTGAGCGGCGCGGACCCACCTGCACTCCGCAGCCGCCCTGCGAGAGCAGCCACTGCAGGCATGAGAGGTGGCCAGTGGCGGCGGCGTCGTGGGCCGGAGTGGCGCCGTTGCGCGCGCGGGCCGCGGCGGGCAGGGAGGCCTCCTCCACCAGAAAGCGCAGACAGTGCAGCTTGCCGGCACGGGCAGCGTGGTGCACCGGCAGCGCGTCCAGCGGGTCCCGCAGCGAGAGCTTCAGCAGGCCAGCGGCGTGCAGGGACTTCAGCACGTCCAGGTCGCCCTGCCGCGCCGCTTGCAGCGCCCGCTCCAGGGCCATGGTGCCGCCCGCGGCGCCGTGACCCGCTCAGCGCGTTCCCCCGGGAGCCATGCACCTGTCCTGGGGCAGCGGGAGAGCCCGCGGCGCGGCCGTCGGATCCCTGCGGCTCGGGGAGGCGGAGCGGGTGCCTGCCCGGTCTCTGCCCCGCACCGCCTCTCCTGCTCCGCTCCGCCTCCGCCGCGCTCTGGGCATGGGGGCCCCCAGCGGGCTACCGGCTTAAGCCTGGGGCCCGCCCCCCGCTCCGCCTCAGCCCCGCCCCCACCGCGCCGCTCCGCGGGTTGGGTGGCCGGCCGGGGGCCGGACTTCGGCGACAACTGCAATTGCGCCTAGGGACTTCTCTCCTGATTTAGCTCACGTGTAAATAGAGACCGCGAAGGGAGGCCAGACGGTTCGAATTTGAGAGCCGTCCAGGCGCTGGAGAGCGGAGCCCCCAAACGAATTAATTCATCAACCCAGTGTCCACTGCATGCTGTTCCAGGCGCTGGGGACACAAGCCAGCAATTACTGCCATTCCCGAGAGTGACGAGTGTCACCAGAACAGGAATATGGGGTTAGAGAGGGAGCTGTAAGGACTAGGTGGGTGGTCGGGGAAAGGTCCATCTGAGAAGTGTGGCAGGCTGGGTTTTAAATGGTAAGAAGGGGCATTCCAGGCAGGCCAGACTGCAAGGGCAAAGATCCTGGGGCAGGAACAGGCAAACAAGTCCCTGAGGGGCTCTGGGTCTGTGCCAAAGTGCGTGCAACAGATGCTGGGCCCTCAGCCTTCTGGGGTTCTCCAGGCCCCAAGAACTGTCCTCAGCCTCCTGGAGGCAGGAGAAAGAGGAGGAAAAGGCAGGAATACCTGGGACACTCAGGTTTCTGGCTCCAGAGGCTGTGGGGCTCAGAGAGCACCCAGTGCCTCTGTTGAGGGGCGGGGGGAGTCAACGGTGAGCTTGAGGGCCTGGGCCTGGCAAATAGGGAGAAGGGAAAGTAGGAATGTGGGGAGATGTATCAGAGCAGTTACCCAGGGAGCAGGGCCAGGACCCTCCCCTGAGGGCTCAGGACTGTTCCAGGACAGCAGAGGGGTGGGAGAACACACAGGCACCAAACCAGCCTACCTGCATAGCCGGAAGCCTTTCATGGGAGCTGGAGGGAGGCACAGTCACTGGACAGGAGGAGGAGCTGCCAGAAGGGGGGGGCTGCGTGGCTGTGGGAGCACAGTCAGCACGTCTTGTGAAGTTGAAACGGGCCTGTGTCCTTCCTTTCCTGTTCCTCCCCCTCCCCCACCTCCCCACTGGAGACCTGTGAGGGCCGGGCCCTGGGCTGTTTCACCCAGCACCCAGCTAGGCCCAGCTAAGGGAGGCCCTGAGCTGCAAAAATGCTATAGAGTGAACCTGCTTCCAGGAATAGTGGGAGTCTCAGCGCGGGATTCTGGGGCTGCCACCTGGTGGCGCTGTGCACAATTACCTCCAGGGCTCCAAGATGCCCCGTAAACCAGAGCTGCTGTGTCTGCGTGGCTTGGTGGGTTGCCACCCACTTCCAAAGGGCCAGAACAGCCTTGCTCCCTCCATGGGACCTGTGACAACTGGGCCTGGGACCCCTACCCAGTGGTTTGTGAACAAGGGGAGGGAGGTGTCTTTTTTTTTTTTTTTTAAGATTTTATTTATTTATTTGACAGAGATAGAGACAGCCAGCGAGAGAGGGAACACAAGCAGGGGGAGTGGGAGAGGAAGAAGCAGGCTCATAGCAGAGGAGCCTGATGTGGGGCTCGATCCCATAACGCCAGGATCACGCCCTGAGCTGAAGGCAGACGGTTAACCGCTGTGCCACCCAGGCGCCCCGAGGAGGTGTCTTATCCTGGAAGCCTCCATGCTTCAGCTAGATGCCCACTAGAGCTGCCCTTCTCTAGCACACCCAGTGGCAGGTGCACCGTGGGCCCTACACATGGCAGGGGTGCTGTGAAGACAAAGCTAAAACGGCTTGTCTTTGGTGCCCCTCCTCCGTGCCTCCTTGGTGACTAAAAATCCTTGCAATTCATGTTCTTCACTCCCAAGGTGGTTCCCCTGATCCTGGACACCCTCATGTATCACATGGTTTTGTCATTTGGGGGCCAGATGGGGGTGATGTGGCAGCAAGGCAGAGGAGACACCCCAAGCCTCTCCTTCCATGGATGGGTCACCTGTGAGCAGCTGTCCTTGCTGACGTCCTCTCAGACTCCTCTCAGAACACTGCCCACACTCAGGCTGAGACCCAGGTCTTCCAGGCTCCCAGGGTCCACCAGGTCCTGCAGCAGCTCTAGAGAACCCAGGCCAACAAGAACACATTTACATATTTATGGAATTCCTACTGATCCCCAGACACTATGCTGTCTCACCTGCATGTGTGTGTGTGTGTGTGTGTGTGTGTGTGTGTGTGTGTTTGTATTTGAACCTAAACACAGAAGCATTTATTGTTAGAAAACACAAATCTTACTCTCAACTGGGTTTTAACATCAAGGCATGAGAGTGGAGATGCTACCTGGCCTCCAAAGGTCTTTGGCTCCCTCCAGTGCAGGGCTCAGTTCTACCAAGACCAGCTGCCTCTACCACTGTTCCCTTGTCCCAGAAGCGACAGTTCAAGTCCCTCCCTGTTACCCAACAGCTGGAGGGGACAGAGTATGACAGACTCTGGAATGCCATAAGCTGGATCCCCACCTTCTCTAAGCTTCAGGGAAACAGGAAAAAGTCCCAACAGTCAAAGTGCATTTTCTGCAAAAGCTGGAGGGAGGTATGTGACATTCCTTTGCTCAAAAAGCAAAACAAAATCAACCAGTTGGGTGAGTTGATGCTGCAGAAGTTTTGGAAGCAGCAGGGAGCCCCTGTAGGAACTGGTGGGCAGGGAGAACGCCCCAGGCACAGAAGTCCACATCAAAACCTCTGCTCAGAAGCAGGGAGGCAGAGAGGCCAAGCCAGTCCAAGAGGGGCTCCCTTCCCGGTTGCCTCAGGATTGTCTCTGGTCTCCAGTGTCAGGCTCCCAAGAGGCCTCAGTCCTCGGTCACGGGTGAGGGGGTGAGCTGCAGCTGAAAGTTCTCATTCCAGAAGACACTGATAAAAACAAGGCCACTCTGTGAGCCACTGACCTGTCTTGTTGCTGTGATTCCATGAGAGTTCTGTGAGGAGAACCAACCTGGAACTTTCTTGGTAGAGACAGCAAAGCTGATCAAATGCTTGGATTTGCTGTGGGTCCCGGACAGATCCTGAGGCTGCCTTCCTAACAGCAGGATCTGCTTTGGATGGATGACAAGATGGAGGTGTATTTACCTGGGATGGGGTTGTCATTTGTAGTGTGCCCACCCTGTCTGCCCCTCAGTTTCTGTGATGTGCGTTTCGTTAGCAGACAGAATGAGTGATGCAAATGGCCACAGCCAAAGGCAATAATTTCATCTTCACCTGCATATTTAATCTCCACGGCGACACTATGAGAGAGGTATAACCACTGTCCCCATTTTGCAGCTGGGGAAACTGAGGCATCAGGAGATTTGTTTGTTTCTATTTTTTAATGTATCTTGCCTGAGGTGACACAAATGCTTAGAGCACCTCCACTGTCTCCTCCAGATTTCAGCTCCATCCCCACCAGGAGGACTCCTCTCATCCCCCTGCTGGGCTCAGGCCATTCACCCACCCTATTCAGACCTCTCCCCCCACACACATTCAAGGGCAGGGACCAGGGGTGGAGTGTGTCCCCACTGTACCCTTCCCTAAAGCCTGCACCTCCACACGCTGCCCGCTCAGCTCTCTTACCTGTTTCCCTGATTATAATAGTTCCTCCAGTTAACCAGCAAAACCTCCAGAACCCTTTGGTTGAAGGGAAAGGTGGGACCACCTGGTCAAAGTCCTTCACAGCAATGGGAAAATGGAGAAGAAATTTAAAATTTGGAGTAACTGGCACCAAAAAGGGAGTTTGCTCCCCCAAACCCACTCTCCAGGGGTCCACAGGCATGGAGAGGGATGTTCTAGGAGGAATCTTTCTCCCCAGACCGTTCCCCCAGGAGCTAGCATCAGGGTCTCTCAGCAAAGAAGCAGACGTTGGTGTAGGGTGGTCTCATGGCCCAGAGCTGAGTCTGCCAGTGTGTGTGGTGAGGGGGAACACGTGAGGCATTAGTGATCCACTAAGTAATCCACGAAGTCCTTTTCGGAGCCCTTAAAGAATAATTCATTACCTTGGAGGAGGCTGGCCCATAGGTACTCTGGGCTCAATGATGCCAGGGGGACAGGGGCTCAGGCATTCCCAGGCCTTGCTGGGCCAAATGTGTTGAATGTTTTGTTCTCATAATTAGGACTGTTATGGGGGTTAATGGAGGTGAGGCCTAAAAGGCTCTTGGCATGCAGTATGTGGTCCATAAATGGTGGCCAGTTGGTGCTTTGAGTGCCGCAGACGGGGATGGGTGGCCTGAGCCCCGGTCACCCTGACTGCTCCGGGCCCCTTTCTAATAGCCATGTTGGTCGTCTCAGGCCCTGCTGGGGGTCATTGAGTAGGGGGACATGGAGCCAGCAGCAAGGGGGTAGCGCGGAGGCGGGGTTTGCGCGTACCAGTGGAGGGAACCCGTCCAGCACCCTGGACAGCGCCTATCGGCTCCGAGCCAGGGTACTACCTCTCCGCCAGTCTCGGTGGGTCCCGCCCACCATCCGCCCATAGGTCCGCCCCGCAGGCCGCAGTGCCAGCCGCGGGGCTGTCCGTTGCCCCGCCAGCCGGTTGGGGGAGGGCAGCCCCGAGCAGATGGGCGGGGGACGCCCAGCAGTTTGGTACAGCAACGGCCACGCGGCGCGGAGGCGGGCCCGGCGGACCGCTGGGGCTGAGGCGGGCAGCGGGCAGCGGGCACCCAGGACCGCCCCGCTTCGCTCATCACGTGTGCTCCGACTGTCCCGAGGGTAGGAACCCGCAGCTGGAGCCAGTGAAAATGAAAATGAGCCCAGGGCTCCTGGATTGCCTCGTCTTCTCGGGGCGTCAGTTTATCCATCCAAAACTGAGCACAGGAGAACCCAATGATTCCTAACTTGATGAACCGCTGGAAGGTTCTATGGAGTGACTGGAGCCAGGGCATGCAGTTCAGCGACCAGCCAGTTCCCAGCGGCTAGGGCCCGAGCAAGTCGGCACTTTACTCCGGGCCTCGGTGTCCTCTTCCAGCTCGGCCCTTCTGTCCGCAGAGCTACTCGCGGGGGGAGTCCCTTCCCTTGGCTAGAAACCTACGTGGGGACTCACTGAGGCCCGGGCCTCGGCGGCTCTGCCGCCGCTGGCTCCCCGCCCCGGCCTAGGGCGGGGCTCAGAAGAGGCGCTGAGCTCCAAGGGCCGCGCTGGTACAGGAGGAACGACAGGCTGGGCAAGCTCAGGGCAGGCAAGGCTTCGATGGCGCCCACACACACCCCTGCAATTGCTGGGGTGCGCCCCCGGCCAGCGACCCCGCCGCAGATGCGTTGCGAAGGCCAGGAGCGGCACCCCGGGGGGCTCCGCCGTCCCCCTTCCGCCCCTACCCCTCGAAGGAACAAAGGCGGGAGGTGGGACCCGCAAGCAGCCAGACTCCGTGGGGAGGGATGGGGCGGGGCGGGCGACTCCGCCGCCTTAAAGCCGGGCGGCTGGCGTGGTGCGCACTCCTCCGGCGCCGGCTCCTGCAGCGCGGGGGACTTCCGCTCCGGCCTGGGTCTGCGCTCCGTGTCCGCTCGGGCACAGGTCTCCCACACTCCGGGCCCGCAGCGGCGCCGCTTCCCCGCCCAGCATGGGGCTGCCTCGGAGAGCCGGGGACCCGGCGGAGCTGCGCAAGGTAGGAGTTGCGGAGTGAGGGCTGAGCGGCCGGGGCGGGGACCCGGACGCGACCCGCGTAACCTCGGCCTCGGCGCCCGTCCGCAGAGCCTGAAGCCGCTGCTGGAGAAGCGCCGCCGCGCGCGTATCAACGCAAGCCTGAGGCAGCTCAAGGGGCTCATCCTGCCGCTGCTGGGCAGGGAGGTGGGTGCCGGGGCCCTCGGGGGCCGGGGTGGGGGCTCCGGGGCGCAGCGAGGGGAGGGCGGGTGGGCTGAGGGGCCCTTGCCCAAGGAGCCGGCGAGGGGGCTCCGCGCGGCTCCCGGGGCCGAGCCGGAGTGGGGCTGGCTGCGAGGAGCCTCCCCAACCCCGGCCTCAGATGTCTGACACCCAGGCAAGAGATCGGTGCTCACGGCAGTCTGCCAGAGATCTGTCTCGTTTGCCGTGTCTCTGCCCCTCTCCCTCGTGGCCGGGCGCAGAGCTCCCACTACTCGAAGCTGGAGAAGGCGGACATCCTGGAAATGACCGTGCGCTTCCTGCAGGAGCTGCCTGCGTCCTCCTGCGCGGAGGCAGCGCCCGGTGAGTGACCCGCCCCACCCCAGCCCTGCCCCACGCCTGACGCCAGGCATCCCACCGCGCGCCTCACGCCACTCTCCGTCCGCAGCACACTCGGACAGCTACGGTGAGGGCTACCGCGCCTGCCTGGCCCGTCTGGCGCGCCTGCTGCCCGCCTGCCGCGTCCTGGAGCCCGCCGTGAGCGCCTGCCTGCTGGAGCACCTGCGGCGGAGGGCGGCCGGCACCACCCCCGATTGCGGGCGCGATGGGGACTCCTGCGGCCCGCCCGCGCCTTCCTCGACGCCCCCGCCTGCGCCCGCGCCGCCTGCGCCTCCCCGCGGCCCCGGCCTCTGGAGGCCCTGGTAGCCCCCTCGCCAGTCCACGGACCCTGCTGATTGCAAGAGACCCGGAGCGCTGGGCAGACTGAGGAAACTCGTGGTGTCGGCTGCTGTTTCCGTCACGAGGGACCAGCTGGGCACCTACCACCAGGCTGGAACCTGGATGTTTGTGATCTGTGTGGCAGACTGAAGGCCTTGTGAACTCAGCTCGAGGAAATAGAGCAGCCCAACCTCTTGCATGCGTCTGGGCTGGAGAAGGGGGCCGCTGGCTGCTGGGGAAGGAAGGAGCTCCCCTCGTCAGCTGCTGCGAGTGGCTCTAGAACTGGGCCAGCTACGTGTGGGCAGCCCGCACACCTGTCCCAGCAATGGCAGCAGCCCAAGGCCTGGGCCAGGAGCTCACCTGAACCTGGTGCAGCCCTCTGTTCTGACTGAGCCTCCTTACAGCTCAGCTTGGGCACCTCTGGACACACCATAGCAGCGGCCTGAGGGGCTCTGCAGCCGGGCAGCCATCACCTCCACTCCTGGGCTCTCCTGGGCTCTCCTGTCCTGCGCTTGCATTGATAGGGACAGGGTGCAGCCAGGGCTCTGTGTTGCTGGGGGTGGAGGCATGGAAAGGGCCTTGGGAAGGACTTATTTCCCCAAGCATTCAGTCACCGCCTATGTATCGCGCACCAGTCTAGGGGGGCTTGGGGTGTGAGGAAGGGGTGGGATAAGAGGGACGGTGCCCTGTGGCCTCAAGGAAGCTTGAGTCAGTGCCAATGTGAGGTGAGCAGGCCTATGTCCTGGAGCGGCAGAAATCCCATCTACTTGCAGATAACAGCAAGTAAAGGAACAGGAAACACCTTTCTCCGTTTTCTCTTGCAAACTGCTCCCTGCTACTTGTCAGGACAGGTTACCATAAGTCACTTGTTCTTCAGATTTCTTGTCCCTCTGCCCGGAAGCAAGGGGAGTCTGAGGAGACTCAGGGAGGGGCCTGTGGCCCCCAGTCACAGGTGCCCAGGAGAAGTCAGGAGCACCTGAGGCCTGCGGGTCACGCTTCTCATTCACGGTGTTCACTGAGCACTCGAGGGAGGTTGGGACTCCCAACTGTCCCCAGTCCAACATCCTGAGCAAGGGACCAGGGCACTAGGGACAAGAGGAGCTGCCGGGGTGGGGGTGTTCACTCCATCCAGCTATGCCACAAAAACCCCTAGTGACCTGGGCACTGATTTGGGCGGCCAGAGGTGGGAAGCTGTGGGCGTTATCCAAGGATCAATGTTAAGACAGCAGGGGAGCCCCCAGCCAGGTGTGCTGTCCTGCGTCCTCTCAGGTCCAGCTGCTGGTGTAGGCTCCTGGAGGGCAGGGCTGGGGCTGAGCCTACCTCTGTGTCCCCAGGGAACTCAGCACATGGTGGCGGATATCATGAGCTAATGAACAGGTGATGTCGCTGGACCACAGCTGAACTGAACCCTTTTGCCTCAACTCCCACCCCCAGTCCCTAATGTCGCTTTGAATATCTGTTCCACCAAAGCCTGTGTACTCTGGGGACAAATGTGGGGGAGGGTGTGGAGAGCAGAGAGAGCAGTGTCTGCTTGCTTCCCCTGTTCCTGAGAGTGGGAGCCTGCTCCCCCGAGCTGCTGGGAGCAAGTGGAGGAGGGGCAGGTAACCCACAAGCCCACACCCACCACATAATGTCAAGTTTCCTCATTGGGTCAAGGACTCGGCATTGGGCACACCCTGAGCAGACTCCTTTTTCCTAATAAATAAGAGCTTTCCAAACAGCTTTGAACTCCGTAAGAACTGATCAACCTTAGGCCCCTTTCCTCCGCTGGGTCCTATTTGCCACTTCTGGCTTCCGAGCCCCTGATTCCAATCAAGCTATAATACAAGCAGTCAGGGAGGATGGGACTGTAGACAGGCCAGTGACTCACAGGCTCAGATGTTCCCGGGAAACCTGAACCAGGCGGCCCGCCGGGCCCTGGCAGGGAGCTGAGGCATGACCAGGTGGGTGAGGTTCTGGGCCCACGGCGAGAAGCTGGTTTCCCAGCAGGGATGGGCAAGAGTTGCCCAGAAGGTCTAAGCTGGGCTTATGAAATAGGGAGAACACCGGCCTCCTCTACCGGATGCCTGCAGGCACCTCCCCAGGTGTTCCAGAAGGTAAGCACAGGGCAGCGCAGGCTTTTTCAATGTGGGCGGGAAGCCACCTCACTCAGGGGCATTTTGTGAGCTTTAACAAGGCCCACATCGTGCCCACTGGTCAGCTCTTATGATGCCCTCTCTGCTATGGTCCCATGACTGAATCTAACTCTTGAACTCTGTCTGCTTATCACGCTTGGTTGGAGAAAAGGCTCTTGTGTCTCTCATAAACCAGTGGGTGAAATGATCCAATGACCAGAGCACAGAGCTGTCTGGGAAACTCAGGCTGGAGCCAAACCCCACATGTCCCCCCGGCGCCAGTTAATTTGAAGAGGTCAAATCTCACTTCCATGGGTGAGGATAAAGAGCAGGTTGCCAAGGATGTCTCCTTTAATAAACATTTGCAAATTGCTCTGTTCTGCCTGTGACGCCCAGACTCTGCCAATGAGTCTCCCACTGGTTTCTCTAATAGGATCAGAATGAACATAGCCTGTGGGGAATGTCTGGAAAAATCTGCAGCTCTGCAGAGCCTTCCCCATCATGCTTTGGGATGATCACTCTGGAGACACTGGTGGGACAGAGGGGGGCTTCCCCACCATCCTTCTACTTGAAACACCAACATGCGGCTGTATTTACTTTCAAAAAACACCCCAGGTTACTATAGAAGTCCCAGAGAAGAACTAACCCAGCCAATGGCGTTTTTTCCTCTTGGTTTTACTTCTTACCTGGCTGCTTACCAGTGCGGCTGTGTCTCGGGGGTACTGACTGAGTACCTTCGTGTGTGTGCTTGTGCGCACGCGCGTGTGCGCTCGCACATGTGTGTCCCTGCACAGCCAGGTGACCGCCCTGCAGGGAGCTGCCTGGGCATGTGATGAGGAGGAGAAGGCTGCCACCCACTGAGGGTTCCCAGTGAGCAACTAGTTTCACTCTGGGTTTTGAGAGGCCCTGGCAAAGCCCCAGGCACTTCAGGCAACTGTAATGAAATTTTGAATGGTTTCAAGGGCGTGAGAAAGGCACTTAATGGGCACGCCCCATGTGCACCTGTGGTGTCTTGTCACTGAGATCCATCCAGGGGCAGGAGGGAGCCAGGTCCCAGCGGCTGGTCATAGGAGCCTGCTTTGGGAGGCAGGGTTCCCTGGCCTGTGGGCGAAGGAAGGAGATTCCGAGCTGAGCACAGGCCCACTGCTGGTTCTTCTGGAGGCTCCGTCCAGAGCCACCCACCATGGCGCTTGGTATATTACAAACCTGAGGGGGACTAGGGCTTCTTAAAGAACAAAGAACCATTCTAGACCTCAGAAATCAGAGGCAGATCCAGGTTTCGTGGGGATACATTCTAATATAAAATTATGAATACAGACTTGGTGTGAAAATAAATATTCAGAGTGAAAAAATAAGTCACGTCAAACTAGTGGTGCTTGCAGATTGAGGTCCCTGCCTTTGGTTTCTCTTTAAGCCATTCATCAGACACACTTCCTGGTGAAAATCCTGGCCTTTCCTCTGTTCCAGAACATTCTACCACGTTATGCCCTTGCTTGGGAGCAGATCCGAACTTGAGCTTCCTCAGCCTCCTGGTAAATCCAGAATGGACTCTCAATGCTCAAATCTAAGAGTCCAGAAGGCTCAAATGACAATAACAAGGTAAATGCCCTCCATTTGCTGCATCCGTTCACTACGGTCTATTAAATTACAAGATATATATTTACACAAACATTTACTGCATTTATGACACTTTTTTTCTTTACCTCTTTCTGGGAAGCTTGTGAAAAGCAGATTTCCAGGTCCCACCTCCAGGGGTTCTGATTTCGTGGCTGAGTCAGTAGCTTCACACCATACACCTGAGGCCAGGTTAGTCTGCTCTAGCCAAGACACGACCTCTGGAGATAAGGGACGCCACGGGCTGGGGGAAGGGAAGAGGGAGTCAGTGTTCAGTGGGGACAGAGATCCACTTTTGCAAGATAAAGAGTCCTGGGGATGGATGGTGTTGATGGTTGCCTTAACGAGGTGAATGTACTTAACGTCACTCAGCTGCACTTACCAATGGTTAAGATGGTAAATATTATGTGTACTTTACCACCAAAATGAAGGAGGGGGGGAGGAGGAGAAGGGACCGTATCTGCAATTGGGGCGACTACTTGAGTTGCAGTGGGTTGTTCTAGAGGGGCTCATCTGGTTTTCATAGGAAGTGGACTGGTCAGTTAAATTAAGCTATGATAGATGGGGTGCCTGGCTGGCTTGGTTGGTAGAGTATGTGACTCTTGATCTCGGGGTTGTGAGTTTGAGCCCCACGTTGGGCAGAGAGATAAATTCAGGTATGATGCATCCTCTAGGTCTTTTAAGAGTGTCATAAAATTTTGCCACTTTGGGTATCTAGACTGTTTTCGTTTACTCTACTGGCTGGGGGCAGAGTTTTGTACTTTTTCCTTCCTTTTTTTTTTTGACATTTTATTTTATTTTTTTAAAAGAGTTTATTTATTTAACAGAGAGAGACAGCCAGCGAGAGAGGGAATACAAGCAGGGGGAGTGGGAGAGGAAGAAGTAGGCTCCTAGCAGAGAAGCCTGATGCGGGGCTCGATCCCAGAACGCCGGGATCACGCCCTGAGCCGAAGGCAGACGCTTAACAACTGCGCCACCCAGGCGCCCCTTTGTTGACATTTTAAAAAATTGAAGTATCATTGACACATGGTATTAGTTTCAGGTGCACAGTATAGGATTCAACAATTCTATACACTCCTCATTGCTCCTCATGGTAAGTGTCTTAATCCCCTTTATCCGTTTCACCCATACCCCACCCCCCTCCTCTCTGACAACCACCGGTTTGTTCTCCGCATTTAGGAGTCTGGTTTTTTTGTCTCTTTTTTTCTTTGTTTATTCATTTGTTTTGTTTCTTAGATTCCACATATGAGTGAAATCATATGGTATTTGTCTTTCTCTGACTTCTTTTGCTTAACATTATACGCTCTAGGTCCACCCATGTTGTCACAAATGGCAAGATCTTTTTTAATGGCTGAGTAACATTCTATTTATATATGCGGTGTATATATACATATATATACACACACACCCCCCACATCTTCTTTATTCTTCTTCGTCACCTTTATCCACGGACACTTGGGGTGCTCCTGTATCTAAGTGATTATAAATAATGCTGCAGGAAACATAGGGGTGCACATGTCTTTTCAAATTAGAGTTTTTGTTTCCTCTGGGTACCTACCAGTAGTGGAGTTACTGGATCATGATAATTCTATTTTTAATTTTTTGAAGAACCTTCCTACGGTTTTCCACAGTGGCTGCACCAATTTGCATTCCTACCAGCAGCACGTGAGGGTTCCTTTGCCTCCACATCCTTGCCAACACCTGTCGTTTCTTGTCTTTTTGACTCCAGCCATTCTGACAGGTGGGAGGTGATGTCTCATTGTGGTTTTGATTGCATTTCCTGATAATTAGTGATGTTGAGCATCTTTTCATGTGTCTGTTGGCCATTTGTATGCCTTCCTTGGAAAAATGTCTTTTCGGGGGCGCCTGGGTGGCACAGCGGTTAAGCGTCTGCCTTCGGCTGAGGGCGTGATCCCGGCGTTCTGGAATTGAGCCCCGCATCAGGCTCCTCCGCTATGAGCCTGCTTCTTCCTCTCCCACTGCCCCTGCTTGTGTTCCCTCTCTCGCTGGCTGTCTCTCTGTCAAATAAATAAATAAAATCTTTTTTTAAAAAAAAGTCTTTTCGCATCTTCTGCCTATTTTAATCAGACTATTTGGTTTTTTGATGTTGAGTTGTGTAAGTTCTCCCTGTATTTTGGATATAACCCCTATCAGATGTATCATCTGCACACACCTTCTCCCATCCAGTAGGTGGCCTTGTCGTTTTGTTGAAGGTTACCTTTGCTGAGCGGATGTTTTTATATTGACGTCGTCCCAATAGTTTAATTTTGTTTTCGTTTCCCTTGTCCCTGGAGACAGATCTAGAAAAATGTTATGACTGATGTCACAGAGATTACTGCCCATGTTTTCTTCTAGGAGTTTTATGGTTTCAAGTCTCACATTTAGGTCTTTAATCCATTGTGAGTTTATGTGTGTGTGTGGTGTGAGAAAGGCGTCCAGTCTCATTCTTCTGTCTGTCGCTGTCCAGTTTTCTCAGAGGTTTGCACATTAAAAAAATAATTTGTTAAAAAAAAAAAAAGAGAGAAAAGGGGCTCCTGGCAGGCTCAGTGGAGCCTTGATCTTGGGGTCATGAGTTCAAGGCCCATGTTGGGTATGTAGTTCACTACAAAAAAAAGAAAGAAAGAAAGAAAGAAAGAAAGAAAGAAAGAAAGAAAGAAAGCAAATTAATGATAACTTTAGCCCCTTATTAGTATACGTACTGATGCTTCAACAGATGCTAACTATGCTTCTATTCCAAAATTAGCGCTCTACTTAAGACAATGATATGCACGGAGAGACGTGTGACAGTGCTTCACTTCTAAACACAGGATGGCATGGGAGGGCATTCAATTAAGGGACAATATTTTCCCCATGAATGCTTTCATTCCTCTTTTTTGCATCTCTTTTATCTCCCTTTGGCTTTTCTTTAATTCCAGCTTAAAAGCATATTCTACGGAGTCCTTCACTTTCCCAACCTCATTAATATGACTCTGTCATGTTTGGCTCAAGTACAGAAGGATTCTGTAACGTGTATAGAGGCGTGCAAACAAAACCAAAGTGACAGGCTGTCCCATGTCTCACCATTCTGTGTTCTTATAACTCACACATCGTAATACTGCTTCCCCATAGGTTACGTGCAAATATATAAAGCCCAGGAGATTGCTGATTTAGAGGTTTGCACTTGACCTTCCCCACTATGATAGGTCCTGCCCCACAGGCCACAGAATTAGGGTCTGTACCAAATATCAAGTTTCTATATTCTTTTTTTTTTAAGATTTTATTTATTTATTTGGCAGAGAGACACAGCAAGAGAGGGAACACAAGCAGGGGGAGTGGGAGAGGGAGAAGCAGGCTTCCCACCGAGCAGGGAGCCCGATGCGGGGCTCGATCCCAGGACCCTGGGATCTCGACCTGAGCCTAAGGAAGACGCTTAATGACTGAGCCACCCAGGTGCCCCCCAAATTTCTATATTCTGATTATACTTTGGGGGGCCAGAGAAATGGCCACCGTGTTCACACACTTAGTGGACCCATTGTGAGCCAGACAGGACCATAAATCTACTGATGCCCTGGCCTCCACCGTGTCCCCACCCAGAGAGGGATATGTGATGATATTTTGGATCTTCAAGGGTCCATGTGAACACGGACTCCGTGTCCAATGGTTCAGGAAATGTTCACGTATTACACTTCCCCTAGCTCACAGCTATCCAAGTAAGTGCCATTGGTTCCTTGGTGGAAGTCTGAGAATCATTACCCTGTACGTTTGCTTTGTGTCTCGAGGTCCTGGTGTCCCAGCCTTGCTTCGGTCAGTGGGTTCCAGATCCAAACTTGGTCTCAGGTCATGGAAGGCAGGCAAGGACTCATTACTTGTACTGGGGCCATTGCCATAGTCTCCGGTGAGCATCTTTTATCTCTTTTATTTGTACAGGCCAGCCAGTCCCCTCGTTGGCTGCCTGTCTGTTTTGCCCCCTGAGATGCTGAGTTTTCACAGCTGTCACCGTAACTCTCTGCGGATCAGGCGTCCCCGGCTGCCACCTTGTCTCTGCCTCTCATTACAATCATTCTGATCTCCTGGCTTCTGACAAGTCAGTGCTGCCCTCAGGCCTCTGCGGTTTTGGAGTCCGTGTCATCCTGGGATGGCAGTGACCCTGCCCCCGCCATGGCAACTTCCTCATAGGGATGCTGGGGCACCTTCACCTTGCCTCCCTTACTAATTTGGTAAACGTGTGTCCTATGGGTCCTCCTGAGTAGCTACTCATCTGGGGCTCTTTCCAGCCTTACGTAGTGTGTCATGGTAGCATGGCCCCTTCTCTGAACCTTTTAGGCATGCCTGGCCTCCCTTAGAGGGAGCCATCACCTCATCATGCCACGAAGAGCCACCTTAGCCCCATGACCACCCCATCTCAACGTATAAATGCCGGTGTGATAAAGCCAGTGTCCTGGGACGATGATCCCAAAGCAATACCCGCCCCCTTAACCAACTGTTTCCACCCCCTTTGGGCACCTGGGATCTCCTCCCATTTGTTCTCTCTAGAACCTGCAGCTCTCGGCTTGTGGCCCCTGTCCTCCGTCACCAGGTCCAGCATGGCTCAGCCAGGCTCCGGAGTAACTTAACCTCGTTTATTAGCCTCATGGCCAGGAGGGGAGGCACGGCAGGTCCTGAGGGCCTTGTGTCCTGCAGGGGTGAGGCCAGTTCCACCTTCCCTCATTTCTGCTGCCACCGCATCACTTTACTTCCTGATATATCGCACTGCTTAGGGCATTTCTTTCCAGTAATGTATTAATTGCAGTGGGTTCGGTAGCGTCCCCCTGAAAACTCATGTCTTCCTGGAACCTCAGAACGTGACCTGATTTGGAAATAGGATCTTTGCTGGTGTAATGAAGTGAAGGTGGGTCACACTAGACTAAGGTGGGCTCTGAATCCAATGACTGGTGTCCTGATGAGAAAAGGAGAGGACAATAAGGACACAGAGAGAAGATGGCCATGTGAAGACGAGGCAGAGGTTGGAGTGGTGCAGCCTTAAGCCAAGGAACTCCTGGGGCAACCAGAAGCTAGAAGAGGCAAGGAAAGTTCTTCCCTAGAGCCGTCAGAGGGAGCGTGGCCCTGCTGACACCTTGATTTGGGACTTCTGGCTTCTGAACCATGAGAAAATAAATTTCTATTGTTTTAAAACATTCAGTTTGTGGTCCTTTGTTATGGCAGCCCTAGGAAACTGGTCCACTTGGTATATCATTGCTAATGTAACCGTTGCTGGAAGATGTTTTATTTTTTGTTATTTTTATTATTTTTTATTTTTAAAAGATTTATTTGAAAGAGAGAAAGAGTGCACATGCCTGGGGCGGTTGTAGAGGGACTGGCAGAGGGAGAGAGAGAATCTTGAGCAGACTCCCCACTGAGCACAGAGTCTGACTCGGAGCTCGATCTCACAACCCTGAGATCATAACCTGAGCTGAAACCAAGTTGGACACTTAACCAACTGAGCCACCCAGGCACCCCTGGAAGATGTTTTAAAATCAGCTTTATGAGGGTGCCTGGGTGGCTCACTCGGTTAAGCGTCTACCTTCGGCTCAGGTCATGATCCCAGGGTCCTGCGATCAAGACCCACGTAGGGCTCCCTGCTTGTGGGAGGCCTGCTTCTCCCTCTCCCTCTGCTTGTGTTCCCTCTCTCGCTGTGTCTCTCCCTGTCAAATAAATAAAATCTTAAAAAATAAAATAAAATAAAATCAGCTTGATGTGGATTATATCTAATAATATTACTCTGTTAGAAATTAAAAAGAAATTTTAAAACTTTATGTATCAACTCACTAAAAACAACGAATACATGCATTATATGTTAGCATATACAACTTATTTTCAATAAGAAATATATTTTTTGACACAAAAACTTTGGAGGCAAGAGTGACATTGGTTCACAGCTTTGCAAATCTCTGTGCTAAGATAGTAATAGAAGACAGCTGGATTCTCCTGGCTCCTTCCGCACTCAATGTGTTGTGATACATTTGTTTCAGTGGAAGCATGTGAAAACACACATAAATACGTAGTTGGAAAAAGGAGGAGTATTTTCATATTTTAATAGTCTTTTCAGAAAATTGTGGATATTTTTCTTTGCTACTATGCCAAAACTCAGCATGTGCTGGCCCCTTAAAGGTGGAATCCCAAACCATAGTGATGGTTCCATGCTCTGTTATACCAAACTCCACTGATATATCCGGCTTTTGTTTTTGAGTAAGCTCTATGTCCAACGTGGGGCTTGAACTCACACCCCTGAGATCAAGAGTCACACGCTCCAGCAGCTGAGCCAGCCCGGCGTCCTCTCTGGCATTTTGAGCGGGTCTTATACCCACGTGTGATTATGCAGCATCATGCATTAGTCTCCGGAAAAAATATCGGTCCCCTGAGTTATGCAGATCTTCCAAATATTGACTGATTTCCTTATACAGTTTCATCACACATCAGGTAGCCTCTGGAAAAACCCTGTATATTTGTTAAAGAATGAGAATGAAAAAGGCAAATATAATATTTTGGTGTAATTATAAAATAGGTTTGACCTCGCAGGCCCCCTGAAAGGTCTCGGGGACCTCCAGGGGTGCACAGAGCACACACTGGGGACAGGTGTAGATAAGAGAAAACGTGTAGATGATGAGGAATCATAAAAAAAAACAAAAACAAATAAACAAAAAACCCCCACCATCCAAAAGAGGGTGGGAAAAGAGAGAAAAAAGAGCAGAGGACAGATGGAACGCATTGAAGAACAGACAGGAGGGGGAACGGCTTAGTGTATCTGTCAAGGGATGAGGGGCCATGACCTCTTGGTGACCAGAAGGCTGCAACAGGGCCGGTAATGGCCGCATACTCGGTGGACTTGAGAGCCAGAGGACGATGGTCTAGGAACAGTGAGGAGTTAGGACACCGCTTTTGTGAAACTTCCAGTTGGAAACGTAAAGAACGCGTATGCTCACGTGATGGAATACGATACAGCAACAAACACAAGCCGACTACTGCTCCCAGCAGTAACCACGGCCACCCGCCACACTTGGCGTTGTGCACAGCAATCGCCTTTACCAAGGAGGAGAGGACAGGTGGGAGCCTTCTGGGTGCTGGAGAGGTTGTCATTCACAGTCTGGGGGGTTAATGGGTGTATTTCTTTTATAATTAACATAAAATTATAATAGTTGTTTATTATAATTATGTGTAATACATTATAGTTATTTATTATATAATTAATATAAAATTATATTATATTTGATTTAATTTAAGATTTTATTTATTTATCTGACAGAGAGAGTGAGAGATCACGAGCAGGGGCAGTGGCAGGCAAGGGCAGAGGGAGAAGCAGGCTCCCCACTGAGCAGGGAGCTCGACGCAGTGCTCGATCCCAGGACCCTGGGATCACGACCCAAGCCGAAGGCTGACGCTTAACCGAATGAGCTACCCAGGCGCCCCTGTATAAAATTATATTTTATAATTATAAGTTGATAATTAATCAACTGTACAATTACGATTTGTGCATTTTTTCTGCATGTGTGCTTTACTTACAAGTATCTAGATGGGTTCTGTATTGTGTGGTATCATAGGTGTGATGGTAGTGCCTAGCCCATGGCCTGGTATGCATAAGGTGCTCAATAAGTAGTTGTTGGGTGGATGAGAATCATCATCATTAATCAGTCATAATGTCGACGACCATTTATGGAGCTCTTCCCATGCACCAGGCACTACCCTCAATGATTTTTACGTGTGAACTCATTTAATCCGCATACAAAGCCTGCCAGGTGTACACGGTTACCTTCATTTCATAGATGAGGAACTGAAGCACAGAGGGGTCAAGCAACCTCTCTAGAGCCACACAGCTAGTAGGTACCTGAAGGTGTGTTCACGCTGCAGGGCTCCAGGTCCCTTCATTTTAACCTCTTCACCAAACTAGGTACCCTTCATTTACGAGTTATGAAACGACCCCCCCTTCAGAACACTCACACGGATACCAAATCCACCTGTGTTACTACCACTGAGGAATAAAAGTGGTTCCGTCCCTTCAGTGACCTGGGCATTTAGATGAGCCTTTGGCGGTGTCACCCGAATCTCTCACCAGGGGACAGCTCGGTTAGAAAGCAGTCCTTTCTCTGGGGAGCCTGTTCACCGGCAGAGAGCAGCCTCTGCAGGGGTGGGGCTGGGAGCCCGGGAGCTTCCCCCTCCCGGGTTCTTAACCACTCACACATTCGCGTGAGACCCGGTTTAAGCATCTCCAGCAAATAAGGGCCCTTTGACTCTTCGCACAGCAGTTACTTGATGCATGAAACCTGCATCGTTTTCCTCCAGGGCCTTTGAGAAACTGTAATTATACCCCAGTTTTTTATTATCATGTCTGCAACAAAAATAGAATTTCCCTCACGCTGAGTGGCTTTTGTTGTCATCACAGGGCTCCCGGTATAAGTTTTAGTAAGGGGAAGTTTATTCTGATTTTGAGCAAGATCTGAAGGCGGGTGGAGCCCAGGCTGGGGCCTGGCGGAGTGAAGGAGGTCGCGCTTGGGGACTCGACCCCTAGGTGGAGCCACAGAGCTTCAGACCCAGCGACCGAGGGCCGCCAGGCTCCGAAGGAAATGGAAGTCTCACAGGCGAAAGTCCCTTTGAAGACCGCCTCTCACTAACACATTAATGGGCAGGCACCAGGCCATAGCTCTAATTGCAGATTTGCATCGTGACCTACTTAAAGTTGTGGTGATGATTCTAAATGCTTCATTTGGAAGATGAATCTCTGTGTGTCTTCTCCAAATAATGACCCATTTGCTCTTGGCTTGCCCTCTTGCATTATGGCTCCTGCTTTCAAATGTGTGGTTTACTACTTCTGAGTTGTTCACTGTGGGGTCCGAGCCCCAGGGCTTGAACTTACAGGCGTTGGGGGTGGGGTGGATGCCAGTGAGGTCCCTAAGCAGCCTCTCCAGTCCTCCCTGAGATGCTGGTGGTCCCCTCGTGGATGGAAGCTACACTTCCCTCTCCGCAGGTTTCCGGCTGGCAAGAGACTGAGGGGCTTGTCCACTCAATGCAGTGGACAGGATGTGTCATCATGACATGTCCAGCCTCTCCTGGGAGGAACAACAAACCTTTAGTAAAACAGCTAAATAGTACTGACATTAGAAGAAGACATAGGGCACAGAGGGGCCAGGGCCTCCCCTCCAGGCTGCGTCCAGTGCCTGACACCCAGGAGGACCTGGCAGGCCCTGGAGAATCCTATGGTGTTCTTCTCTTGTGCTGATCCCTGCTTGAACTAGCTGGAGTCTTCTTCCTGGACCCCAGTTGGAGTGCTCTGGCTCAAGGCTGAATCCCATCTGGTCAGAGGATCCCTGCAGCCCCCCAGGACCTCAGGGCAACGTGGCTTCACCAGCTGCTTCACGAAACCTTACGTTGACCTTTCTCTGTGCCAGGCACTATTCCAAGTGCTTTATTCTATCAACTTCTATACTCCTTCCAACAACGGATGGGGCAGGTACTATTGTTCCTCCGTGTTTCCTAATAAGAGAGCCAAGGCACAGATGGCTCATGAGCCATGGAAAGGCCACACGGTGGGGCTTACAAGGCAGGGTCTAGGGCCCCGGCTCATGATCGAACATCATGCCACCTCTCTCTCTGGCTGGCTTCCTCCTCTGTCTGCAGCTCTTCTCGTCCGGTCTCGGAAGGTCTCTTGACTCTGCCAGCCTGTTGAGGCTTCCCAGGGATGAGCTTAATGTGACTTCTGGACAGAGGCTGACAGAAAGTTCTCCGCGTTGATGCAGAGGCCCTGCTCTCCCATGTGAAGGAGGCGAAACAGTGACACTTGGTGCTCCCAGAGCCGCCCTCTGCCGACCCACGGCCTCTTGTTGCCCTGTCTCTGCCTCACCCCTTTCCAGGTGTGGGGCCGCGAATTGCGCTCACGTACACACAGGCGGTTTCGGGGGCACACGCCCTGGGTTTACTAGGCTTCTTCTTTTGCACAGCTCTGGGTTATAGTTCAAGCATGCGCGAGAGCCGCACCTTCAGTTCAGGGAGTATCTGTTACACTTAAAATGGAATGAAGTACACTAATGGTCAGTATGTTAGCACGCTTGGTCCTTCTCATCTCTTATCTATTCGTTCTCAGCACACTGTGATCACATCACCGATGAAGCAAGCTGGGCACAGAGCGTAGGTGACTTGCCCACGGCCATACAACTGATAGAGATAGGATATGAACGCAGGAATTTGACTTCCTAATCCACGCCCATAACCACGACTCACTACTTCCCTAAGATATGTGTATGTTTTTAATAAGTGCATAATCCCAGGGGCACCTGGGTGCCTCAGTCTGTTAAGTGTCTGCCTTCAGCTCACGTCATGATCCCAGGGTCCTGGGACAGAGCCCCACATCGGGCTCCCTGTTCAGCGGGGAGTCTGTTTCTCCTTCTCTCTCTGCCCCTCCTCCTGCTTGTGCTCTCTCTCAAATAAAATCTTTATTAAAAAAAGTCCATAATCCCACTTTCCAGACACACCATTTAAAAAAAAAAAGATTTTATTTATTTATTTATTAGAGAGAGAGAGAGCATGCAAGAGCCAGGGGGAGGAGCAGAGGAGGAAGGACAGGCAGACTCTGTGCTGAGCACGGAGATGGAATTGGGGCTGGATCTCACGACCCTGAGATCACGACTTGCACCAAAATCAAGAGTTGGACTCCTACTGACTGAGCCACCCAGGTAACCCCCCCATTGGGTTTTTTTTTTTTTTACTGTGTGATGTAGAATAGATACAAAAAAGCATAAAACTTACACTTACAGTATTAAAAAAATGATGGACCTGTACACCACCACCCAGGTCAAGAGAAGAAACGTGACTGCTCCCCTACTCTCCCCATTCCACGTCACCCTCTCTGATGACAACACTCTCCCTTCCATTGGAGGGACCCACTCTCCCGACTTTCCTGACAGTCATATCCTTGTTTCTCTTTATAGCTTTTACCACCTACTTATATTTTCCTAACAGAGTTATTTATTTTTCATTTCTTCTTAGCAAATTTCAGTTATACAATACAGCGTTCTCAACTATAGTCACCATGTTATATACATTAGATCCTCAGAACTTACTCATCTTATAAAAGCTTGTACCATTTTACCAACTTCTTCCTATTTCCCCAACTCTCAGCTCTGGTGACCACTTTTCTACTCCGTTTCTATGAGGTCAGTGTTTTTTTCTAAAGGGTTCTACATGTAAGTCATACCATGCAGTATTTGTCTTTGTCTGGCTTATTTCACTTAGCGTAATACCCTCCGGGCTCATCTATGCTGTTGTAAATGACAAGATTTCCCTCTTTTTAAAGGCTGAGTAATATTCCATTGTATGTGTGTGTTTATTAAATTACAATATATAATCTAAAACTTATATAGATGACATTTTCTTGATCCTGTTCTTGACCCTGTTCATCCTATCGGTGGACACCTAGGCTGTTTCCATGTCTTGGCTATTGTGCATAATGCTGCAATGAACATGGGAGTTTCTTTTTGAGAAAAACAGTTTCATTTCCTTTGGATATATATCCAGAAGGGGGATTGTTCGATTATATGGTAGTTCTACTTTTAATTTCTTGAGGAACCGCCATACTGTTTTCCCTAGTGGCTGCACCCATTTGCATTCCTACTGACAGGAATGCAGTAGGGTTCCCTTTTCTCCATGTCCTCGCCAACATTTACCTTTTTGACGACAGCACAAATAGAGCATTTGCTCTTTGTACGCGTGGCTTGATAATATGTACTCTTCCGGATCTTTCTTCTTTTCCTTCACTTTGTGATTCCTTCTTGTGTGTAACTAAAGTTCATGGGTTTTCACGGCCACTTAGGATTGCTGGTGAATGTCCTCCAATCTACCAAGCTGGGGTGCTGCGGATGGACACGAGTTCCAGTTTGCGGTCATCACAAACAGTGTTGCCGTGACTCCTCTCTGAAGCCCATCTGGGTGACCTCACGTTCAATATATTGGCTGAGTACCTGGTAGTAGGATTTCTGAGTCAGAGGCTATGGCTCTTTCCAACTTTAACAATTATTTTCAGCTCTTTTCCAGAGAGGCTGCACCAACTTATATTTCCAACATCAGTGTATGTATGAGAGTCCCTATTGCTTCATAGCTGATACTCCATAACGACTTGAAAAAAATAACAAAACAGTCAAGAGGTTAGATGGCTAACGGTACAAAAATATATAAATGAGGGGCACCTGGGTGGCTCAGTTGGCTAAGTCTCGGACTCTTGATTTCAGCTCAGGTCATGATCTCGGGGTTGTGGGATCCAGCCCCGCATCTGGCTCCGTGCTCAGCGGGGAGTCTGCATTTCCCTCTTTCTCTGCCTGCTCGTGCTCACTCTCTCTCGTGCGCACACTCACTAATAAATAAATCTTAAAAATAAGTATCTTTCCATAAAAATTTGCAGAGATTATTTAAATAATATATGTAAGCTTTTTATTTTTATTTTTTTATATAAGCTTTTTAAATGACAATTTGTGGATACCATTTCTAGTCCAAAGAAAGAATGGGGGAAATTAAGAAGAATGAATCAAATAGCTGCTGCGGTCTAGTATGTCGCTGTAAACCTTTGTTGAGTCGATCATTGGTAAAATATTTCCTGAGCGCTTATTATGTGCGCGGCACTCTTCTAGGGGCTTGGCATACGGCAATGAGCAAAATAGTTTAAAAAAAAAAAAAAAGCCCTGCCCTCATGGAACAGACATTCTGGTTGGGGGAGACACGATAAATAGATGAGTACAATACATGTTAAGTGACATTAAGCATTACGGGGAGGGGTACCTGGTGGCTCAGTTAGTTAAGCGTCTGTCTTCAGCTCAGGTCATGATCCCGGGGTCCTGGGATCGAGTCCTGCATTGGGCTCCCTGCTCAGCAGAGAGCCTCCTTCTCCCTCTCCCTCTGCCTGTCTGCTGCTCCCCCTACTTGTGCTCTCTCTCACTATCTCTCTCTCTCTCTGTCAAATAAATAAATAAAATCTTTAAGAACAAAAAAGTTAAGGGGAAAAGAAGTCAGGGAGGGAGGGAGGGAGGGGTGCTGAGAAGTGCAGCTTTAGACAAGCGGCCAGGGAAGGCCTTGTTTATAGGTGATATTTTAGTGAAGGGCTGAGTCTCACGGGTGCTTGAAGAAAGAGTAGTCAAGGGTATAGTCAAGGACTGTCTGAAGGGTCACAGTGGCGGGAACTAAGCGAGCAAGGGGGAGAGCAGAGATGAGGCCATCTGGACGGAGATGTGGGCGGATTCTCAAATGCCACAGGGAGACAGGGCCCATTCTAGACTTTGAATGCTGAGCTGGCAGGGTTTGCTGGTGGGCTGGATGAGGGGTGGGAGAGAAAGGAGTCACGGGTGACCCCTCAGCTGTTAGCTTAAGCAACAGGACGGAAGAAACCCCAATGGGGAAGACCGTGAGGAGCCATTTCGGGGGGAGCGTGAGATGCCTGCTACACAACCGGGGCGATGTGTGGCCCAGGCAAGAGGACGCATGCGTCCAGAATTCAGGGGAGAGGTCTGGGCCTCCCCTGGGGCAGACCCAGCGGAGCAGCTGAGCGAAGTGGAAAGAAAATAGCAGTGTGTGGCGTCTTGGAAGGCAAGGAATGAATGTTTCAAGAGAGATGACTTCTGACAACAGATTACTGGATTTAACAACTTGGAAGGAATTAGTGACCTTGATAAACTGAGCTGTAGAGACAAAACCCAGAATGGAACGGGTTCAAAAGAGAATCAAAGTGGGGGGTCAGGACACAGGGTGTATATATAAACAGCTCTTCTGCGAAGTTTTGCTGAAAGGCAGGGACAGAAATGACCTGGCAGCTTTGGGAGAAAGTAGAAAGAAAACCTGAAGTGGGAAGGTGGGAGAGTGTAAGGTGGGAAACCAGTGTAAATCCATCATTGCTGTAGTAAAGACGATTTGTGATGTTTTTGCTATGGGATTGCCTCTGCCACCCAGCCACTGCTGACCTTGAACACCGGGCAAGGGCATAAACAACTGGCAATCATAGACAAGCGGTTAAACCCGGAGCACCGTTTTCTCTACAGAACCAGGACACAGACTGTCATGTTCCCTGGCTCGCTCTGCCACTGGAGGGACTGTAAACATGGAGAAGTCTGACAGATGCTGTCTTGGGCCAAAGCGGAGCCACACTCTTTCCCAAAGGCAAGGTATTGCTCCAGATCTTTTTGCCCATCTCTGGGAAGGACCGGTCTATTTAATCCTGAACCATTCTGTCCATTCCCTGGTCTAGGAATTTGGTTCAGCATGTGGTCACAACCAGGCTTTTTGCGTCCCTGATTTGTCTCCCAATCAGATTTGGAGCTATTTGAAGGACAAAAATGTATCCAACTTCATGGGAATGCTCCCACCTATACAAATAGGGCAGGGCCTCTGTAAATCCTAATTCCATTGCATTGACTGCCAGGGGCTGATTGGAGAAACAGAGTATTTGAGTATGAAAGGTGAGAACAAAGAGGAAGAAAGACCCTAATTATTAATGGGGTAGGCCCCTTACATTCATTACCTCATTTCTCCCGCAGAAGGTCAGAAAGGTATTACTCCCAATTAACGGATGAGGAATCTGCCTTGCCTAAGGCTCCAAAGCTGGCTACTGCCCCAGGTTTCCACCCTAAGAAATCCACCCACTTTGGGACCCATCCTGGGAAGAGGCAGTGGTTCACTAGGCATGGTGACTCTTGATGCTTGCATCGATTTAACTCACGATACAAAAAAAAATTTCTAGTGCAATTATCTTAAACCATAGATGGGATCTGGGCTGCCTCCATGGCCTGGTAATGCAAGAGTGACCAGGATGAGATCAGATTCCCTCGGAGCTAAATGGGTTTTCAAATTTCACTGAGAAGCTTGGGTTCTGTGGTTTCATTTGATTTTTAAAAATCTGACTACAAAAGTAATTTATGTTCATTGTAACAAATGGGAAAATTGGAAGAAGGCAAACCTCATGGGTAAAAAGCTCTCTGTAATTATGGCACGTAGAGGTAATCACCTTTCCCCTCTTTGGCGTATTTTGTGACCCCGACTTGACTCGGACTCCACGGCAGAGCATATGGGGTGCACGGTAACAGATCAGCATCTCTAGGGTTCCTACAGAAGCATGCACTCCCCCAAGCAAAAGCTCTGCGCTCCCGGCAAGTCCTTCTGCACGAACCCCGAGGCGGTTTGCAGCTGGCCGTGTAGACAGAGCCCCAGCCCAGCTCCGCGGCTGCAGCAGCAGCAGCAGCAGCACTGTCGCAGCGGCCGGCTCCGCGCTCCCGGTTCCGCGCAACCACGTGCCTCCCGGCACCACACACTGCCGGGCCGTAAATGCTCGTTTACGGGAAACCGCCTCCAGTTTCCTGTCATGGCTGATTCGAGAAGGCGACGCCCGGACGCAGACCCCCGCAGGCCTCTCTGCCACACCCCGGCCGCGGCCGCCTCGCGGGGCGCTGTGACCCGCAACCGCCTGGCGCGGGCGGCCGGAACGACCCGCGCAAACACGCGCCGCGCGGGGCGAGGCTGCTCCACGCGGCCGCCCCCCTCGGCGCCGCCCAACAGCCGCCGAACCTTCTAGAAGCGGCGCCCCACCGCGCCCCGCCGCAGCCAGAACCGGACGCCAGGGGAGCCGGCGGCGGCTTGAGGGGCGGGGCGCGTGGGGGCGGGACCAGCTCAGGAGGCCGCGTTCGATTCGCCGCCGGCGCTCAGGCCCCGCCCCACAGGCGCTATGGCCCCGCCTCCTCCCTCCCCCTCTATGGCGCCGCCCGGGCTCATTCATTCCGCGCCAGGCCTGCCAGACACCTGCGCTCTTCTTCAGCCGCTCGCCGCCGCCGCCGCCGGGATGTCAGGCCTCGCCGCCGAGACCCCGTCCGCCATCCAGATCTGCCGGTAAGCGGGGAGCGCGGCGCGGCAGGCGGCCAGGACGCCGAGTCAGCGCCCGGGCCCGCCCCGGCCAGCCCCGGCCAGCGCCCCTCCGCGCCCTCCCCCCACCACCCCCGCCCCAGCCGGGTGCCCGGCCCGACTTCTCCCGCTCGCCGCCTGGCCCCCTCGGCCGGGATGCGCCTCGGAACTCCGCAGCGCCGGCGGCCCCTGGCGCATCTCGGGGACGGCGCGGCGGCCACGCAGGCCGTTTGAGGGAGGAATCCGCGCGGCGCCCTTCCGGGCGGGGTCGGTGCGCATCCCCCGCGCCACACCCCGCCCCGCCCGTGCCCGAGCGCACCAGAGCCCTAGCCTGGCTCCCGCTGAGCCCCCCTAATTCGAGGGCGTTCTCCGGGCTGTGGTGCATCGCCAACCGGATCCCGGGAGAGGTGGGGCGCAGATAACCAGCTCGCCCGGCGAGCTCCTGGGTGGGTACCCGAGTGGGCGGGGGCTGCAGAGCTACATTCCCTTCAGTGTACTGCCTCGGCTTTTGCGGAGAGCCGGTGTTAACTGAAGAGCAGAAAATACCCTTCCCTGCTGACGGTTTATTGCTCCATTGAGCCTGGAAGCATCGTACACAATGGGGGCAAAGGGGTGTTCTTTGCAGCAGACCACCCCTACCTTCTTCCACGGGCCCTGGGTAGATAGAAGCCCCGAGAGGAAGCTGGAGATCATGAGCTGGCTTATTTCCCACTGGAGCGCGGAGGGCAGCCTCAAGGTTACTCTTCATCCCTTTGGGCAGAATCAGAAGCAGGCACGCTGGTCTTTGAGCACGAGCTGAGTAAGGGCAAGAAGTCTGGGAAGGCCGCAGTAGGACTGGGGCCTGCAGCAGGGCTGTCCTGCCTGGTGCACCACGAAGATGAGCTGCTTCCTGGTATGGGGCTGGTTCTTCAGATTTGGAGGCTGGGCATCACACTGACCTTGGGTCCCAGCCAGGTTGGTTTCCTGTGGGTGTTGACATCTCTCTGGAAAACACAATGGCTGGGTGTGTATAGTAAGTGCTGGATCAGTGGGGTGCCTTGACCCCACTCTCACTTCTGACCAGGTCAGAAGGCTTTCCTGACCTCAAGGTCAGTTTGAGTTTTCTAAGGAGAAGGGAACATTTTAAGGTTCCCTGTTGTGTTCACTTTGTTATTGGCTGTGTGGCCGTCATGGCCCCAGCAACTCCCAAGTTTCAGGGCAAAAATAATAGAAGCAACTGAGTTGGGAAAAGGACAGGCCCGGAGTCAGGGCCTTGGAATCAGGCTCTGCCTTGTATTGGCCAAAGTGACCTTGGAATTCAGCGTTTGCAAAAGGCCTGTGTATCTCTCATCTCATTTTTGAAGGTTTGCCCACCTTCCCTGGGAGGGAGGATGACAGGGGTCTCACCACTGTGAAGAGAGGAAGGAAATTGGAGGAGGAAATTGAGGCTCTGGGAGCCCCAATGTCTCTGTAAGGTCATCCAGCCACAAGAGCCTGACGGCAGCCCCTGCCAAGTCCTCTGTGTCCAGACCCGTGAATTTTCCACTGACTCCCCCCCAAAAAAGAAGATACTGATTTCAATCTACCCATATGTGTGTGTGCTTTTTGTTACCCTGGGTGCGTACAGCGCCCCCTCTGGCATATTCACAATTGCATATTGTCTCTGAGTGGCTTTGGGACAGGTGGGCAGGATACCTGGCTGAGGTGAGCGTCTGGTGCCCAGCACGACTGCCAAAGGGAGTCGGGGCGGGGCTGTGAAGAGGGCCGTGGTCACAAGGGCTTGGCCCAGAGAAACCCCAGGACACTGGAGAGTGGACATACCAGGGCAGGGAGCCCTTTAAGGACATCTGAGCTGATATCTCGTGTTGAAAGAAGAGCCTCCCGGCCTAGGACAGCCAAGCCCATGAATTTAACAAGTCTCACTGGATGCCTCCAAGGAGCAAAGTGCCATGGAGGGACAGTGACCGGCATGGAAAATTTGGTCCCCACCTTCAAGGGGGGTTCACAGTCTAGCAGGGAAGAATGCCAGAACCTCCACCATTCTAGACAATTAAGAGTGGTCACATGCTCTCGGGTGGGGAAGGCAGGGGAAGGCAGTGGTTAGAACCAGCTGGGCAGTCCAACAAGGAAAAATGTAATCTGCTAACTAAACATTAGCATTATTTAAATGAATTCAGCCTCCGCCCGTTTGGAAGCAGCCTGGCCTTCCAGTGTCCCATTTTCTCCTGGGTTGTTCTGAGTGTTAAAGCAAGTGTATCTTAGTGCCTGTGGACTGGCTGGCACCTTCTAAGTAAATGGAAGCTCTTTTTGTCCAAAAAGTGGGACACGGGCTCAAGAGGCTGAGGGGCCCGGATTCAAATCCTAGCTCTGCCTCTTGTAGGTGAGTGGCTTTAAGCATGTTCCTCAACCTCGCTGGGCTTCAGCTCTCTTATTTGTGAACTGGAGATGATAATGCCTACTTTAGGGTGGCTGGGGGGATTGAAATCTTCGGCGCAGTGCTGGGCAGTTATAAAAGTGAACTCACAAAGGGAATGTGAGCTCACAAAGAGAACAGTTTACCTTTGAGAACATGAACTTTGGACAGTCAGGCCACTGTGGGATGCTGTCTCCTCCTCTTTTTGATCCAGCCCTATGATGCAGGTGCCGGGACAGCCTTTAAAGTCTCAGAAGAGCATTTTTCTTTTGGTTATTTTGGTTTATTTCCTTTGGTTTAAGTAATATTAATTAATGTTTAGTTAGCAAATTACATTTTTCCTTGTTAGACTCAGAGTTCTAGAATGTCAGACCTGGAAAGACCCTTAGAGGCCCTCCAGTCCAGCTCTGTCATGTTACAGATGGGGAACAAGGACTTGAAGGGCAGACCCTGGACCTTGACCAGGAGCTGAAGGCTGCTGGTGGATTAGTCCCTGCCCGTGTTGCTGTTGCTGTGGTTTTTCCACTGCCTTTTATTTTTTTATTTTTTATTTTTTAAAGATTTTATTTATTTATTTGACAGAGACAGCCAGTGAGAGAGGGAACACAAGCAGGGGGGAGTGGGAGAGGAAGAAGCAGGCTCCCAGCGGAGGAGCCTGATGTGGGGCTCGATCCCAGGACCCTGGGATCACGCCCTGAGCTGAAGGCAGACGCCCAACCGCTGTGCCACCCAGGCGCCCCTCCACTGCCTTTTAAGCTGAAGTTTATATTTTGTTGTGAGGCTTAATCATGGCATTACTGTGGGTCCCTAGCAGAAGACCCCGGGTGTTTGTTGAAATAAAGTTGAAGGACATGTCATGTAACAGGTTGTTGGGAGAATAGGGCCTTGTGGAGTCGTGATGGAAATGCTCCATGTCTGCACTGTCCAGTATGGTAGCCAGTGGTCACTGGCCATTGAGTGCCTGAAATGTGGCCAGATGTGAAGGAACCAGATTTTTAATTGCATTCATTTAAATTTATTTAAATGTAAACATACATAGGGGCGCCTGCATGGCTCAGTTGTTAAGCGTCTGCCTTCCGCTCAGGGCGTGATCCTGGCGTTCCGGGATTGAGCCCCGCATCAGGCTCCTCCGCTGGGAGCCTGCTTCTTCCTCTCCCACTCCCCCTGCTTGTGTTCCCTCTCTCGCTGGCTGTCTCTCTCTCTGTCAAATAAATAAATAAAATCTTAAAAAAAAAAGTAAACATACGTAGTCTTCTGTGGCTGGTGGGTACATTATAGGACAGTATAGTATTGTAAAGGGATATAGAAACCGGAATTTATGGCAGGCCTGGGAGAGGAAGGATTTCCTAAGGGTTTCAGAAGCTCCCTGGGGACTGCAGTTGGCTTTCAAACCACTTAGTTGATGGAGGCGGACCTTGGTGCGGACTTTGCCCAGGGCAGATAATCTAAGAGTCATTTAATTGTAGGTTAGTGTGTGAGGTCTGCATGGGGTTTTTTGTTTGCATGCTCTTAGATGCAAATCTGCTAGGAAATGTCTTGAGGTTAGGGATTGCTTTGTTCGCTGTTGTGCTGAGAATGCCTGGAGTAGTGCCTCGTGTCCAGGAGGTGCAGCTTTTGGTAAATCTGTCATCTAGTAGCCAAAATGTTAGTGGAAAGGACCTGAATTCCAGTATAGTAATGGGTTAGAATTTTTTCCCCTTGAGCTCTGTCTTTGGGTTTACAGTGGAATTAATAAAACATCGAATCTGATTTACAGAAACCATACCCTGAGCTAATGTTCTGGAACATTCTATAGAACAATGCACAGTGCTGACTCCTTTCTTGCTAGGACGGGGAGGTCCTAGAAAAAGGCGCAGCCGTTGCAGCTCAAGGAACCTCTGGTTGGGTGGGCTGTTGCTCACCCACTGTCCAGCCTCCCCCTGTAAGTGGGCCAGGCAGCTTGGCGTTGCCCTGGACTTGGCACCACAGTCCACCAGCTCCCTGGTTTCAGTCAGGCCTTAAGTTGCTTTCTCCTGGTAATCTTAAAAATAAAGCTGCCAGTTATTTTACCAGGAAAAAAAGGGGGGGGGGCTTATTCAAGAATTGCAGGGCAAAGAAGCTTCCAGCAAAACCATAGGCAAGCCTGGGGAACAAAGGAGAGCAACGCTGTTTTATACTGGAGAGGGGGACGTTCTGAAGGTTGTTACAAACAAAAAGTCTATTGGAGCAAACTGGGAGTTCAGAGTATGGTGGCTTCTCATTGGCCCAGTTATGACAGCCCCTCACTGGCTGAGCTGTTGCCAGGGANNNNGAAAGCTTTCTTTCTTTTGCTGGGGTGGTACCGTAGTAGCTAAAGCTATTCGTTTGCAGGGAGCTGCTTTTCCAGGCCGGCGGAGGCAGATCGCAGTGTGTGAGAGCGCCCCCTGCCGGCCCCCTGCTGCCACTCCAAACGAGGTTTCCTTTGACTGACGGCCACAGCCCTGTGCAGGGGGCTTCTGCAGGTGGGGGGGCCCAGCCCGCGTGACTGCACTGTGTGCCTCCAGGACCGCTGTGTCTCCCTGCCGGAGGTATCCTGGGGAGGCGGATACATTATATGGTCACCGCCCCCCAACCCCCCCACCCACCATGGACCACCTACATCTGAATAACTGAGGAAGCTTGTTACAAATGCACATTTTCTGCATGCAAATTACACTTAAGTAGAAAATCAACAAAATGCAGATTTTAAAACATTGATGAGATACTTGGGGGGAACTTGAAAAGTCCTTTGAAACTTAAAAGGTACTAAGGAATTTCCAGTTTTTTTAAGGTGAGATCATTGTAGTTCTGCTTTTTAAAAAAACGACCATATAAGGTATGATGTGCATACAATCAAATGCACCTATTCTAAGCGTACCGCTGAGTTTTAGCAAATGTGTACACCTGCAGAGTGACCACAACTGTGACACGGAGCGTTTCCATCACCCCCAGCAGTTCCCTCCTGCCTCTTTTTCCGTCAGTCCCTTCCCAGCCCCGACCCCTGGTAAACAGGTCTGCTTTCTATCACTCTGGTTTCTGCCTTTTCTAGAATTTCACATGGGTGGAATCATGCACCTGGCACTCTGCTTGTGAGCCCCACTTGCTGTGTATCGTCCTGCTTTCTTCTCACTGCCCAGTTGCGTTACCTGCTCTTTGTTTCTCTCTTCGCCAGTCAGGGAACATCTGGGATCTTTCCAGCTGTGGGTGATTGTGAAGACAGTTCATAAATGTGGATTTCAAAACTTTTAAGATGCCATTGGGGAAACTTGAACACTCACTTGGTATTCGCTGTCAGCAAGGAATTGGTGTTATATTTTAGGTGGGGTAATTGTTTTGTGTTTCTGTTTTTATTATTTTTTATTTTTATTTATTATTATTTTTTAAGATTTTATTTTTATTTATTCGACAGAGATAGAGACAGCCAGCGAGAGAGGGAACACAAGCAGGGGGAGTGGGAGAGGAAGAAGCAGGCTCATAGCGGAGGAGCCTGATGTGGGGCTTGATCCCAGAACCCTGGGATCACGCCCTGAGCCAAAGGCAGACGCCCAACCGCTGTGCCACCCAGGTGCCCCTGTGTTTCTGTTTTTAAACACAGTTTTTCTCTTTTAGAGGGAATGCTGAGATATTACAAATGCCAAGCTTTGATGTCTGAGATTTGTTTAAACTCATCTGGAGTGGGGGTGTGGGTGGGAACAGAGAGGAAGCAGAGCATCTGAAACCACAGTTGATCAGTGGAGCTTTTTGGTGGGTACTCGGGGATTCATTTCCTTCTCTCTGCTGTGATGTTTTCCACAATAAAGAATAAAAAGACAGGGGCGCCTGGGTGGCTCAGTTGGTTAAGTGTAGGACTCTTGGTTTTGGCTCAGGTGGTGATCTCAGGGTCCTGGGGTGGAGTCCCCAGTTGGGCTCTGTGCTCAGCAGAGAGCCTGCTGGGATTATTTTCCTCTCCCTCTGCTTGCACTCCATCTCTCTCTCTCTCTAAAATAAATTTAAAAGAATTTTTAAAGATTTTATTTATTTGAGAGGAGGAAGAGTGAGAGAGCACAAGCAGGGGGAGAGGGAGAAACAGGCTCCCCACCAAGCAGGGAGCCCGATGCGGAGCTCAGTTCCAGGTCCCTGGGATCATGACCCAAGCTGTAGGCAGATGCTTAACTGACTGAGCCACCCAGACGCCCCCATAAATAAAATCTTAAAAAAAAGGGGGGGGCGCCTGGGTGGCTCAGTCGCTAAACGTCTGCCTTCAGCTCAGGGCGTGATCCCGGCGTTCTGGGATCGAGCCCCATGTCAGGCTCCTCCGCTGGAAGCCTGCTTCTTCTTCTCCCAATCCTCCTGCTTGTGTTCCCTCTCTCACTGGCTGTCTCTATCTCTGTCAAATAAATAAATAAAATCTTTAAAAAATAAATAAATAAAAATTAAAAAAAAAAAAAAAAGGAATGAAAAGACAAACAGCCTCTTGAATCCCTACTCCAGACCTACGGCTTTTGCATCTTGGGGGCCTGGAGGCCCAGGAATCTGCATCTTCCTCAGCGCTCCACTGGAGCTTGAGAGCCAATGTCTGAAGTAGAGATGGGAATTTTCTACTGTTCTTGCATCCTCTTTCCTCAGCTACCTCGCTGCCAGGACCCCTGTGCTAGTTGGCAGCCTCCCAGCCCTCCTGACACCTGCCATGGAGAGACCCTTACAGCCCAGGTGGAGCTGCTTATCCCTGCTGGAGGCCTGGTCTGGCCTGATGGGTGGTAGAGGCTTACAGGCCCCGGAGATGAGAATCTTGGATGTGTTGTTCACAGTCCCACCCATTTCCTCCTGTTAACTTTATTTTTTTTTTTTAAGATTTTTTTAATTTATTTATTCGACAGAGATAGAGACAGCCTGCGAGAGAGGGAACACAAGCAGGGGGAGTGGGAGAAGAAGCAGGCTCATAGTGGAGGAGCCCGATGTGGGGCTCGATCCCACAACGCCGGGATCATGCCCTGAGCCCAAGGCAGACGCCCAACCGCTGTGCCACCCAGGTGCCCCCCTCCTGTTAACTTTAAACATGAAAGTTATTTTATCAGCAAAACTGGGTTTATTCAGGAAAAGCAGAGAATTGCAATTCAGGACATGCAAGCTGTGGAAAGACCATAAGCAAATCCGAAAAAGGAGAGGAACATTATTTTATGGAGAAGAAGGGGGAAGTCAGGAGAGGTGGTTCTGAAAGAGAGCTCGGTGATGACAGTTTCTCATTGGCTGAGCTGCAGGAATAGTCGATTTTTTTTGTAGAGAATTCAGTGTACATCTTTTCCTGTTGGGGTCCTTAGTTGTTTATTCTTTCCTGTTGATGATTCTTCTCTGGGAGTCTGTAATTGACAGTGCTTCCTGGAACTGACATTGAGTGGCATGGCTCCCCCTTCTAGCCTCCTGACTCCATTTGGTTTTACTTTTTAATTTTCATGCCGTTTTTGCTTTGGTTTTGGGTTTTTTTTGGGGGGGAGGGCCAGAGGGAGAGGGAGAGAGAATCTCAAGCAGGTTTCACGCCCAGTGCAGAATCGGATGCGGGGCTCCATCTCACAGTCCTGAGATCATGACCTGAGCCAAAATTAAGAGTCAATCGCTTAACCAACTGAGACACCCATTAACCCCATTAAAAAAAAAAAGATTTATTTATTTATTTATTAGAGAGAGAGAGAGAGAGAGAGAAAGTGCTTGAGAAGAGGAGGAGCAGGGGGAGAGAATCTTCAAATAGATGCTCGGCAGAGTGCAGAGCCCAACTTGGGGCTCCATCCCAGGACCCTGAGATCATGACATGAGCTGAAATCAAGTCTGATGCTTAACTGACTGAGCCCCCCACGTGCCCCCCTTAATCAGTGGTTTTGTCCCTCAGTGCCAGGAAGGACCTTTCCTGGTTGTCACATCCTACATTGGAGGAGAAGCGCACGGCAGTTGGAAACCACTTGAGGCCCCATTTGAGGAACAAGGAAGGTTAGGAGGGAGGACTCTCAGGCACTTCCCATCTATACTACATATTTATCAAGACCACAGCACTGGAGATCATCTCCTTCCCGGGTACGTCATTTTTACAAAAGGTTGACAGGCAACCAAACATACAACTTAAAATATTTATACAACGGACGAAGTAACATAAGAATTCCAAATTGTGTGGTGGTTCTGTAGCAGGACTCGAGGTCTGAGAGTAGCCAACTGAAAATATGTGTGGGTACTGATGGTGACTTAGAGGGAAAGTTCTCCCTACAGAATCATGCGTGCCTCCTGGAAGTCCCCGCTGAGAGTGGCGGCGAGGGCAGAATAGCGCAGAGCACGGGAGCCCGCTGCAGGCATGGGCCTAGGACATTGGGGAAGACACAGTGCAGGTCTACGCACAAAGCAATAGCTATTGAACTTTTTGTAAAAATAGTAGAACTTGAAAGGTGTATTAAAACAGTATTGTTATCTCAAAAGAACGGCTTTTAAAAACAAATGTTATCCAATAAGTCAGCCTGTAAGGTTGCAAATTCAGAGACAGTGAATTTGGATAAGAACCCAGAGTCAAATAATAGTTCAGATGAAAGACTTGGGACTCTCGAACCTTCTCATCCTTCAGAAAAAGCAAGTGAAAAATTAATTTGTCACTGGATCATGATGAGGCTGTTTCTGAAAAAGGCCACACACACACACACAAAAGGTTTCCCGTTTCCGGAGGGGCCTGGGGAAGTGTGGACGAGGGCATTTTCTTTTCTTTTTTTTTTTTTTTTAATGATTTTTTTTTATATTATGTTAGTCACCATACAGTACATCCCCGGTTTCTGATGTAAGGCTCGATGATTCATTAGTTGCGTATAACACCCAGTGCACCATGCAAACGTGCCCTCCTTACTACCCATCACCGGTCTATCCCATTCCCCCACCCCCCTCCCCTCTGAGGCCCTCAGTTTGTTTCTCATAGTCCATAGTCTCTCATGTTTCATTCCCACGAGGGCATTTTCTTTCCATGAAAGTAAGAGTAGACACAGACAGCGCAGAGAAGGCGCCCAGGCCTGGTCCGGACATCTCAGGAAAGCTGTCTCATCAGATGTCATCGGCTTCACGGCCGGGAAGCCTCTGCTTTCAGTTACCAGCCGGTGTGCAGGGCCAGTCAGGGTTTGGCGCTTCCCCTAGATGTGTCCTGTGAATCCAAGAGTCTATTCGTTGGAATTTGGTGGCGCGAGGGCTGGTTAGCTGTGCCCGGGAAGGGCATTTCCAGCAAGGTTGAAGAGTCTTTGTGAACGTGTGTCTTCCAGCAGACGAAATCTCCAGGTTACAAGGTGTGGTGCTTAAGGTTTTCGTGTCCTGGGAAGGAAGAGTGAAAAGGTTGCTCTGCAAAATGTGGTTTTTTATTTTTACTTTTATTTATTTATTTTTTAAAGATTTTATTCATTTATTTGAGATGGAGAGAGAGCAAGGGAGAGAGAGAGAGAGAGCAGGAGCGGGGGGGGGGGGAGGGCAGAGGGAGAAGCAATTGCNNNNGAGCCCGCAGGGCTCGATCCCAGGATCATGACCTGAGTGGAAGGCAGTTGCTCAACCGACTGAGCCACCCAGGTGTCCCTATTTTTATTTTTCTAAATATATTATTTTTAATTTAATTTAATTATTATTATTTTTAAAGATTTTATTTATTTATTTGACAGAGAGAGAGACAGCCAGCGAGAGAGGGAACATAGGCAGGGGGAGTGGGAGAGAAAGAAGCAGGCTCCCAGCGGAGGAGCCTGATATGGGGCTCGATCCCAGGACTCCAGGACCACGCCCTGAGCCGAAGGCAGACGCTTAACGACTAAGCCACCCAGGCGCCCCTAAATATATTATTTTTTAAAGTAATCTTTATACCCAGTGGGGACTTGAACCCACAACCGAGATCAAGAGTCACACTACGTCAACTGAGCCAGCCAGGTGCCCCATACCAAAGCCTGGTTATTTTTAACAGAAGCAATTAGGCCTTTAGAATATTGGAATGTATCTCCTTTTGTCAACTATGGATCAGAGGAGACAGGGGCCAAGTGCCCTGGATGGCCTGTGACTTAGCTGAAAGGGTGAGAGTCTATAAGTTCCAAAGGGGGTCAGTCTGAGATTCAGAAGGACCAACAGCAATGCTTCCAGCCACGGTGTCTGGAAGGTCTCTACAAATTTTGCCAATTGAATCTTTATAGTGCCTTTAGTGCGTTTCATTAACCTTGAGGATTGAGGGTGGTGTGCACAACCACAGTGTTTTAAAACTAGCCAAATAGCACAGACTCGTTAAAGCGCCCGACTGGTAGAATGGGTTTCCTGATCGCAGTGAAGTTTGATAGGAGTTACTCAGGTAGGGAAAATCTTTTTGAACAGATTTTTTTTTTTAAAGATTTTATTTATTTGAGAGAGGAGAGAAAGAGAAAACGAGTTGGGGGGAGGGGCAGAGGGAGAAGCAGACGACGTGGGACTCCATCCCAGGAGTCTGGGACCATGACCTGAGCTGAAGGCAGACGCTTCACTGACTGAGCCACCCAGGCCCCCTTTTTGAACAGAACTTTAACCACAGAGGAAGCAGTGACCCGCCTGTGAGGGAAAGGTTCAGGCCAGTGTGAAAATACACAAATTGTGACTATCACCTATCTATGAGTCAGGGAAAGCTTTATAAAATTTGTTTGTGTAAACAGGTTTCCCCAGATTGCACTTTGGACAGGTGCATAAGTGAAGTAAGCACTTTTTGCAGCCTTGTTAATATTTCTCCACAACACCCTCCAAAAATGTCTCCACCGATATTGGTTCATGAACACTATAATTTTGCCAGTAGACCAGTGATTCAGTGCATGTACAGAGGTAAGTAGTGGGAATTTTAGAATTTCTGGTAGGGCCAGATTATTATTTGGTCCAAACCGGAGTCCTCTCTTTTTATTGAGCCAACAATGATTTCCAGTACTGTTTTTCCTTCTCTGGAGCCAACTGTTAGGTTATCTCTTGTTGATTTTTCCAAATTACCATTTAGAACAACATCGCTTTGGGCCATGACAGAGATTTGGCTATGGTTTTCCTTGACAGCATCATTTTTGGCAGAAATATCCGTGAGGTGGTTTCCTTTGGTCTCCATAGAGTTATGTCTAGAATGCCCAGGAGCCTTAATTGTAGCCAGAGCAACCAGCAAAAGTGTGGCATCTGATAAATTTTGGAGATGGTGGCCATTTTTAATTCTATTCCCATTCGAGCTAAGGAAACCTCACTGTTAACCAGCATTCTGAAGTCATGAGCCATGGCGTGCTGGCTGTTGGTATAAATGTCTGTGGTTTTACCACACAAGGATGATTAAAGGGGATCCCGTGATTATTTCTTCAGTGTTCTGAACTAACAGGGTAGTTGGTGGCAGGAATGGCTGTGGCAAGGGGGATTTTCCTGGGCCACAGGATCTGGTTGTTGGCTATATACCTGTGGGTCCATGGTGGTCCCCATGTTTTGTGGGTGAGTACTCTAAGGCATTCCCTTCCCTCTCATTTACACAGAGGAAAAAGGGAAGTTAAAAATTAGGCTGTCTGAGGGCAGGGTCTTATTAGGCTCTTCTTTAAAGTCGCCAAATCTGTGCTCTTTCATTTAAAATTTTTACTTTTATATTTATTGTAAGCTCTACGCCCAACGTAAGGCTTGAACTCATGTACCCAAGATCAGGAGCTGCATGCTCTACTCAGCTAGCCAGGAGCCCTTGATCTTTCCTTTTCTTAGTAAAGCGTGTAGACATTGAGCCACAAGAGAGACATTTGGAATCCGATTTCAACTGGCCAGTCAATTCAAGAAAACTTTATAATTGGCGTTTAGTTTTAGGTTTTGGGAAGTTCAGGAATCCTACCTGGATTCTAACATAGTTCTTGTTCTGAGATCAGGTTTCCTAGTATCAAACCTGATTTGAAGAAACTGCAGTTTTTCTTTGGGTATTTTATGTCCCTTTAAGGCCAAAAGTGTTACCAGGTGGATGCCGTCTTTTCGTGAAGAGGTTTGAGAAAGGCAGAGGAGCAGCGAATCATCTACGTATTACAATAAGTAGAGCCTACAGAAAATTTTCTATCCTCCAAATTAGCTTTTAAGATTTGTGAAAAGTAAGGACCATCTGTGAAAGCCTGGGGCGTTAGGGTTCACATGTATTTACGTTCTTCCCAAGTGAAAGCAAAGAGATGATTGGCTCCGTATGAACTGGGTTACTGAAGATGCACTGCATAGATCAAGTTCGAGGATAACACTTGCTTTCTCTGGGGACGGATGTCGGTAATACACAGGGGTTAGGCGCAACAGGGTGCCGAGAGATAACCGTGTTGTTTATTGTTTGGAGTCCTGGACAATAATACCAATCCAAAGAGGCGTCCCATTCAGTTTTGACGGTTTTAGAGCCATGGCTGTCCAGTTTAGTTTTGAGAAAGTAAGTTTGGGGAGATCAAAAGTTCCCCATCATGGCCATTGAAGTTCTAAATTACATTTGGTTACGTTGGTCCATTTAGTTAGAGGTGTGCATGAGGAGGGACCATGGTTTTTAAACATAAAACCAACTGCGATCCCAGAAGTGGGGGACAGCGCCCTCAGTTTTGATGACTGGAATCCCATTTCTTAGAGGTTTGTCTCTGGAGCAGAAGGAAAAATTCCAACACAATACACTTTCAACAGGAACAGCCCAGTTCCAAACAGAAGTCAGACCAAAGGGCAAACGAGTGAGTTCTCATGGAAAGGCCAAAGCCCTAAAATAGATTCTGGATAAAGCCAGGAAAGCTCAAACACAGAGACAGAGCTTGAGAAGCAGGAGAAAACTTGCCCTGGCAATCCAGGGTCAGCAGGAAAGCAGTGAGCCCAGTGGGCCTTGGGGGTATCAGCACTGTGTGTCCGCCAACCTCAGAATTGTTGGGGGTCGCCTCTGGATCCTACTTCTAATCGCCAAGTAATAGTAACCTTAAAAATAAAAAAGTCAGTTATTTTACCAGCAAACATGGGTTTATTTGGGAAGAGCAGAGAATTGCAATTTGGGACAAGCAAGCTATGGCAAAACCAGGCAAGCCCAACAAACAGAGGAGAGGAGCGTTATCTCACGGAGCAGGGGGGAAGTGGGAGAAAGTCCCCTGGAGCTAGAGCTCAGGGTGACGATGGCTTCTCATTGGCTGAGGCGCAGGGGGGCAGGCGCATCCTTGGAGAAGATGCCGTGTGCATCTTTTTCTGCTGAAGCCCCCAGCTGATGATTCTTTCTGGATGATTCTTCTGTTGGCATCTGTAACTGACGTGGAGTGGTACAGCTTCCCCTTCCAGCCTCCTGACTCCACGTAATGCATCTTCCCTTTAGGAACTGCCGCCCTGCTATCCCACAGATGGGCTGTGGCCCTGTTGTCGCCCTCCCTCTTTTGCTTAGGAGAGAGCCGAGCCCGGTGACTTCAGGCCTAGTCATGAATTCCTTGCATCACTGGGGTTGCAGAGAAGCCTCCTGTGAGACGCTTCCGGAAGGAGAACTGCCAGTTCGTGGACAGACAGAGGAAGGGCAGTCCCAGGAGGAGGCTACCGGGAAAGGGAGAACTGCATTCCTGTAGGGAGGGCTGGGGGGGGGGGCGGCGGGCGGTCAGGCCTGCAGGGGAGACAGGAGTGGAGGCTGCTGATAAGCCTCGTGCTGGCAACGGGGTAAACTTACTGCAAAATGAAGCTGCTTGTCTATGCTGTCCGCCTCCGTGCGCTCGCCAGACAGCCAGCCACCTGGGAGCATCTGCGGCCCAGGAGCCCCCAGTGTCCTGGGAAGAGATGCTGGGCTTCGATGAAGGCTGTTGAAACCAAGTCTGATCTGCTGTCTCGACTCTGTGTCACTCCAAGGTAGGGTGACAGGGACATTTCTGTGCCCACAGCAATGGCATTTTCTACTCTGGTGTTCAGCGTGTAGGGCAGACTGAGCCTTGAGCCACATAACTCAGGATTTATTATTATTATTATTATTTTAAAGATTTTATTTATTTGACAGAGAGAGACAGCCAGCGAGAGAGGGAACACAAGCAGGGGGAGTGGGAGAGGAAGAAGCAGGCTCCCAGTGGAAGAGCCTGATGTGGGGCTCGATCCCAGATCCCTGGGATCACGCCCTGAGCTGAAGGCAGACGCTTAACGGCTGAGCCACCCAGGCGCCCCAGGATTTATTATTAATAAATGGAATCCTGAGTGTTCAGTGAACTGCTGATTGAGCATACCCACTGTGTGTTCATCTCAAGTGGAGACCTAGTGTGTTTTTCGGCCAGGGACCGGTTGAAGCCCACCAGGCTTTGCTGGAGGCATAGGCTTTCAGGATTGGCAGGCTCTGGGCTCCGGCACGTTGGCGGGGTGGAGATTAAATTGCTGTGCCTGCTGACAGCTGTGCTGGCTCATCCCTCCCTGGGCACACGCTGCCGAGGAGTCTGGGGACATGTGCATTCTGCTACCCCCTGGGGTAGGGTGTCTGGCTGTGATGTTGGACCGGCAGGCTCCTATAGGGCAGAGAAGCTGTCCTCGAGCGATGGGCGCGTCTTCAGCAGCGTTACCTTGTGCTGCTTTCCGTGGCCTTCCTGTGTTTATTTCAAACTTTACAGAAACTTTTTTCCGTGGGTGTATTACCCCCCCCCCCACTCTTTACTGTACCAGCTTTATTGACATGTAACCTGTGTTCCATATGAGTCATCCATGAAGTGGAAGTTTCACCAGCAAAAATGGGTTTATTCAGGAATAGCAGAGAATAACAACTTGGGACAAGCAAGCTACTGAAACCGCCGGCAAGTCTGGAGAACAAAGACGTTGCTTTTATAGAGGGAAGGGGGGAGCTGGGAGGGCTGTTGTAAACCAGAAGCCCATTGGAGCAAACTGGGAGTTGGAAGTGTAGTGGCTTCTCATTGGCTGCACAGTCTCTCACTGGCTGGGCTGTTGCTGGAGCAGGAGAGCCTTTCTTCCTCCTGCTGGGGTGGTCCAGCAGGAGTGCTGTAGGGGGGACCTGCGGGGATCTCTGTTCCTGGTGGGTCTCCAAGTGACCAGTTGTGGGGTGTGAGAGCGCCTTCTGCTGGCCTCCCGACTCCGTTCTTAACAGGGCTTATTTTTTATTTTTTATTAATTTATTAATCCCCCTAATCTCTATTCTGTCTCTATCGGTTTGTCTCTTCTGGACATTCCAAATAAGTAGAGTCATGCAATATGGTGTTTTGTGTCTGGCTTCTCTCGCTGAGCACCCTGTTTTCAAGGTTCATCCAGGTTGTAGCGGGTGTGGGTTGCTTCCTCCATAACTCACTGTGGGGGTACACACCACATTTTGTGTATCATTCATCAGTTGATGGACATTGCTGCGTTTCCACCGTCTGGCTACTGCGTATAACTTTACTATGCCCATTCCTGTCCCAAGTTTTTGTGTAGGCACATGTTTTTATTTCTCGAGTGTGGACCTAGTGTGGCTTAGTAAGAAATATATATTCGGTCTTTGTCCCTGGGTCCTGGCACAGAGTTCCTAAAACACTTGAAATTTCCTGTGTGATTGTGTGTCTTTGGTATGCTAATGAGTTGAGTGTTGGCTGGGAGCCCCTTAGATAGCTTCAGGATAGGGGCTGGCAGCCAGGATGACCCGGGCAAGGCTAGAGGATTGGAACCTTCAGCCCCACCTCCTGCCTGGAGGTGGGGGGAGGGAGGGCTGGAAGTTGAGTTAATCACCAGTCCATAATGGGACCTCCAAAAAAATCCGAGTTCGGAGATCTTCCGGGTTGCTGGACACCTGGAGGTGTTGGAAAGGGCAGTGTGCCTGATTCCCACCTCGTGCCTTGTCCTGTGCGTTTCTTGCATTTGGCTGTGCCTGAGCTGTATCCTTTATAACAAACCAGTAAATGTGAATATAGCGTTTGCCTGAGTCCTGTGAGCTGCTCCAGCAAATTATCCAACAGGAGGAGGTTTTTGTGGGAACCTTAATTTCTAGAGCCAGTTTGTCAGAAGTACAGGTGGCCTGGGGCTTGAGACTGGCCTCAAAGTGGGGACAAACCTGAACCCTTGAACCTGGGGCCTGCGCTAACTCCAGGTTGTTCGTGTCAGAACTGCACTGAATTGTGGGACACCCATCCGGAACCCCCTCCCCCCACTGAGTGTCAGAGGTGATGTGAGGAAAACCAGCCCATCTGAGAGGGGAATTGCTGGGTCATAGGGTTACTCTACGTGGAAGCTTTGGGGGAGCTGTCGGCGTGTTTTCCAGTGTGCCGCCGCACTGTTTTGTCCGCTTCCCCAGTAGTACCGGCGGGGGGGGGGGGGGGGTGTTCCATAGCCTCCTCAGTGCTAGGGTTCTGCCTCTTGGGCTGCAGCCCTCCTGGCCTAGTGGGCGTGAAGTGGCATCTCACTGCGACCTTGATTTGGTTTCTCTGATGACTAAGGACGTTGAGTACCTTTTTGGGTGCTTACCAGGCACATGTACTTCTCGGTCTATTTAGTTTCTTTACCTATTTTTCATTTGGCTTCTTTGTCTTTTTATTTTTATTTTTTATTTTTTATTTTTTTTTATTTATTTATTCGACAGAGATAGAGACAGCCAGTGAGAGAGGGAACACAAGCAGGGGGAGTGGGAGAGGAAGAAGCAGGCTCATAGCGGAGGAGCCTGATGTGGGGCTCGATCCCACAACGCCGGGATCACGCCCTGAGCCGAAGGCAGACGCTTAACCGCTGTGCCACCCAGGCGCCCCTCTTTGTCTTTTTATTATTGCGTTCCTTCTATATTTGAGATCGAAGTCCCTTCTCAGATACATGATTTGCAAAGATTTTCTTCCACTCAGTGGCTTGTCTCAGCACTTTGGATGCTATCCTCGAAGCACAGAAGTTCGACATTTTGATGTAATCCCATTTATGTTTTTTTTTTTTAAGATTTTATTTATTTATTCGACAGAGATAGAGACAGCCAACGAGAGAGGGAACACAAGCAGGGGGAGTGGGAGAGGAAGAAGCAGGCTCATAGCAGAGGAGCCTGATGTGGGGCTCGATCCCACAACGCCGGGATCACGCCCTGAGCCGAAGGCAGACGCTTAACCGCTGTGCCACCCAGGTGCCCCCCCATTTATGTTTTTTATTTTCTGGCTGTTTGTGCTTTTGTTGTCGGATCTAAGGAGCCATGGCCAGATCCAAGGTCACGGAACTTTACCCGTATGTTCTCTCTCAAGACTTCTGTAGTCTCAGCTCTTGTTTAGGGCTTTACCTGTTTTGAGTTCTTCCTCACCGATGGTGTGAGGTAAGAGTCCAGCTTTGTTCTTTTGATGTGGACACACCCCTTTCTCCAGATGGAGACAGGCTCTGTGTGTCTGAGGTACTTGTCAGGGTCCCAGGTGAAGCCACAAACCTGTCCCGTGCCCCCGGCTCGTCTCTGACCCTGAGGACAGAAGCCGAGGTCCACCAGCGGTAAAAGTTGTGCCCTACAGACCATGGAGTATTCGTCACCCACGTGGTTTTATCACCCACGTGATTTCATTTCAGCAGTGGGCTGGGCCTACGTAGGATCTGAGGCTGGGTCTGCATCTGTTTCCCACTTCCCCTCCCAGAACACCAACCTGTCCCCTTCTGGCCTTTTCCGCCCTCCTTGTTTCCCCACCCTCTCGTCCCCGCAGTGGTGTGCTGTGACCCGCCTGTCCCAGGGCAGATGGCAGGCTTGTTGTACAGGCCTTCCATGGGGCAGGTCCTCACTGGAGACCTCCTATGGCCCTGCAGACAGCTAGAACCCCTTGGTGCCCTGCTTGTCCTCCCTGAGGCTCGGTCTTGCTGTAGCCAGGTCCAGCAGGCGTTACTGTCCATCAGAAGTGTGTTTAAAACCCTGGGAGGTGGGAGGTTGCCTGTACCAGTCGTGCCCTTGAGTGTTCCCCACATCCCTGCAAACACATTTAACCGGGCATCAGATGTGTCGGGCAAATCAGAATTTTAATCCAAATGGGGGAGGGAGGTCACGCTCAGACTGGAGGGTGAAGTACGGGGAGAAAGAATTGCTTTTCTAAAACTAGTTTTCCCACCGTCCAGATGTGGAGCAAAGCCTCCTCAGAGCTCACAGGGGCAGCACTCACATTCTGAGACATTGCCCTGGCTCCCGTCTGCACCCTTCACGCTCATGGCAGCTCTCAGCCTTGGGGGGCACAGGGGTCCCCCGGTTTTACAGGTAGGGAAACTGAGGGCAGGAGCGACTTGCCTGTGGTCAGCACAGTGGACACTGGAACCCAGGTCTCTCGACACCGAGTTTTGTGTGTCTCGTCACCTGCTAAAGGGAGGGGCAGGTGATGGAGACAGCTCTAATCCGCCAGCCACCCCAGACACGGCCTGGTGCTGACTGGTTTATGAATGGGTAGGATTAAAAGTCTAAGGCGTGATGTGTCTCCCGACTCGGCCCGAGGCTGAGAGCTTCTCTGAGCCTCAGGGAGAGTGCGTGCCTCGTGGCCCGAAGGCCAGGGTGTTGCTCACCCTGGGTCAGGGAGAAGACCCTGAAGTCCCCGCCCCCAGAAGATTTATCTGGTGGGTCTTCGAAGGGCACCTGGTGTATGTGCTTTGGTGTCGTGTCCCTCAGGGAATGGGGGTGCTGGGGAATGTTTGGGAGTGTTTTCTTTCTTTTTTTTTTTTGAAGATTTTATTTATTTATTTAACAGAGAGAGAGACAGCCAGCGACAGAGGGAACACAAGCAGGGGGAGTGGGAGAGGAAGAAGCAGGCTCCCAGTGGAGGAACCCGATGTGGGGCTCAATTCCAGGACCCCAAGATCACGCCTGAGCTGAAGGCAGACGCCTAACGACTGAGCCACCCAGGCGCCCCTTGGGGGGTGTTTTCTGATCCCTCAGCCTGTGTCCTGGCCTGCCTTGGCACACCCCAGCCGTCTGTAGGGGGTGTGCTGGAGATGGACGCTGCCCCCTCCTTCCACCTGTCAAAAGTCCCCGGGCTTCCAATTCCAGTCTCTTCTTGAGCCAGCTAAATATTTCATTGCCTTTTGGGCACTTAGCAGGTGGGAACTTGAGCCTTGTGACTGATCAGGGTTGGCAAGGGTGGGTGGCCATCATTTTCAGTAAATGCCACTCTTACTTTGTGTTTCTTTGCTGTGCCGGTGCTGTCGTCTATGTGCCTTGTATTTGGAGTCCAGAGCTTTAACGGCTAAAATGCTCTCTGGAGCCCTTAAGTGTCTCAGGAAACCAGATCCTGTTGGGTTGATACTCAGCCTCCCTGAATGACAGGCTGACACCCCCCCACCCCCGCCACGTCCTGTGCCTTATAAACATCAGGCCGTTAGAGGGGGGGACACCCACAAGCCACCCCCTTTTTTTTTTAATTGAAGTATAGTTGACACACAATATTATATTAGTTTCAGCTGTACAATATAGTGACGGACATTTATATACGTTATGAAACGCTCACCGGAAGTGTAGTTCCCATCTGTCACTTAGAGTTATTACAACATTTTTGACCATATTCCCTATGCTGTACTTTACACACCTGTGACATATTTATTTTATAGGAAGTTTGTACCTCCTCATCCCCTTCACCTATTTCTTCCATTCCCCCCCACCTTCCCACTACTTTGTTGTCCATATTTACGAGTCTGTTTTATTTGTTTTTGTTTTGTTTTTTAAATTCCACATATAAGTAAAATACAGTATTTGTCTTTGATTTATTCCACTTAGCGTAATACCCTCTGTGCAGGTCCATCCATGTTGTCACAAACGGCAAGATTGTTTTCTCTTTATGAATGGCTGAGCAACGTTCCTCTGTGGGTGCTTGGGTGTGTGAAACACATCTTCTTTATCCTTCCTCTATTGATGAACACTTGCTTCCGAATCTTGGCTGTCGTAAAAAACGCTGAGTTGAACATCAGGGTGAGCATATCTTTTTGAATTAGTGTTTCCATTTTCTTCTGGTAAATACCCAGAAGTGGAATTGCTGGATTGTGTGGTATTTCTTTCTTTTTTTTCTTTTTTTAAAATGTTTTATTTATTTATTTGTCAGAGAGAGAGAGAGCAAGCACAAGTAGGGGGAGCGGCAGGCAAAGGGAGAAGAAGGCTCCCCACTGAGCAGGGAGCCCGATGCAGGACTCGATCCCAGGACCCTGGGATCATGACCTGAGCTGAAGGCAGACGCTTCACCGACGGAGCCACCCAGGTGCCCCTTGTGTGGTATTTCTATTTTAAAAATTTTCGAGGAACCTCCATACTGTTTTCATAGTGGCTTTAACAATTTACATTCCTACCAGCAGTTCACAAGTGTTCCCTTTTCTCTACATCCTTTCCAGGCTGATTTTTTATCTTTTGGACATTAGCCATTCTGACGGGTGGGAGGTGATCTCTCACAGTGGTTGTGATTCCTGTTTCTGTGATGACGAGCGATGTCAAGCATCCCTTTAGAAGTCTGCTGCCCATCTGTATATCTTCTTCGGAAAAATGTCTATTCAGGTTTTCTGTCCATTTTGTAATCAGTTTTTAAAAATTTCTTTTGGTGCTGGCGTTTTATGAGTTCTTTATATATTTTGGATATTGACCCCAAATCATTTTCAAATACCTTTTCCCATTTGATAGGTTGCGTTTTTGTTTTGTTGATAGTTTCCTTGACTGTGCAAACGCTTTTTAGTTTGATGTCCCAATTGTTTTGTTTTTTTTTTTAAAGATTTTATTTATTCATTCGACAGAGATAGAGACAGCCAGCGAGAGAGGGAACACAAGCAGGGGGAGTGGGAGAGGAAGAAGCAGGCTCATAGCAGAGGAGCCTGATGTGGGGCTTGATCCCACAACGCCGGGATCACGCCCTGAGCTGAAGGCAGACGCTTAACTGCTGTGCCACCCAGGCGCCCCAATGATGTCCCAATTGTTAATTTTGTTTTTGTTGCCCTTGCCCGAGGAGACAGATCCTAAAACATATGACTAAGACCGATATCTAAGAGTTTATTGCCAGGGTTTTCTTTTAGATTTTTATGGTTCCAGGTCTTACATTTAGATCTTTAATCCATTTTGAGTTATTTTGTGTGTAGTATATTAAAGTGGTCCAGTTTCATTCTTTCATATGTGGCTGTCCAGTCTTCCCAACACCATTTATTAAAGAGATTGTCTTCTCCCCATTGTATTCTTATCTCCTTTGTCATATTTGAATTGGCCATATATGCATGGAGTTACTTCTGGGCTCTCTGTTCTGTTCCCGTGATCCAGGTGTCTGTTTTTGTGCCAGTACCATACTGTTTTGATTACTGTACCTTTGTCGTACATCTTGAAATCTGGGAGTCTGATGCCTCCAGCTTTGCTTTTCTTTCTCAGGATTGCTTTGGCTATTCAGGGTCTTTTGTGGCTCCATACAAATTTTAGGATTATTTTTTCTAGTGCTATGAAAAATACTGCTGGTATTTTGATAGAGATTACATTGGCTCTGTAGGTTGCTCTGGGTAGTGTGGACATTTTACCAATGTTAACTCCTCCCACCCATGAGCACAGGATATTTTTCCATTTAGTTGTGTCATGTTCAGTTTTTTTCATCAGCGTCTTTTTTTTTTTTTTTTTAAGTAGGCTCCACGCCCAGTGTGGAGCCCAATGCAGGGCTTGAACTCATGACCCTGAGATCAAGACCTGAGCTGAGATCAAGAGTCAGATGCTCAACTGACTGAGCCATACAGGATCCCCCATCAGTGTCTTATAGTTTTCAGAGCACAGGTCTTTCACCTCTTGATTAATTGTATTCCTAAGTATTTTATTCTATGTGATACAATTATAAATGGGATTTTTTTTCTTAATTTTTCTTTCTGCTAGTTCATTATTAGAGTATAGAAATACAGCAGATTTTTATATGTTAATTTTTTATCCTGCAACTTTACTGATATCACTTATTAGTTGTAATAATTTTTTGGTGGATTCTTTAGGGGTCTTTTTTTTTTTTTTTTTAAGATTTTATTTATTTATTTGACAGAGAGGAACAGCCAGCAAGAGAGGAAACACAAGCAGGGGGAGTGGGAGAGGAAGGAGCAGGCTCCCAGTGGAGGAGCCCGATGTGGGGCTTGATCCCAGGATCCTGGGATCATGACCTGAGCCGAAGGCAGACACTTAACTGACTGAGCCACCCAGGCGTCCCTCTTTAGGACTTTCTATATATAGTATCATGTCATCTGCAAATAGGGACAATTTTATTATTCTTTACTGATCTTAATGCCTTTTATTTCCTTTTCTTGTCCTATTGCTGTGGCTAGACGTTCCAGTACTCTGTTTAATAAAAGTGGTGAGAGTTGTTTTGTTTTTGATCTTAGAGGAATAGCTTTCAGCTTTTCACCATTGAGTATGATGTTAGCTGTGGGCTTGTCATATATGACCTTTATTATGTTGAGGTATGTTCCCTGTATACCCACTTTGTTGACAGTTTTCATCATAAATAGATGTTAAATTTTGTCAGATGGTTTCCTGCGTCTATTGAGATGACCATTTGGTTTTTATCCTTCATTTTATTAATGTGTATCCCATTGATTGATTTATGGATTTTGAATCATCTTGCATCCCTGGATTAAATACCACTTGATCGTGGTTATTGACCCTTTTAATGTATTGTTAAATTTGGTTTGGTAATAGTGTGTTGAGGATTTTGCATCTATGGAAAACATATTACTAATATTCTTAGTTCAGCCATACCCAACAATAATTTTTTTTACTTGGTTTTAATTGCTTCCATGTACCTACTAAATTTTTACGCTTATTTTTATATAATTAAAATATAGAATAGAATACAGTTAAAGAATACAGTTAGTTTTGTAAGAAATTGCCAAGCAGTCTTGCAAAGTGGCTGCACCGTCTTTGCATTTCCACAACCAGTAAGAGTCCTGTGCCTCCATATCCTTCCAGCATTTGGTGTTTTGTCAGTGTTCTGAATTTCAGCTGTTCTAATTGGTGTGTCGTGGCTTTAATTTGCAATTCCCTAATGACCTATGAGGCTGCACGTCTTCTCATGTGCTCATTTGGCATCTGTATGTCTTATTTCATGAAGTGCCTGTTCAGATCTTTTGCCCATTTTCATACTGGGTTGTTATTGTAGAATTTTAAGATATATATGTGTGTGTATATATATATATATATATATATATAATTTTTTTAAAGATTTTATTTATCTGACAGAGAGAGAGAGCAAGCACAAGCAGGGGGAGCAGCAGAGGGAAAAGGAGAAGCAGATTCCCCGCTGAGCAGGGAGCCCAATGAGGGGCTCGATCCCAGGACCCCAAGATCATGACCTGAGCCGAAGGCAGATGCTTAACTGGCTGAGCCACCCAGGTGCCCCAAGAATTCTCTATTTTGGATACAAGTCCTTCATCAGATATGTGTTTTGTAAATATTTTCTCCCAGTCTGTGACTTGTCTTTTTATTCTCATAACCGTGTCTTGTTTGGGCCCTTGAGCTGGCCAGTGGCAGGAGCTCATTCTGCCAGGCCTTCTTCTAGGGCAAGGGGACCTAGAAGACAGAGTGAAGTGTCCCCACTTCTGGGAGCTCTCAGCTAGCTCTGCATTGACCTCCATGTTACAGGTGAAGAACAGACCCTGGAGGTGTGGTGGCTGACTTAGGGACAGTGGCAGGTGTGGCAGAACAGGACTAGGCCCCAGACTGTATCTCCTGGGTTTATTCACCGTGGGCGTTTCCTTACTGCATCTTGGCGGCACCTGCCAGTGTGGTCTGTGGGTTATGCCCAGCGGGATGGGCTGTTTGATGCCCAGTGTGTTGGGTGGGGCTGTGGTTTTAGAGGCTGAGAGGGTCACTCCCCTGTCACCTTGGTCCCTTCTCTGTCGAGTCCTGCTCTCCCCAGAGCCACTGCCATTGACTGTCTTTCAGGGACAGCCTCCTTAACATCCAGGAGATTCTAAGAGCCCTTGCACTGTGAGACTCAGGGTGGCCACACTGGCAACTGGCCCATGCTCTCAGTTATTTTGGAGAAGTCCTCAGGACCTGCTCATGTGCCCACTTCGGGCTTCACTGCCAGTCCCCTGGGTGTGAAAGAGGGCTTTGATCCATGCCATGGTGGGACCGGGTTGTACTGGGCAAGTAGGGCTCTTAGTGAGGCCTCCTCTCACCTCTTCTGGGCGTTGTGGGCACAGAGCTGGTGCTGAGATGCTGGGGGCATCTTGCTTCCAGCACAGGGACTGGGCAGCCCCCTGGGGACTTGAGTGCAGTTGCCATCACCTCTCAGAGAAATGGGCTGAGTTCAGTAAATGCTCCCGGGGTCAGCGACTAAAGTAGAAACCCAAGGTTTTTGCCACCAACATGGGATTCTCCACAAGGCAACAGCGGGGGTAGTGCAGGAGAGATGTTTATTTACTTATATTATTAAGGTATAATTAATATAACAGCACATACTTAAAATGAAGAATTTGATGAATTCTTATTTTTTATTTTTTTATTTTTTTTAAAGATTTTTATTGATTTATTTGAGAGATTGAGAGAGAGAGAGAGAGAACGAGCAGGGGGAAGGACAGACAGAGGGAGAAGCAGACTCCCCACCGCGCAGGGAGCCCTATGCGGGACTCGATCTCAGGACCCTGGGATCACGCCCTGAGCCGAAGGCAGACGCTTAACGACTCAGCCATTCAGGCGCCCCAGAATTTGATGAATTCTGACATCTGTACACATCTGGCAAACCATCACCGTAGTCAAGGTAACGATCATGTCCATCACATTAGGAGCTCCCTCCTGCCTCTGGAGAAGCCCAGGCAACCACTTACCTACATTCTGTCATTAGAGATCAGTTTGCGTTTTCTGGAATTTTATAGAAATGGAACCACGCGGGATCTGCTTTCAGCATGGTCACTCTGAGATTCATCCATGCCGTTGCACGAAGGGGTGGCCCGTTTCTTTTTATTGCTGAATATATTCCATCGTGTGGGTGGACCTCAGTGCGTCTATCCATTCCTCTGTGGACAGGCGTTCCCATCGTTGCCAGTTTGGGGCTGTGACGAGCAACAGCCCTATGAACATTCGTCCACAAGTCTTTGTGGGGACACTTGCTTTTCTTGGTCGCAAGGGCAAGTACTAGGAGCGCAGTGCTGGGTGATGCGGTAGGTGTAGGCTTAACTGTTTAAGAAACTGCTGACCTTGGGGCGCCTGGGCGGCTCAGTCAGTTAGGTGTCCGACTCTTGATTTCGGCTCAGGTCATGATCTCAGGGCTGTGAGGTCAAGCCCCACATCTGGCTCTGTGCCGGGCGTGGCATCGGCTTGAGATTCCCTCTCTCCTTCTCCATCTGCCCCTCCCTGCTTGTGTTCTCTCTTCCTCCCTCCCTCCCTCTCTCTGAAGTAAATAAATCTGAAAACACTGCTGCCCTCTTTTCCAAAGCGGGGTGCCATTGCTGCCTTCCGACAGCGGCCTTGCTGCCGCTCCACGTCCTCCCCGACACTTGCTGCGGTCAGTCTTCTAAATTTTACCTGTCCTGAGGTGTGGAGCAGGCTCTCCTTGTGATTTTAGTTTGTATTTTCCTAATGTCTAATGATGTCAAGCATCTTCTCACGTGCGAATTTTACACCCACAGATCTTGTTTGGTGAAGTGTTTGTAAAAGAGCCTTTTGCTTCTGAAGAAATTGGGTCATTTGTGTTGTCACCATGACGCTTTGAGAGTTCTTCCTGTGGTCTGGACGCGAGTCCGTCCTTCCCGCCCTGCTGGTCCCGGGGCGGGAGCTTCTGCCGGAGGACAGTGGCCTCTGACTCCGGGAAAGGCCGCTGGGCGTTCTCCGCCAGTTCTCTGAGCGCCCTCTGCCCCGTTAGGCTGATTGACCCCTGAGTCTGGAGTGGTGTGTCTCTCATGTCCTGCCTTTCTCCTGGGCTCTGGGCCGGGGCGGCTCGTGACCTTTTCCAGCTTCCAGAAGCCTTGAAAGCTGAAGGAAACAGTTGCCACAGAGCCCTCAGAGGAATGCAACCTCGTTGTGCGTGGAGCTCGTTGACTCTTTGGAAGCAGAAGCTCTGAGGCCGCCGCCGTGTCCCGCTGCGCCTGGCTTTCCTGGGGCTCAACCTGGGAGCTCTGACCTGGGCCTGAGAGTTCTGGAGGCGGAGGGGGGGCCTGTTTCCCGCCAGTGGTCTGCAGCCAGGTGTTCTGGTGACGGCTTTACTGTGACCTTGCACCCCTGCGTTCATGTACTCGTGCGCGCAGGTCGGTGTTTTCTGCTGTGTTCACAAGCTTGGGCAACCGTCACTGCAATTTAATTCCAGAACATTTTCTTCACCCCCAAAAGAAGCGCTGTGCTCTTTGGCTCTCACTCCCCATTCGCCTCCCCCGGGGCCTGGTGACCGCCGGTCTGCTGTCTGTCTGCGGACTGGCCTGCCCTGGACGTTTCGTGTCCGAGGAGCCGAGCCTGCTGTGAGGGCGGCTTGCGCTCAGCATCATGGTCTCAGCCTTCCTCCGCACGGTTCCTTCGCGTGGTCCTGTGCCGTCGCGTGCGTAGACGCCTTCTGTTTGTCCGGTCCTGCGTGAGCGGCACGGGGGCTCCTCCCCACGCTTTTGGCTGTTAGGCTCATGTTGCCAGGATCCTTTCCCGACATCTGGTTTCATCATTTAAAATGGCTCCTGGTTAACTCAGAGCATGAGAAGCCACCTCATGGCTCCTTCACTCTCTAATTATTGACTCAGAAGGCGGACAACACACGCTTCCTCCCTGTGGGAAGTCGGCGTGGCCGTGAGGCACCGTCCTCGCCGCTTCGATCGCTGTGGGTGGACCTGTAGGTATTTCCCTTGGTTGTGTCATTTCCTGCAGATTTCCCTGGTGGGTTGTTTTGTTTAGTTTTTTACATCTTAGCTCTGCTGGTTTGGGGTGTATCCGTGTACGCGGGTGTTACGTAACTATGGTGCCCCGCATCCAGGGATCATTCCATCTGAGAGCTGCCTTCCCTCTGATGACGCAAGCGGAGAGCACTTCATTGGGTCTGACCTCTGCGGTGTGTCTCGGAGCTTTCCTCTAGCTGGCGCTCTCGCAGGCGCAGGTCTGGGTGGCCGGCTTCTCCATGAGAGGTTTCTCTCTCCGGGGCCCCGCTCTCAGGATCCCCGTGTGCTCCGGGCTGTTTCTCCTTAAGCCAGTCCCGGAGCGCTGTCATGATCTTTCCATAACTGAGAAGGAACGTGGTGGGGCAAGTTGTGCCTGCTTCTCGTCCGTCTGTGAGTCATCACCCCATCACCTGGGTGGCGTTTTGCCGGGAAGGACTGTAGGTCCTTGCCGTGTGCGGGAGGCTGCGTCTCCCCCCGCCCAGCACCCTCCCGGGACACCACCTCCAAGGTGCAGGATGCCAGGTCCTCCAGGTCTGCGGGATGCGGGCCTGGGGCCTCCCTCCTCACCTCTGTGCACCTGCTTTCCTCACAGGTAGAAGCTGGGGCCCCAGCATCTTCTTCGACTCCGATTTCCTGTGATTTTAAGCGATTTGAAAAGGTCATGGGCACATGCAGCGCTGGGAGTGCTGGGGTGGCCGCTCCTACCTGGGGTGGGCCGTGTGCCCAGCACACCCAGGGTTGAGACTGAGGGGGAGAGAGAAGCCAGCGTTGCTTAGGGAGGCGGCGATGCCCGCATGGAGGAATGGGGCCAAGTCCAAAGGGCACAGCATCTGGGCTGAGGCCCCCTCTCGGTCCCATCTGGCTGGGGCTCAGGAAGAGACGAACAGAGACCATGCTCGTGCTTCGGCGGGGTGCGTCCCTGAAAGTGTTGAGGAAGGGAGCTGACGAGGCCTGTCTTAGGGAGAAGGCCAAGCTGTAAGACGACTGTGGGATGACTGGAGGTGGGGGGGCCTGGAGGGGCCCTGGTTGTGGTTGTGGGTGGGAAGAGCTGTGGTGCCTGGACACGTGGCTCAGGGCTGCCCCATGGCTGGAGTGGACACCCGTGGCCTTGGGGGCCTTTTCTCTGACCTGCAGGTGATAGATGGGCTTGACCAGACCCAGCACACGGCCCTCTTAAGGGGGTGGTCTGCATCCTGAGTGGCTTGTGGGGGAAGCGCTCTTGGCCTTTTGGTCCGGGGTGGGGAGTGAGACCAGGCTTCTCTGGCCAGGGAAGGCAGGAGGAGGGGCAGGTTGCCGACCAGGTGCACATAGGGCCTGAGTACCCAGCTGACCGGAGGGGACCTAGAGTGGCTGGGGTGGTGGCCTCTGTTCACTCTGTGTCTCCCAGGCACTGGTTTGCTCTTTGATTTGACACCTGTTCGTGGCACTTTGCTTTGTGTCCTGCACGGTGCCCGGTGCTGGGGACTTAGGGAGCAGGATGGCCCCAGGCCCTGCCCTACAGGAAGAGTCCTCGGGCCTGCCTGCAAATGGGGTCATTTCTACTCAGGATGAAGGACCGTCATGGACAGCTGAAGGACTGTCACGGACAGCCCTAGGACTGTCATGGACAGCTGAGGGGCCAAAGGAGGTCTGCGTCCTGCCAGGGCCCCTGTCAGGCTGTGTGGGTGGGGGAAGGCTTTGGGGAAGGTTTTCTACCCAGACTCTGCCCTGACTGCCCCTCCAGGTAGACATTTCGGGTGTGGTCGGTGGGCCCGTCAGAACCCCCTCCCCTGCCCAGCTCCCCGGCGCTAAGCTGAGGACAGCCTTGCCGCTTTCTGCCCCACCTTCCTGCCCTGGCCGCCCTCCCTGTGGAACCCACTGCTGTGGTCCTGGTTAGTCTGGGATTTTGCTTCTGTCTCCTTTCACATACAGGTGGGAGGACTTGGGACAATGGTAGTTGTGCCTTTAGGAACAATTAGGCCGTATTTTAGGGAGACCACCAGGAGCTGGGAGCATCCTGGGCCTTTGGTGAGTGAGAGCAGCTGCAGACTGAGTTTGCTCTGGCCTAAGTTTACCTGTTATACAGTACCTGCTGGAGTTGCCCCACGGGCGAGGGGGACCTGTGTCCTGGAGCCAAGTCGACAGTTTTCAGGAAGGGGACCCTCAGATAGCTTGCAGGCAGATCGATTCATTCGGGCAGCCGTAGCGGCGGCCCCACATGGTGGTGGCACTGGGGTGCAGGGACAGTAATTACACGTCCCACCTCCTCTCCCGGGCTGCCACCTTCTCACCTGCTCCTCGGCCACACTGATGGCTTGCCTTCTTTCTTCCCAACACCCGGTGGGAGGGGAGAAGGGCAGGCCCTCCCTCGGAGACGTAAGGTCTGGCTCTGGCCGCCGGGCACCCGAGAGGGGAGGAGGCAGGTCTGTGTGGTGGTGGCCGCCATGGTGGTGGCGGCAGTCAGGGGAGAGCGGGGACTGGTGCAGCAGCCTGCTTCCTCTACCCACTTCCCTTCCAGTGGTTCACCTGGCCCCCAGAGCTCTGGGAGGTAGCCTTGGGGACAGGTGTCAGATGCCAGCCCCTCTGGGTAGGATGTTGGGCTCTGCCCCCGATGCAACCCCTCGCTGTGAGTCTCACTCTGGCCTGAGACCCTCCGCCCCGTCTGTGTCTCAGGAAGCACAGAAGGCTTGCGGTGGGTCCGCGCCGGGGGCCCAGCCGGTCCTGAGACCCTGGAGAAAGTCTGGGTGGGCGTCTGCCCTGTCTCTCGGCCCCCCAGGGGCTTCTCAGAGATGGCACCCATCTGCATGAGTTCTTGATCTCGCGGCACCACAGCGAAGGGCTCAGAGATGTACTTCTCCACTGTCATTATTTACAAAGCGAAGTTTCTATGACAACCGGCTTTTGGTAGACTCCTCGGATTGGTGAGGCAGCCTCTTCCTGGTTAGATTGGGCAGGCCTGTGTGCCGGGGAGTTGGGACGGTGCTTTTGGAGAGGGAGGGTGGGTGACTGGGCTGCCACTAACCCCCTACTTCTCTCGGGACCCAGGACAAACCGGCGGGCATGGCTTTCCAGTTGAGCAGGTACCCCCAGTCTTGAGCCCCCTCCTTCTCTCGTGGGGGCTGCTGTGGCAGATCGTCTGTCTGGGGGCACTTCGACGGGGTCAGATGGTAGAGGGGATGCGGCTCCTGTGTCCAGTGGGTGGGCTGGCCGCCTTCGTGTGGCCAAGGACAACTGTGCTCTTGTTCCTACTGTCTCCGGATGTTAGGTGGGACTGAAGCTGGGACAGCAAGACCAGCCCCTGCGGGACCCCCCTCCCCCCCGCCGGGCTCTTGGCAGGGTCATACCCTGAGTGCCCAGAAGAGTCAAGCCGTGAGGCTCAGCACTCTCCCTCCCTGAGAGAGCCCTTGGGATGATGGCAACTGCTTCTCTTTGCAGCCTTGCTGCTTCCGGTGCTTCCCTTTCTCTTGCCCGCTGGGTTCTGTGGTTGTGCGGGGTGCCGCTCTGCTTCCTGCCTGCTCAAGCGCCCGGCACTCTGGGTTCTTGGGATCCGTGGGTGCTGGTCAGCCGGCTGCACCTGGAGCCTTCTCCTGGCTCATCCCCTGTCCCGGCCAAAGTGTGAGCCTGGGCATTCGGGTGTGATTGGCGCCTCCCACTCCTGCTCTGGGGCTTGGGAGAGCCCCAGGGACTTTTTCCTGGGCCAGCCATTTCTCCATCCTTTCCTCTTCCAGGGGCTGTGATGGGGACTCTGGGGTTGAAGGGACTTTGCTGGAACCTTCTTAGGCAGCAAATTGGAGAGGATAAGCAGTGTCACTTGGGCTTCTGATTGGCAGGTCCCCTGTAGAAAGAAGAGGTGTTCACATGTGCCATGGTCGAGGCTGACTGTGGGAACCAGCCCCATCCCCCAGCCCACATGGTCCTCCTGGCACATGCCCACCCCGTGGTCAGCCCCACAGCTCTTTTCCCGCCAGGAATGGCAACACCTGCTCTTCCTTGCCTCCCTGCCAAGGCAGCAGCTACCTGAACTGAGCAGGAAGGAAGCTTAAAAGCTACAGCTGTGGGTTAGGTCAGGGCAGAAGCACCCTGTTGTTGTCCCTGCTCAGCACACCTGTTACTGCCTAGCAGGGACAGGCCCAGGGACCTTCCGCACAATCTGTGAGGTGTTCTTGACACTGGCTGCCCTGCAGGCCCCCACCTGGACCACAGCAGCAGGCCCTTTGGCTCTGCCTGTCTTCGGTGCAGGTGGAAATCCCGAGAGGACTTTATCTGTCCGGAAATCCGGCTGTGCCTGGTGCTGCCTGCTACCTTCTACCTCAGGGAGCTATTTTAGCTTTCACTGTTGGATCGAGGACCCCCCTCCCCCAGTTACCACGGAACTCATGCTGCAGTGTTGTATTTTAATTTATTTTATTTTATTTTATTTTTGTGTGTTTTATTTTATTTTATTATTTTTTTTGAAGATTTTATTTATTTGAGAGAGAGAGTGCCAGCAAGCACAAGCAGGGGGAGTGGCTGAGGGAGAAGCAGGCTCCCCGCTGAGCAGGGAGCCCGACGTGGGGCTCAATCCCAGGACCCCAGAATCATGACCTGAGTGGAAGGCAGATGCCTAACCGACCGAGCCGCCCAGGCGTTTTAGCAGGGACATTTTGGTGTCAGAATCAGAGAGTCTGGCCCTTTGCTGGGGGCTGAGGGAGAGATGGGCAATGGTCAGCCCCCTGTGCTGGAGCCTGGCCTGGGCTGGCCAGGCTGGGGACCCAGGCGCGGAGTGTCAGGCTGTGGTTGCAGCCACCACCGTGGGTCCTGTGGGGCTCATCTTCACTCACTGCTGTCTTCTGTGAGCGTAGCCCCCCTGAGTGGGAGTGTCCTGTGGCTGCCATGACCAGTGACCACAAACTGGGTGGCTTAAAACAACAGAAATTTATGTTCTTACAGCCTGGAGGCCACAAGCCCCAAATCCTGGTGTCCGCAGGGCCACGCTCCCCCTGAGGGCCCTGGGAGAGGATCCCTCCTTGCCCTCCCAGCTTCGGGTGGCTCCTGGCGTCCTTGCATTTCTTGGCTTGTAGACACGTTGCTCCGGTCTCTGCCTCTTCCATTGTGTGTCCAAATTTCCCTCTTTTCACAAGGACACTAGTCACTTTGGATCAGAGCACACCCTGATGACCTCATCTTAACTTGATCAGGCTTGCAAAAACCCATGTCTAAATAATGTCCCGTTCACAGGTTCTGGGCGCTAGAGCGTGAACATATCTTTTGGGGGACACAACTCAACCCAGTATAAAAGCTCTGTGTGGGGCAAGGAACAGGGGGGCAGGGCCTGTCCTCAGGGTGTCTGCTGTGAGGCCAGGTACGCAGAATGCAGAATGCAGGTTTAATCATGTTTGGCAACATCTGTAGGATAAACTCCCACGAGCAGGGTTGCTGGATCGGAGCAGGCCTGCACGGCTGGAGTTTTGCTGAGTAATGCTGGGCTGCCCTCCAGGAGGCTGTGTCCACTTATGCTCCCCCATTCATAGATGAATCTGCTTTCCTCGCAGAGGATAGGTCAGATGTTGCTGGGACAGGTGGGTACAGGTAGGGCGGTGGGAAGGCCCAGCCAGGGGTGCCTGGCAGACAGCCCTGGTTTGGCCAGGACAATGGGAGATAAGGCAGGAGAAGTTCCAGATCCCTGAGGGCTTAAACCCCTCACTAGGGAGTTTAAATCTTGATTCCGTAGATGGGAGGGGCCCTGGCCGGTCTCAGCAGGTGATCGAGGACTAGAATCCTGCTTAAGATGGTGACGCTTGAGGCAGTGGGCTAAGTGGCCAGTTAGGTCCAGGAGGTGAGAGGCAGGTGCGGAAGCCTCCCTTGGCATTGTGCCTTCTCCTCTGGGTTTTCTTTTCTCGTTGTTTAATAGTGAAGAGGAAAGCGAAGCACTTTTCATACCCATGTCTTCATTAAAAGTGGGAAAACTAAAGCTTGACTGAGGGACCACATGTTCTCCTGGCTGCCCTCACTCCTCAGACACCTGCCTGCCTGGAGGTGACCAGGCCATGGGGGAGGGAGCTCTAGGGAGGGGAGCTGGGGAGGAAGGCCCCGAGGGAGTGACTGGCTGGCGTTTCAGGGGTCCTGGAGGACTGCCCTGGCCAGCAGCTCCTGAGCCCTGGGGGCCATTTGGGCCGAGGGGTTGGGGAGTGAGCTGGGCTCCGGTCTCCCTGCCTCTGCAGTCGCTGCAGAGTGCGGGGCAGGATCAGGTCCTGTGGAGGGAGGGTCGGGCCTGCACCCTGTGCCTGAGTGGCCAGCTGGCCTGGGGAATTAGGACCCAGAGTGACCAGGAAGGGTGGGGGTTGGCAAGTGTCCCAGTGAGCTTTTGTGCCCGACAGCATGTGGTCTGGAGCTCCTGCATTTACTCCCAAGTGCCCAGGCTCCTGGGGGCAGCCGGATGTTGATGATGTGGGGTTTCTGGGGACCCTCAAGTGTCGCAGGATGGCCCCAGGCACTATCTCAGAGGCTGCCTCCTTATCAGTCTCTTTCTCAGTGCCCCGCCGCCGGATGTGAGCACTTCCTCGTCTGCCCTGTGGCGCCTAGTCTGCCCTTCTCTCCCAGGCCATGCCGCAGGCCACGCCGCAGTGCTGTGGGCCAACCATGGCAGGCATAACTCCACTTTACAGACAGGCAAAGTGAGGCCCGAGCGGGGAATCAGGCTCCCCCAGAGGCAGGCTCTGGTGCTTGTAGGAAAGGCTGGACTCAAGTTTCCCCCATGCTCTGGAATCCAGGGGCTCTGTTCTCCCTGGCCAGCCCCATGCCCCCTTGCAGCCCCTGTGGTACCTGTGTCCCAGGAGGACCAGCCTCTGGGCGGAAATGGCCGTCTGTCTTTACTAAGTTGAAAACAGATACAAAGGAAAGAGGTTGATAACAGCAGTTTTGTCATTTATTTATTTAATCAGGGAGAGAGAGAGATCGAGCACAAGCAGTGGGGAGGGGCAGAGGGAGAAGCAGGCTCCCCACTGAGCAAGGAGCCCTCCGCAGGACTCGATCCCAGGACCTTAGGATCATGACCTGAGCCCAAGGCAGCCCCTTACCCAACAGACCCACCCAGGTGTCCCAGTTTTGTTATTTAAATTGGCTACCTCTTTTTTTTTTTTTTTTTAAGATTTTATTTATTTATTCGACAGAGATAGAGACAGCCAGCGAGAGAGGGAACACAAGCAGGGGGAGTGGGAGAGGAAGAAGCAGGCTCATAGCGGAGGAGCCTGATGTGGGGCTCGATCCCATAACGCCAGGATCACGCCCTGAGCCGAAGGCAGACGCTTAACCGCTGTGCCACCCAGGCGCCCCTAAATTGGCTACCTCTTAACTCAGACTTAGAAAAAAATCAACTTAGTATAAGCCTGATTTTCTATTTTATTTTTAAGCCCGAATTTTCAAAAGTGGAAAATATTTTTTAAATGTTTTCTTATTTTATTTTTCCAGTTTTGTTGTGATGTAACTGACGTAGAATGTGGTATTAGTTTTAGGTATGCAAGGTGGTGGTTCCATCTGTGTCTGTAGCAGAGGGCTCACCCCAGTGACCGTTAACCTCTGTCGCCTGACCCGGTTACAGATTTTTTTCCCTGTGGTGAGAGTGTTTACCGTCTACTTTCTCAGCAACTTTCACGTGTCCGGTGCAGTATTGGGTAACTGGCGTCACCACGCTATCCTTAGGCCCCCAGGACTTGGTTACATCGTGGTGGGAGTTTGCACCTGCTGCCGCACTGCCTGGCCTGGGGCAGCCGGTGGTCTGTTCTTGCTCCAAGCACCGTGTTTTCAGGTTCCACACGTGAGTGAGAGGAGGCAGTGCTGTCGTTCTGTGTCTGACTTACCCCATGCAGCATAATGCCCCCAGGGTCCAGCCAGTCGTCATTCCTGACGGCATTCCCTCCTTTGCTACGGTTGGGTACGATCCCGTTGTATCTCCGCACCCCCGTGAGCTGTGTGCATTCACCTGAGTGCTCGGGTGGCCGCCGTGTCTCGGCTGTACAAGTGCCACTGCAGAGACTGTGTGTCTTTTCGAGCTCAGCTGTAGGTTTCCTTCGGGTAAACACACCGAGGGGAGTTGCTGGATCATGTGGTAGTTCTGGCTTTAATGTTTTGGAGCTTCTGTACTGTTTTCCACAGTGGCTGCACCAGCTTGTGTCCCCACCAACAGTGCACGGGGTTCCTTTTTCTCCACGTCCACACCAACACCCGTTCTCTTTTGTCCTTTTGATAACAGCTTTTCTAACAGGTGTGAGGGGATATCTCACGGTGGTTTTGATTTTCATTTCCCTGATGATGAGTGGTATTCAACACCTTTCCATCTACCTGTTGGCCATCTCTGTCTTCTTTAGAAAAATGTCTAGTCGGTTTCTTTGCCTGTTTTATTTTTTTAAATTTATTTGAAATTTATTTTTTTTTTAAGTAAGATCTACACCCAACATGGGGCTTGAACCCACGACCTGAGATCAGGAGTCGGGTGTTCTACCGACTGAGCCAGCCAAGCACCCTTCTTTGTGCGTTTTATTTATTTGTTTATTTAATAAAGATTTTATTTATTTATTTATTTATTTATTTATTTATTTATTTATTTATTTATTTGAGAGAGAGAAAAAGCAACAGCATGAGCTGGGAGGAGAGGGAGAAGCAGGCTCCCTGCTCAGCAGGGCTCGATCCCAGGACCCCAGGATCATGACCTGAGCCGAAGGTAGATGCTTAACCGACTGAGCCACCCAGGCGCCCCCTCTTTGCCCATTTTATTTTTATTTTTATTTATTTGTTTATTTTTAAAGATTTTATTTATTTATTTGACAGAGATAGAGACAGGCAGTGAGAGAGGGAACACAGGCAGGGGGAGTGGGAGAGGAAGAAGCAGGCTCACAGCGGAGGAGCCTGATGTGGGGCTCGATCCCATAAAGCCGGAATCACCCCCTGAGCCGAAGGCAGACTCTTAACGACTGCGCCACCCAGGCGCCCCTCTTTACCCATTTTATTTTTTTATTTTTTATTTTATTTTATTTTTAAATTTTTTTATTTTTTTTTTAATGATTTTTTATTATGTTAGTCACCATACAGTACATCCCCGGTTTCCGATGTAAGGCTCGATGATTCATTAGTTGTGTATAACACCCAGTGCACCATGCAAACGTGCCCTCCTTACTACCCATCACCGGTCTATCCCATTCCCCCACCCCCCTCCCCTCTGAGGTCCTCAGTTTGTTTCTCATAGTCCATAGTCTCTCATGTTTCATTCCCCCTTCTGATTACCCCCCCTTTCTTTATCCCTTTCTTCCCCTACCGATCATCCTAGTTCTTATGTTCCATAGATGAGAGAAATCATATGATAGTTGTCTTTCTCTGCTTGACTTATTTCACTTAGCATTATCTCCTCCAGTGCCGTCCATGTTGCAGCAAATGTTGAGAATTCGTTCTTTCTGATAGCTGAGTAATATTCCATTGTATATATGGACCACAACTTCTTAATCCAGTCATCTGTTGAAGGGCATCTTGGCTCCTTCCACGATTTAACTATTGTGGACAATGCTGCTATGAACATTGGGGTGCATATGGCCCTTCTCTTCACTACGTCTGTATCTTTTGGGTAAACACCCAGTAGTGCAATGGCTGGATCATAGGGTAGCTCAAGTTTTAACTTTTAAGGACCTCCACACTGTTTTCAGAGTGGCTGTACCAACTTGCATTCCCACCAACAATGTAGGAGGGATCCCTTTCTCCACATCCTCTCCAACAATTGTTGTTTCTTGCCTTGTCTATTTTTGCCATTCTAACTGGCGTAAGGTGGTATCTCAGTGTGATTTTGATTTGAATTTCCTTGATGGCTAATGATTTTGAACATTTTTTCATGTGTCTGTTAGCCATTTGTATGTCTTCATCGGAAAAGTGTCTGTTCATATCTTCTGCCCATTTTTTGATTTGTTTATTTGTTTCTCGTGTATTGAGTTTGAGAAGTTCTTTGTAGATCTTGGATACCAGTCCTTTATCTGTAGTGTCATTTGCAAATATATTCTCCCATTCCGTGGGCTGCTTCTTAGTTTTTCTGTTTCCTTGGCTGTGCAGAAACTTTTAATCTTAATGAAGTCCCATAAATTCATTTTATCTTTTGTTTCTCTTGCCTTTGGGGATGTGTCATGAAAAAGGTTGCTTTGGCCGATGTCGTAGAGGTTGCTGCCTATGTTCTCCTCTAGAATTTTGATGGATTCCTGTCTCACATCGAGGTCTTTCATCCATTTGGAGTTTATTTTTGTGTATGGTGTGAGATAGTGGTCAAGTTTCATTCTTTTGCATGTAGCTGTCCAATTTTCCCAGCACCATTTATTGAAGAGACTGTCTTTTTCCCACCAGATGTTTTTTCCTGCTTTATCAAATATTAGTTGCCCAAAGAGCTGAGTGTCCATTTCTGGGTTCTCTATTCTGTTCCATTGGTCTATGTGTCTGTTTTTGTGCCAGTACCATGCTGTCTTTGTGATCACAGCTTTGTAGTACAGCTCGAAATCCGGCATTGTGATGCCCCCAGCTTTGTTTTTCCTTTTCAACAGTTCCTTGGAGATTCGGGGCCTTTTCTGTTTCCGTACAAATTTAAGGACTATTTGTTCCAGTTCTTTGAAAAATGTCCTCGGTATTTTGATCGGGATAGCATTGAAAGTCCCTCTTTACCCATTTTAAAATCAGATTTTTTTTTTCACTGTTGAGTTGTGTGAATTCTTTATATATATTTTGGATATTAACCACTTATCAGATACACGATTTGCAAATATTTTCTCCCATTCTGTAGGTTGCCTTTTCATTTTGTTTTAAAAAGATTTTATTTATTTTAAAAATATTTTATTTATTTATTTGACACACAGAGCGTGAGCACCAGTAGGGTGAGCAGCAGAGGGAGAGGGAGAAGCAGGCTCCCCACTGAGTAGGGAGCCTGACATGGGGCTCAATCCCAGGACCCCGAGATCATGACCTGAGCCAAAGGCAGCAGCCTAACCGACTGTGCCACCCAGCGCCCCTGCCTTTTCATTTTGTTGGTGGTTTACTTTGCTCTGCAGAAGCTTTTTACTTTGGTAAAGTCCCAGTTGTTTATTTTTGCTTTTGTTGCCTTTGCTTTTGGAGTCAGATCCAAAAAACCATTACCAAGACTGACGTCAAGGAGCTTACCGTAAGCCTGTGTTTTCTGCTAGGAGTTTCATGGTTTCCATTCTTATATTCAAGTCTTTATCCGTTTTGAGTTGACTCAAGAAATATTTTTAAATGAATGTTTGAGAAGCCAAGTGAAGCTTCTTTCCGGTTTTCTGGGGTTCCCCTGGCCTCTGCTCAGGTTACCATGACTGCTGCCCTGAGCCAGTGAGGCAGGGCGAGAAAGCCACATGACCTGAGTGGGTCTTGGTTCTCATAGCTGGCTCTCCCCCGAGATGAAGGGGTCACATTTGGGGGTGGATAAGAGTCCGCTGTCAGTCACCGCAAGATGTCTGTGCTTATTTGCCAGAGAATAACATCTTCCAGCTCTGTCTTGGAGCTTCCGACCTTCTTGCAGTCGGTTGGGTAAATATTTACCTAGAGGGTAAAATACTGCTGGTGAGCGAGCGTGCATTGCATGGGCCGTGTGCCAGGCACTGCGCTGGACTTGTTATCTGCATTGTCTTGTGAGTCTGTCCTCCCACTGTCAAGGGCAGTGGTTCAGTTATTATACCTATTTTAAAGAAAAGGAAGTGGGGGTATGAGAGTTTGGTCAGCTTGCCCAGCTCACCCAGATAGTAAGAGCGGGAGCCAGGAATGATCTCGGAGTCTGATTGGCCAGACTGAGCTGCTGTGCAGAGCTGTCGGGAGGTCATAGCCCCAGAGGGTGGCAGAGCTCCCTGGCCCTGCGAGGAGGGTGCTGGTCCTGGGGGCTGTGCTGGGTGAGCCCATGTGGATGGCAGGCATGCTGGAACCGTGGCATGCTCTCTGCCCTTCCCGTCTCCAGGCCTGAGGCTGGTGAAGGCAGATTGCATTAGCCTGACTGTGGTTTGGGAAAGTGCCAGCTCGGCTGAGGTTGCCCACTGTAAGAGCACCAAGCTGGCTTCTTGCGATTCCAGAGATTTCTTGGTTTCCCCACCACTGGGTGCCCACAGCAGGGATGCAGTTTTTCCTCTTTGGGGCAGTGAGGTGGCATTTCAGTTCCCCCTGACCCTGGAAAGCTCCCAGTTCCCAATCCCAGGGACTCAGCCCCTCAGGCTCCCTGAGGAGCTCAGCAGGCCAGGGGCAGGTGGTGACAGGTGTTCCCCTGCTGACAGGAGTCTCAGAACTGTGGCACGTTTCCACTTCTCAGAGCAGCCAAGGCTCCGTGCATTAGCCCCTCTTCCACGGGGTCACAGCCTATGTCCTAGTGCTCATTCATCCCTGTTGATCACTGGCGAGCCTGGGAACCAGGAGGGGCAGGTGTGCTGGGAACCTCAACAGCCATGTTGCTGCCTTGCTGCCTTTGTCAAAGGCCCCTGCTGTCACCCCTTCCCGGCGGGGTGCCTGTGGCTTCGGGGATACGGTCCTGCTGCCTTCCTCCCTCCCCCCATGGAGACAGGACCCTTGTCTGGGGCCGTCAGATCAGCAGCCCACTCTGACCAAACTCCTGGAAATTTCCTTTTCCTTCTTCGGGAGCCATTGGTCTCTCTGGAGGACCTTCTCCTCACCGTGGGTTGTCGCTGTTCATGAGTGACGTCCTTCTCAAAGGCCTCATGCTGCCGCTTCTCTCTCCTCTGCCTAGGATCATGCGGCCGGATGATGCCAATGTGGCTGGCAACGTCCACGGTGGAACCATCCTGAAGATGATCGAGGAGGCAGGGGCCATCATTAGCACCCGACACTGTAACAGCCAGAATGGGGTAAGCGTCTGCGGGCCATCACCCAGCCCGCTTGGGATCACTGGGAAGATTCCAGGGCCAGGAGGCCTGAGGTCCCTCTGTGTGTATCATCACACCACTCTTGGGTTGGGACAGGAGTTTACTTGCAGTGTTCCCCTCCTTCGTCCCCTTCTAGAATCCCTGGATGGGACCAGTTGCCGTGGTGCTTGGTTTGGGACTCATCAAGGAGGGATGGGGGACAGCTAGAGAGTAAGCTCGGAGATGGCCGAGAGCTGCCTTTAAGCTCCTCCCCCTCCATCCAGAAGAGTCTTGGTTTCTAGAATCCCCCCTCCCCAGCTTGGCTGCCCTGGGCCTGACCCTCCATTGCTCCATCTACGCCCCAGGGGCGGGGTGGGGCCTGGGCAAGCACTGGCACTCTTGCGGGGGAAGCCCAGCGAAGCCCTGCCAGAGTGCCTGGGATGAGGGCCAGGCTTTCTGCTTTTGCAACTTGGGCAGCTGGGGGGCATTTGGCCCATCCTCTCCTGCCCTGCCTCCAGCCCCGGGGGGACCTGACATTTCCTCTGGAGGCCACCCAACGCCTTTGCTGGGGACGGGGTCTGTCTTGCGCCACACTGCCACCTGGGGGCCAGCAGAGGTGCAGAACCACTGGCTTCTATGTCCCTGTGTGTGTGTGTCCCTGTGGGCCTGGGCCAGCCACCTGCTGTGATGAGAGGAGGAATGCATGCTGGCTGGAACAGGGAGAGAAGGAGAGAGAGCGCAGCACGTGTGTGTGTGTGTGTGTGTGTGTGTGTGTGTGTGTGTGAGAGAGAGAGAGAGAGAGAACAAAGCCAGGGTGAATGTTTCAATGGGTGGACATGGGCTTAGGGGACCTCAGCATGCTGTGAAGGAGGGGCTCACCTGCCCAGCTAGGGGTCTGGATTTGTTCAGGTGCCCTTGGAGTTCTGGGGCAAACCAGGCCATGTTCAGAGTGCGCCCTCTGGTGGCAGCACAGAGGATGGGCCTGAGATATGGGGCGGGGGCTAGGGTGAGGGCCCAGCCCCTGGTGGCCCACTGAGACAGTGAGGGTCCCGGGCAGGCCTGGCGGGACAGGCTGGACCCTGGGAAGGAGAACCTTAGGATGGGGGAGAAGGGGGGGGGCTTGGGTGGTGAGAACCCACGTAACTGCTGCTGGTTAGTGAGTTTTTGCAAAGCTCTGAAGCGCTTCTGTTTATATAATCCTCCCCACACCTGTTATTATCCCTGTTACCCCCATTGCACGGGGGAGGAAGTGGAGGCACAGAGAGGCTGCATGCTTGCCCGAGGCTGCGGGGGGAAGCAGAGGGTGGGTCTGGGCCATGAATCCAGGCCTCGAACCTGTGCTTTGAGGCCCTGCTCCTCATTCCTTCCCTAGAGGGAGCCTGGGATGCAGGAGGGATCGTTTTGACATGTTGGCTTGGAGATGTCTCTGGACTGGTGTTCCCAGGGTAGAGGTGTAGAAGTTCCAGGCTCAGGAGGGAGTGTGAGCTCCAGGCAGCTCTAGCTGGTTAGATGCTGGCATGGGGGCCAATGCTGGCCTCTGAGGGGCTTCACTGGGGCTCTGGGTCAGGGAGGGGGCACCCTCACCCTACTCCCCTGGAGGTCTCATCCAGTCTATGCCTTTAGTACTGTCATGTAGCCCTGGGGTTCTGTTTCCAGCTGGAACCTCTTGGTTGGCTCCATCTGAATACTTAATTGTCCCCTTGACCTTGATGTGCCCAAAAAGACTCCCTGGACCTGTACCCAGACTGCTCCTCCCAGTCTCCCTCTGCTCTGTACATGACCTCTGTGGCATCTGGTTACCCACACTCAAAATCTGGGGCCTTCAGTGACCCCATTCTTTCTCTTCCGTTGTGGACACTGGCAGCCGATCCTGTTGGCTCCACCTGCTGGGTAGTTCTGGATCTGTGCACCATCCACCTCCCTAATCTCATTTCCCACGACTTCCTCTTAACACTCCCTTGGCCCACACTGGCTCTCTTGCTGCTGTGTGACTGGCCGGTGTTCCTACCCCAGGGCCTTTGCACTGCCTCTTCTCTCTGCCTGAGCTGCTCTTCCCCCCAGATATCTGCAGGACCCCCCTCACCTCCTTCCAGTCTGTGTAAATGACCTCCACTGAGGCCTTTCCTGATGACCAGCTCCCTTCTTGCTCCCAGCTGTTCTCAATAGCACTGTCGCTCCTAGAACATTGTGGGTTTTGCTCATTTATCTTTGGTCTGCTTATCCCTCCCTCTGACCCCTGCTAGAGTGTAAGCCCCGTGAAGGGAGGGACTTTCGTCTTTCGGGTCCCTGCTGGATGCTCAGCGTCTGGGTGGAGGCCTGGAACACAATGGCCTCCCATTGGCCATCTGCTCCTTGCCAGAAGGGTGTGTGTGGAATCGTCATCCCGTGGAGTGCTTACAGTGCACCAGTGACCACACTGTGTGCTTGACCTTTTCTTTATGGAATCTTCCCGAACGTGGTCTTAGCCCCACATTGTAGGTGAGGCGAGGAGGCCTAGAGAAGTTACACGGCTTCCCGAGGGTCCCCTCTTCTGCGTGCCCTCTGCTGAGGGCGGCCTGAGTGGGTGTAGGACAGGTGCGGTCCAAACAATCATAGTAGTGGGAGCGAACCTCTCTGACCCGCTCGCTCCCACGTTTGATCCCCCCGTGTCTGTGACGGGGCGGCTCACCCCTGTCTCCACAGATCATCCCCTCGAACCCTGGCAGCAGCCTGCTGGCCCCACTTCTTTCTATATTTTATGATGTCAAGAGCTAGTGAGAGGCAGAGCTGGGAGTTGAGCTCGGGGCCCAGTGCTGTTCTGACTGCTTCTGAAGCTGCTGTCGTGGCTCCAAGCCCGTGGCCGCTCAGGAGCCCGGCCCCCGAGGTATCTGGGCCCCCGAGCCATCTGGGCCCCCGAGCCCAGCGAGCGCTGTGATCCTGGTCATCTCTGGGACTGTGGTGAGGGCATTTCCTGGGATAGACTAATCAGAGGGCTTCTGGCTGCCTCCCGGGGTGGGGCTGCCCCTCCTGCTTTAAGCCCCAGCAGCAGGGAGCTCCAGGGCTGTGTCTGAGCACAGGCAGCCAGACGGGTGGTGTTCAGCTTGGAGATCCTCCTACCACATACAGATGTTCCTTGGCTCGTGGTTTGAATTTTTGGGTCTCACCTGTTCTTCACGGAATCCCAAAGGCGGGCCCAGTGCCCTGCTAGGCCCTTGGACAGCACCTCATGGTCAGGTTGCCTCTGCCCTGGGTCCAGCTCGTGCTGCCCACGCCCCAGCCCGGAGGAGAGCCCCCAGGCAGCCCACCTGTCTCTTAGGCTGCCCTGTCTGCGAAGGACTCGGAGTGGCTGCCCTATAAACATTCATTCTCTCCTTTGGAACCAAGCTTAAGATTCCTAGCAAGCGGCTTCCAACCCAGAAGAGCCAGTGTGAGGCTTCTGCCGGCATCCCAGGCCAGGCCTGGGACTGCGTGGAGAGCAGGTCTGTCTCCCCCTGGGTCAGTGCCCATGTTCCGGGTCATGGAAGGGAACAGAAATGCCACCTGCTAAAAAGCTCACACGACTCTGAAGTGCGGGGATAAAAAATGAGCCAGTCTGCTTGTCTCCTCTGCCCCTCCTGCAGAGTCCTGGCCCCACGCCTTCCCTGGCCCTACAGGCTGTTCTGACCCCTTCGCTTGCACCCTGCTGTGCACCCCCCCCCCCACAGCCTCCACTGTGTGCACTCCAGCCTGCTCTCCCCTCCTCTGGGGTGCACACCTCCATACCTGCCTCCTCCCAATCAACACCTTTTCGTTCATAGCTCAGCTCAGATGTGCCCTCTGTGGGGAGGCTGCCCCCACCCCCAGCACTTCCCACACCGCCCTCTTCAGAGCACCTGCCACCATGTGGCTTTGTCCCGTTTGCTTACTTACCATCTGCTCTGACTCACTCCCCCGAATGCCGCACCAGGTGCAGGGCCTGGCTCCACGCATGCCGGTAGCTCCCTCCGGCAGCGGTCTCGGGTCCCCTGGTGTACCCGCAGTCAGCCACGGTCCAGAAGCAGATGACCCTCCCTCTGACGGAGCGTCAGAGGGTCAGTAGTCGCCTAACGCTGTCACCTGCCCACATCATTCACCTCCTTCATCTCGGCTCGCGGGCATTTTATCTTCTCTCCTCCTCCCAGGAAGAAGTGCGCTAAGATGGAGCTCGTCCATCCAAGACGAAGCTGCATTCCCATTAAAAATTATTCCTATATATATGCATGTATGCTGCCCGTGTGTGAGTGTAGCCATACCAAAATTTAACCACTCTCCAGTAAAGACACCTGGTTTCATTCCGTTTTGGGTCTTGCTAGCAGCGCATGGATAATTCCACCACGTGGGCCAGAGGCGGGGCCTCAGTTCCTGCCGGGCTCCACTCTGTGCATGCCTTTCCAGCTTTCTGCCAGTGGGTGGTGCTGTAGCCACAGAAGTCTGCTTAGGGGCCGCTGTGTTTCAGTGTCAGTGTGACTTACAGGGCGAGTGGGGGTGAAGCTGGTTCAGATCAGAATAGCTACAGCTTAGCCCTGGAACCTTTCCCAGCCACTCTGGTCCCCTGCCTTGCTGAGACCTGACTCTGGCATGTCTATAGGGACAAAAACTGGAGGGACGCCCAACCCCGCGTTCCTGAGACTCGCCTGGGAGGGGTGAAGGTGCGGGTTCCCTGAGTGTCCCTCCAGAGGCAGGTCCCGCTGGCTTGAACGGGCCAGGGAATTTGCATGTCCGTGAGGCGGCAGGTGGGCTCGTGCACCGATGCCACAGGTGGTACCACCGGGGCTCAAAGTGACTGTTACTACAAGCTCGATTGCCAACCCTTGGACGAGGGGTACTGTGAGGATTACCTGGGAAAGCGAATACGAGAGCGGGCAGGGCCGGATGGCAGGCTCTCTAAGGTGAGGCCCGGTCTCCCACTCCCTGCTCCCCATCCAGCCTGGCGGTAGCCGAAGAGCCTCGCACACCTGTGCCCAGCCTCCTAGAAAGGAGGGTTGGTTCCCGGGAGAAAGCAGTAGACGTGCCAAGTGCTCTGCTTGGCAGGGAGGTCCCACTGTTGCGACTCCAGTGTCCCTTGTGTCATTCGGTTCACCCAGACGGCAAGGAAGCAGTTCTCCGTGCCAGAGCCGGGAGGGGCCGAGGCACTGCTGTCCTGTTGAGAAGTGCTTTGGGAACATGCACCGAAGTGTCCCTTCAATCTGGGAAGCACCCCCAATACTGAAAGTGATTTAAGTAAGAGGACATCCATCACAGGATTGTTTATAGTAAGAAGCAGATGGACCCCACTGGAGCCAAATCTCTGATAACGGAATATTCCATTCTATTTGGCCATTAAACATACTTTTGCAGTGGAGTGTTGTGACGTCAGTCGTGGAAAGGGCCATGTGGAAGAATGAGGAAGTCTGTCACGTTCAGTAGAGAACGAGCCCCAGCGTACCGTGTCGTGTGCCCTCCAGATGGCACTCCAGGCGTCGATCGGTTTCCACGGGGGTCCTGCGGGGCTGGGGACAAGTGACAGGCTGCACACCTGGTACCCTATACCCTATACCCTTTCCTTCCTCTGAATTTCGAGTCCTGCAAATGGGTTCCTATCTGAAGGATAAATAACATTTAAATAAAGGAATATTGGTTGCAGAGCACCGTTTGTACTGAGGCAGGTTATTTTTCCTTGTTTTGAGTAAAAAAAAAAGCAAGTTGTGGACACGTATGTTTATGTTTGCATGACTGTATGAGACAGAGTAACTGCACACGAACTGGGGAGATCCCATTCCTGGGGAGAAGAGCCTGGGAAGGGAGATCCCGAAATAGAAAGCTGGGGTGTCTTTGGATGGGAGGAGTGATTTTCCCTCCTCTGTCTACTTCTCTGTGTATTTCCCAAATTTTCCATAATGAGTATGTCTTTTTTTTTACCTTTCGTTATGGAAGCAATGCATGTCTTTTGTGGAAAAATTAGAAGAAAGAAGCCACTCCTAAACTTCACCGTGCAGAGAATCCTGCTGGCGCTTCTCTGGGGTGTCCCCTCGAGGCCTTTCTGTGTCTCCGGTGGTTTTGCAGTTAGGAATGTGTGATGTCAATAAATGGTGTTACTTTCACAGTGGGAAATAGAAAGGCCGTTTTCGAGGGGCATGTCCAGGGTTGGGGCTCACCTGTCTCTGGTCTCTGCAGGAGCGCTGCGTGGCCGCCCTGGCCCGTGTCGAGCGCACCGACTTCCTGTCGCCCATGTGCATCGGCGAGGTGGCACACGTCAGCGCGGAGATCACCTACACCTCCAAGCATTCTGTAGAGGTCCAGGTCAATGTGATGTCCGAAAACATCCTCACAGGTAACTTCTGCACACGTCTCTCCAAGCCAGCTCCGTTGGGACCAGCGCCAACAGCAGCCGTAGCTCACGCTGATGGGGGGCTGGCCCTGACGCTGTCCGTGACTGACGTCCTTCCATTCCCAGCTCCACCCGTGACGGAGATACTTCTGCCATCCTTGTTCTGTAGATGGGGACGGGTTAAGCAATGAGTCCAACAGCAGGATTTGAGTCTGAGCGGGGTTCAGGCTCTGGACCCAGTGTGCAGCCACTGCCCCTCCTGCCTTCCCAGGGTGGAGGCCTGGTGACCGGCTCCTCGGGCAGAGGGCTGGCAGTGGGCTGGGAGGGCACAGCTGCCCTCCGGCCCCCTGCTCTCCCCCACCACCCGCCTTGCTGTTCCATGTAGGTGGGGGCCACTGGCAGGGTTGGGGGGGCGGGGAGGGCGTGGGTTGCTGCCCTGCACCCCTGGCCCCGCATTCCAGGCTTAGGCTGAAGCACTGGGTGAACCTTTGACTCTGGTTTGATCTGAATATTCTCTTTCTCAGAGTGGTAACCATGGAAACCCCTTCTCATCCTCCCATTGGGCTCTGCAGGGGAGTGTGCCTCTGCTTTGCACTCGCTGCTGCTTTTTATAACCAGGCTGCTGACAAGGAAGGCAGGCCCCTCTGTCCCTTTGCTGCCCACCTCCCTGCCCCAGGCCACCCCATTGTCCCACCTCGTTTCATGCTTGCCGGGGTCCTTGGGTCCTATGCCTGATGCCTCTGGCCCCTTCCTTGGGGGCTGCTGCCTGCAGGGTGCTGTGCTCAGAGATCTTTCAGGGGCTCAGCCTTCTCCCCTTCCCAGGCCTGGAGCACAGTTATCTATCTGGACCTTCCCGGTGTCCTCAGCATGCCCGGCCGTGGCGCAGTAAACGATTTCGCCAAGCGAGGGCCTGTGCTCAGGGAACACTCGGCGTCCCTGTGGCCTGTGTTTGTGGCCAGGCCCTATTGCCGCCTGTGGCTCTGGCATCGAAGGGACCATGGATGCCGCACACTGTGGCACAGGAACAGGTACCCGGGCACGATCTTCTCACGATGCAGCCTTGGGGTCCGTGTCATCGTTCCTGTGCTCTGTCTCCTTGTGGCCCAGGCCTCCTCTCCTGGGCGGTAGTCACTGCCGCTGCTGCTGCTCGCCCGTCTTCAAGCTTCCTTGCGGTGGCAGTCCCATCAGTGTTGCTTTTTCATGGTGATTTTCAGCAGCTTGGAGCCAGGGACTTCCAGTGGGGGAGGGGCCCGCCTACCAGATTTCTGGCCCCAGAGGAACCCCTGAGAAACAGAGTAGTGTTTCCCTGTTGGCGAATGGAGAAGAGGCCAGGAGACAGAGGCGTTCTTGACTTGCAAAGTGGAGCTCACCCCAGCGGCGTTGGCCCCCCAGCATAGTGACTCTCACGGGGACAATTCTGGTTGTCACCATTGAGGCAGAGGTGCTGCATCCAGTGGGGGGAGGGCAGGGATACAGCCGCACAGCCTCCCCACTACGAAGGGTGACCCAGCCCCACATGTCCTGCACCGAGGCTGGGAAGCCCTGCCCTCGACCATGAACTCTGGGAGGAAAGAGTCATGTCTTTCTCTTCCTGGCAGCTTCTCTTGGCTCATAACAGACTTAGAGCTGGTAACTACAGGTGAATGAATGATGGAGTGAATGAATGACCACATGAACAGAGGTGGTCAGGAAGATCTGTGTTTCTGTGCAGAGATGGGAAGCTGACAGATGGTTTTGTCTAGAACCACATGCTCTGCCTGACTTCTGAGGGATCGTTCCCACTGTGGGGCAGGAGGCTCTCGCCTGGGGCCGTGGCGGCGAGATGCCAGCCCTCTACCCCGCCAGTAAGCCTGCAGCCCCGCCCCCCAGCAGCCTGGGCCTCGGCCTCGGCTTCGCTCCTTCCCTGCAGGAAGGGCACACAGAGCTGACGTGCCCTGCAGAGGAGAGAGCCCGCGGAGAGGAGCGGTGCTTGGGCGTCCACCCTCACGGCCGGGGGTGGGGCAGGCTGTGCGACCCCGCTGTGCTCTGCTTCTCGAGACGCCGCCGCCTGACCCTCAGGCCTCCCCTGTTGCACGAAGGGGACTTTTCTCTGTGTGTTGGTCCTCTTGCCCCGGAACCTGCTGCTGAAGGGCCAGATGCCCCCCTTCTCATTGCACCACCACAGGTCTGGCTCTCGCTCCTGCATTTCTTCCTGTAAGTGCCACGTCTGCGCGTCTGCATCTCCGTCACCCTCCCTCTGTCTTTCCAAGTTCGGATCCATGCAGACATCTCTTATTCTGGGAGCGTGTGTCTCGAGGCCTCCCTCTCTGTGCTGACGTGTGTCTTTCTGCCCACATGTCTAGGATGTGAGGGCAGGGCTGGGTGGCTGCCTTGTCCCCTGCAGTTCCCCCACTGCCTACAGCAGTGTCTGGCCCCGGGGACTCAGGGTGACTCTGACCAGGGGTGGGGAGGGAACTGAGAGCCCAGGAGGCAGGGGTCCCCTGTCTTGGGTGCCCCCGCCTCTGTGGTTGTGCAGCCTGTCAGGAGGCAGCCGACCGAGCACACGCCGAGGCAGACAAGCAGCAAACCTTTGCCTTCCAGACGGCTCATTCATCTCCGGCAACTGTCAAAATATTAAGCTGACTAGGACGTGATTGTTGCAAATTGCTCCAGAAAATAGCTGGGAGCTCTTAAGATTTTAAAATAGGTGTTTTTAATGCTGCAGTTGTCTTTTGATGGTTTTATTAAATGACGGAGAAAGTGCAATTAGCATGTTTTGCCTCATTTGTCCCGTGGTGTTCATTTGGGTCTAGAGGAGGGCCACTCCAGGTTTCCATGGAGACCAGCTTGTCAGGCTGGCGGAGTCAAACAGGAAATCTTTATTCCCAAAAGCAGATTGTCAGATTCACTCTCAGTCAAAGTGCAGTGAAAATATTTTCCATGCTATTTGCCTGTGGTTCCCAAGTGCAGAGAGCCTGTTGTCCTGATGGGGCCACACTGTTGGGGCCAGGCCCCGGCCATGCTGGCGTTAGAGCAGGCCTGGCTCCGTGGGCTTGCCGTTCTACGTGACCACAGGGCTTGGCTTGGGCCTTGGGGCTGTGTTCAGGGGAGGAAACCAAAGCCCCGGCTCCCTTTGGGAAGGCAGGTCAGAAAGCACTGATGAGAAAGGAGCTCCTTGAGGGGCTTTAGAGAGGATGCCTGGCTGCTCCCATCCTCCCCACTTGCTTTCTTTTATTTCCACAGTTTTGCTGTTCTCCTCTACACTGAGGACCTTCTGTGTTGAGGAAGATCCTTTTTAAGGCAACCTTGCAAATATTTCCCTGAAATTACTGGGACCCTGGAGGTGTAGGTCTATACACAAAACAGCACCAAATTGCTGTGTGACCCTAGGTAAACCCCTTGACCTCTCTGGGCTCTAGGCTCCTCCTATACAAGTGAGAGGGGTGCGGTGGACTACGTGATCTCTGGGCTTTTCTGGCCCATGGTTCTTAGCCCAGACAGGCCTCTCTCGTAACCCCAAGGAAAGTTCTTTTTTTTTTTTTTAAAGATTTTATTTATTTATTTGACAGAGAGACAGCCAGCGAGAGAGGGAACACAGCAGGGGGAGTGGGAGAGGAAGAAGCAGGCTCATAGCGGAGGAGCCTGATGTGGGGCTCGATCCCAGAACGCTGGGATCACGCCCTGAGCCGAAGGCAGACGCTTAATGACTGAGCCACCTAGGCGCCCCAAGGAAAGTTCTGTTTCCTGTCAGCCCACAGTGGGAGTCAGCAGCCCACTGCCCATCTCTCAGCACTCCACTCCGAAGTGTCTCGATTGGAGCTCTGAGTTGGTGGCAGCAAATTCAAGTGTCCAGTGTGAACCCTCCCACCTTGCAGGATGGGCCTTGCCCGGCTAGCCGTACAGCTGTGCTCGTTTGTGGCCTGGCCACAGCCACTCCCCAGGCTGCCCGTGTGGGCTCTGGCTCTGTGTCTCCCCAAGCCTCACGTCTGTGGGCCACTGTCCTTCTGGCCCCTCTCTGGCAGGAGCTCGTAGCTGTGTTTAGCAGGTGGACATTCCCTTGCTGAGCCCTGTGGTGTGAAGCTCCCCAGCAGAGTGTGTTCGATGGGAAGTTCAGGGTCTGCTGGATCTGTTTGCAGAAACTCGAGCTCAGCTGGGGCTGAATGCCCTGGCTTTGTCCCCTCTTCTCTGGGAGGTGGCTGGTGAGGGCCCCACCCGAGGCTCCTCAGGCTTCTGTCAAACCCCTGCAAAGAGGAGGTGCCTGGAGTCCAAGCCCTGTTAGCAAATGCTGGAAAGCCAGGACCCCCAGGCTTAAAGTGTATGATCTGAAGTCTTTCCAGCAACCTCCAGAGGGGCAGCATTGTGGTGGAGGTGGGGGGGCTCCCCATGCTCTGTGTCCACACTCCCACCTTGTGTTTCAGCCCCACTTGCCCTGTGCCCTGTGCTCTCCCTACGCCATCACTCACGTGGTTTTTTTTCTCTGAAGGTACTAAAAAGCTGACCAATAAGGCCACCCTGTGGTATGTGCCCCTGTCCCTGAAGAACGTGGACAAGGTCCTGGAGGTGCCTCCAGTCGTGGTAAGGAGACCCCTTCTTCTCTCGGGCGGCAGATGGCAGAGGCTGCACGGGCGTCGCAGGACAGCAGCAGCGGGGACTGGGGGCCGGGTCTGCCGGCTGGACACGTCAGTGGAGTGGGGTGTCCCTGTCTGGGATCTTCGTGCAGGTTTCATTCATGTGGGGAATGTCCTGGTGGATACCCCTCCTGGAGGACCCTTCCTCATGTCCCTGACCAGAGGGAAGGCGGGGGGTCGGGACGGTGTTGGGTGACAGGTCCTTCTGCGAGAGCCAGAACCTCCAGGCTGTGTGGCCCAGGCCAGCCGCTCCCCATCTTGGCTAAGACATCTCTGTTTCCGCCTCTTCTCCCGCTGCCCTTGGTTCTCTCTGGGGTGTTGCTGCAGACAGAAGCTCTTTGTGTGAAGGGAGCCCATTGTATTCATTCCGGGCCCCCTGCAGGCACGCTCAGGGTGAGCAGGCTTTTGGAGGGTGAATGTTGTGCCAATAGAAGGATTTAGTTCCTTCCCTAAAGTTACCCCTCACCTCCTCCTGGGGTACCCAAGTCCCTGCGTGTTTCCAGGACACGCATGACAGCTCTTCTGTGGCCTGCCGCTCTGTTCTCACACCCAAGCTGTTCTAGAGGGAAACATGCCCTGGCTCTGGCAGTGTCTGCCCTGGCAGCGAGCATTTTCCTCCACTCGTATAGAGAACAGATTTTTTAAAATAATGAAGCCGGGACCTGCACCCGTAGGAACTGGTGGTGCCAGCTCACAGAGGAGCTCGGTCCTGTCCTCCTCCCCACGGGGACACCCTGGTGCAGGCCCTTCCTGCTTGGGGGAGGCCCGCTCTGTCTCCCTGGCAGACCCCTGCACCCCCGCCTCTGCCCGTGCCAGCCCAGCGTCCGACTGCACACCCTGCCTGGGCCCCCGGGGCACTCGAGACCCAGGTGGCACATCTCCCCAGGTGGGGATGGCTGCCTGCTTGGCTCTAGCTGCCATGCAGTCTAGATGTTTAAGAAACTGTCTTGAGACAAGGGAGCCCTCTCCACGTTGAACAGGAAGGGCACTTAGACCTTGGTCTGGGTTGGATTGGTGGCTTGTCCTTTGGTCCCATGGGAGAAGGGAGGTAGTGCCACCACCGGCTGACAGCACTGGCGCCACCCGTCCCTGCACGAGTGAGGAGAGCGGGTGAAAGCTCACAGTCAGGGCACGGAGCCCAGTGCTCCTGGGGATCACCCCTTTGTGAGGGTCCTGGGACTGCTGGGACGGAGGCCCCAGGGGAGGACCCTTCCTGTGTCTTCCAGCCGCACCCCTCCCACCTCTGCCTCTGACTGCCCCTGTGGGGGTGAGTGCACCTCCTCCTTGGTCGTTGCCCTTGGGGTTCTGCTGCAGCAGGACCTCATCCAGACCCCGGCTCTGTCAGGTCACGTGCGCAGCTTCCGGCGGGCGGAAGTTTTGACAGACGCTGTTCCACCCAGAGCACCGCCCTTCAGTCCAGCCCGCCGGCCCCCTCCCCCCTCCCCTGTCTCTGCCCTCCCTGCAGCACTGACTGGGGCGGGGACCCAAGACCAAGAAGCAGGAGTGAGTCTGAGGCACAGTGATTTTTCTCTTTAGGAATTACGGTCGTGCCCGCCCCCGCTTTTATCTTTCCCACCAACCACTTGGTGCTCAGTCAGCCGCATCGCATGTAAATACGACATGATTATTGGACTGATTTCATTTTCAGATGCCACAGACTGTGGGAGTCTCTGGCTTCGGCACCAGATGATACATGTTCAGGGCTTGATCCTGAAGGAAGATTCTGGGGCTGAGCCCATGAGCCTTTGCTCCCTCTGGCTCCTTAGGGCCGGGGGGCTGAGAGCTTTGGGTCTTTGGCCAGCAGGGCAGGGGTGGGCGGCGCACCAGGGTCAGGGCAGCTCTTGGCCCCAGGGAGCACTCACCCCCACATCCCAGAGGGGCCCGGAGTTTTCCCATCCCTTTGTTTAGCCGGTTTGATAAGACATAAATACCAACTTTGCCCTTGTAGAGGCGGAAGCAGAGAGGGCTGCAGATGGGAGAAGGCACGCCGCTCCCAGCTGCAGCTGACGCTAATATTTACGGGAGCTTGTCCCCCCACACATGTGAGCCCCCCATAGAAGCCTTCGGTTGGTTTGAAGCAGAGGTCTACTGTTTTCCTTGTCCTGATCGATCCTGGAGAGCTTGGAGTCTCTCCAGCGTTTATGCTCATTGCTGGTAGCGTGGCCACAAGGCTTTCTCATGCCACCCCCCACATCCCGCCATCGACCTTTTACAGACCGCTGTCCTTTATTTGAGAATACACGCATCTCTCTGTCCAGGTGTGTGTGTTACACACGTCTCTCGTGTGTATATACGTACCACAGACACGTGTGTCCCACACATCTCACAGAACACACGCTTGCGTGTGTGCACAGGTGGACTGCACGTGTGCGTCTCCCTGGAAGAAGCCCGGCCGTCCACCCTGTGCAGCGCTGTTCAGTGTAAGAGGCTGTCCCTCAGCTCCACCCTCTTCTCCAGGAAACAGGGACCCCAGTATCCCTGCGGTGACCCTGGAGAGGCTGGGGGCTATCCGAGAGCGGGCACTTTGGTTGTTGGGTTTTATTTTTCCAGTGTCTGAATGTGCACTTGAGTTCCGAGTCCTGCTGGGCTGTTGGACTTGTGGGCTGAGCTGGCTTCTGCTTCTCCCCAGCCGGGCTTGATGAGCCCTTGGGGGTGAGGGTGGGGTGCCAGCCCATCATCAGGACTTCTGGTGATTCTGTCCCCAGATTCAGAGCCAGCAGGCCCAAGGTTGTGAGGAGGCTGCGTTTCCTCCGTCTCTGTGGCTCGTGTCCGGCCAGGGCCCCGCCAGCTGCATGTGACAGCCCAGGCCCAAGCAGTGTGCTCACATGGCCAGGGTTTATTATGCTCGGGAGGTTGGCTCTTTCTTAAAAAATCTCTTTAGAAGGCATTTCCTGAGGACACTTGAGTTCTGCCGTGAATTTTGCCGGATAGGCGCAGCACAGGCTCCGCGCGTACGGTTTTTACTTTGGACGGAGGGACGGGAGGCCGCAGTTTATTTATGGAGGAAAGGGTTAAATTATCCCCTGCCACTTAAACACGCAGGGTTTGTTTCTCTTGCACACACTCCTCAGCCCCTTTCTCAGCCTCCTTGGGAGACGGGTTCTCAAGCCTCAGATGATGGTAATGAAGCCGTGGAGTGGTGCTCAGACCCCGTGTGATTTGGAGCAGAGCCACGGCCCCTTTCTCAGCCTCCTTGGGAGACGGGTTCTCAAGCCTCAGATGACGGTAATGAAGCCGTGGAGTGGTGCTCAGACCCCGTGTGATTTGGAGCAGAGCCACGAGCAGGAAAATCAAGACGTTTAAAACTGGCTTTTCAAAGAAGATCTAAAATTGCCATCTGAAATGAATTTGCCTAAGTCAGAGAGGCTTCAGCTGGGGGCGGAGAGGGCTCAGGGGGCCTTGAGCTTGGTAGCTTCTCCACGGGCTCAGCCACAAATGCTGCTCGAGTGAAGGGAGGGGCAGGTGTTGGAGCTGACCGACGGGAGGCCAGCTGGGCCGCGGTCAGCACGGGGGACCCGGGCCGTGGCAGCAGGAAGAGAGGGCTGCCGGGGGAATGGCCCCCACGTCCTGACCTGGGGCTTTTCCGAGGGGTCCCGCAGGGAGGGCGTGTGTGCCCTATGCTGGGCTGGAGGACAGGGCCCTTGCTGTCACATCAGGGAAACCGAGTGTCTCCCGCTGTGCCTACAGGACCCCCGGTTTTTGTGCCAAGTTTATATTCATGTTTATTCTTAACTTCTTGTATCCGAACCTCTGCGATCCATTAGGAGAGCTTTGCTGGGACTGTCTTAGCTTTGGTGCACATTCCCGCAAGCGTGCAACCTGTCAGACAGGCTGGGAGGTCAGCAGAGTGAGGGTGTCCAGGGCATGCGGGAAACCTGCTCTCTCCTCGCCCTGTCGGGGCTCCCGTGATTCTGTAGTTCTGTGTCCAGGGATAAATCGTAGGAAGGATGGGGCACGTGTAAAACATGACGGAGATTGTTGATGTGATGTTTTAACAGTGAAGAACTGGGAGCAAGCCTGATCGCTCAGTCCTGGGTGCACCTCCTAAGTCCGGTTAGGTTGACAAGTTCGGCCACTGCAGGGGAAGGAGGAAATAGTGCTACTTGGAAACCTGGCACATGGCACAGGAGAACTTTTATATACACTTGGGCATGAGAACAATTTGAGGAAGATACAAAGCAAACATTTAAGTCACCTTATCTCTGGATACATGAAATTTTCACTTTCTCTGTGTTTTTATTGTTTCTATTAAATATATATTATCAGGACAATGATAAATGGCTCCCGTTACATAACTGGAGACCAGACAAGAAGAGCCTTGAGCCTGGGAAGCCGGGCCATGCCTGGCCGGGGAGGGTGAGGGGCGGAAGGCCGGGGTCACTGCTGCCAGCTTGACCCTCTGCACCTCCCCGCAGTACTCCCGGCAGGAGCAGGAGGAGGAGGGCCGGAAGCGGTACGAGGCCCAGAAGCTGGAGCGCATGGAGACCAAGTGGAGGAACGGGGACATCGTCCAGCCCGTCCTGAACCCAGGTAAAAGCTGGGGTGCAGGATGGGGGGCTCACCTCCCCCAGCAGGTGCCGAATGTGGCAGGCTCATGAACCTTCTCCTCTTGGGGCCGGTGCAGCCCCTCACCCTATGTGCTGTCCTGGGGGCCCTGGACCCTGTCCCTGCACCCTACAAACGTGTTCCCAGGAACACCATCAGCAGTGAGGGGATGGGACAACTCACGGGGTGCTGCAGGCCTGTGGACTGTTGAGGCAGAGGCCCCACTCCCCGGCACGGAGGAACGAGCCTATGCATAGAGCTGTGGTTGTGTCCTTCCCCCAAGGTGGCTCAGGAGCACATTTTTTATGGGATTTCTAGCTCATAAAAAACAGGCGAATGGCAGCAGCTTTTCCCATGCTGTTGCTCACCAGCCTGCCGCTCAGTTGTCTGCGGGTGTGCTGGCTTCCTCTCAGGCCGCATCCTCCTCGTCTTTCACTCCCTTGCCTGCAAGTCAGGTGGCTGGCGTTAGCAAAGTGTCCGTCCGGAACCCAAACAGAGAGGTCCAGAGCTGGTGTCCCTCCAGACAGGACTTTCCTCCCCACATCCATAACAGACAGCTCCCCTGCTGCTCAGAAGGTTCAGGGCAGGGGCTCTGGGGGGGTGTGTTCCCATCAGGACACGGTGAGCCCTTGGGACGTGGGTCTTCCCAGTAGCGTGTGTCTCCTCTGCACACACAACAACCACATTTCATCCGTGTGGACAGGACCCTCAGGAAGGTGCTGTGTATTCTGTGCGGGGCTCACAGGTGACACCTCTGGGTGCCCTGGACGCAGGTGTGTTTGAGTTCCTGATTTGGTCCTTGACAACTGAGGACCTGTCCCAAGTACTCCCTTTCCTCGCTGTTGTGCCCCGATGTGCCCTGGGCTCTCCCCTCTCCATGCTGTGCCCCGGCTCCCCTAACCAGGATGACGGTGAACTCCAGGGCATGGGCTGAGCCAAGTTTCTGCCCCCCCACACCTGCCCAGGCCACAGGCCACATTCAACATCAGGGCAGGTGTGCTGGCGACAACCCAGCAAGTGTGCACGTGAGGACGGGACCTCCTGGGTTTCAGCTGCTCTGCCCTGGGTTCCTCGGGCAGCACCTGTTCAGTTTGCACAGGATTCTGTAACTCTTTCAGTCCCTCATGCCCGACTCCCCCTTATCTTTCTCACGTGCCAGCCTCAACCTACCCACAGCAAAGGCCGGTGGCCTGTGCGTGGGGTGGTGTCTTCACTGTTCTTTTCACATCTGTTTTTCAGTGAACGTGAAAATGATAAATTAGTTGTTGGTGTTCATAAGAATGTTGCTGGAATAGGCGATCTGTTTATAACACAGTCACCCACAAGACGGGCCTAGGGTCACTCCTGGTGACTGAGGGCAGCAGTGACGCCAGACCCAGGCTCTGCTCTCGGGGGCAGGCAAGCATGCTGGTCAGGCAAAGACACGGAGAACTGGCAAGTGATGTGAGGGAGTAGAGATGTCTTAGGAAAGGTACAAACTCAGTGCTGAGGGTATTCTGGGACTGAGAAAACCTGGAGGGGGCTGAATGGCAGCCCCCCTCCGCAGAAGACATGTCCATCCCCAATTCTGGATCCTTCCATGCAGAAAGGGTGTTTGCTGATGTAATCAAGGATCTCGAGATGAGGTCATTCTGTTTTACCCAGGTGGGCCCCCAATGCAGTGACCAGTGTTCTCATTAGACGGGAGGGGAGGGACAGTGTCAGCCCAGCGGCAGCACGGGTGGGCCAGGAAGAAGTCTGGGCAGCATGTGGGGGCTGCTGGGGTGAGTGCTTGGGGTGGAAGCCGGGCCCAGGGCCGAGTTCAGTCCTGGATTCCTCCTTTAACTGTCCGGGAAACTGAATATAATGTTCACAGTTTCCAGCCTAAGTCCCTTCACGCTTGGGGTTATTTCCGGTTTGCTCTCCTGTTTGTGAATCGGATACTAATGTTTCTCAGAATCTATTATTCTCCAATGGTATTAATCAAAGGTGACGTTCTGGATCTCAAGATTTCTTTTTTTTAAAGATTTTATTTATTAGAGAGAGATGGGGGGGAATGCACGCATGAGCCGGGGGGAGAGGGAGAAGCAGACTCCCCACTGAGCAGGGAGCCCGACATGGGGCTCGACCCCAGGACCCTGGGATCATGACCTGAGCCGAAGGCAGACGCTTCACCAACTGAGCCACCCAGGCGCCCCCTGAGTCTCAAGATTTCTTGAGAGATTTTTACAAGCTTTTATTTTTATTTTTCTACGTTCCAATAGGAATGCATCTTTCTCAGATGATTGGCTTAGGGACTGGCTCTTAAATGCGTCGTCAGGAAGTCACAGGCCCGTTCCTTGGTGTTCTTGAATGTGGTCCGCATTTCCGACCTCAGTCTCCCAGTAGAGCTGGCCTTGCCCTGGCAGGGTGGGGCTGGGCCTCTGCAGGCAGGCCTCCCAGTGCCTGGGGAGGGGGACAGGAGCTCAGCAAGAAGGGCAGGGCCTGTGCTTGGCACTGGGGGTCTTTCGAACACTCCAGCCACCCCCCCACATCTGGAGACCTCTGTCACTGTTGACACCAGAACCTGATTTCAGCAGGCTGTTGCCTAGCAACTCCCTTGCAGGGCTGACCTCATCCTTCAGGTATCCTTTCAGAGAGTCTGGGAGTTCTTTAAAACCCAGCTTTTTTTTGTTGTTGTTGTTATTGTTTTCTCCATCCGACAAGAGAAAATACAGTTACCTTGAATTGTTTGATCCACAGCCGTCAGATGTCCAGCTTTGACCATGTAGAGACTGTGTGGCCATCTGGAGCCATTTGGGGGCTGCCGCGTTGATGACAAAGAAACCCGGCTCCAGTTGCTGGTCTGGGCCCAGGCTCCACCTCCCTGGGGCCAGCCCATGCTCGGCCACCCCTGCGAGGATCTGCTCTCCCAGGATCTGACCAGGCCCATCATCCTGTGCCCGTCAGTATTTGTTCTGGGGAGGGAGCGAGGCATGAGGAGGCAGAGGCAGGATGGTGAGGGACACATTGTCCCGTGTCGGGGTGCCTGGGTCTGAGTCCCACCTCTGCCTCCATGTGGACTTAATCTGTCTGCCTCTGTTTCCTCGGCTGGAACACAGTAAAGGGGACTTCCGTGCATTTACAGCCGTGTCAAACCTCTCCCGTTGCTGCCCTGGGGACCTCGCTCAGGTTCCGGACGGCGTCGGGACGTTGAGACCCAACATCAGGCACCGTGTTAGCCAGTGTCACGGTATCTGAGATCCTAGTGTCTTAGTAGAGGTTTATCTCTCGTAAACCCCAAACCGGGTGTCCTAATCAGGGGTGTCCTGCAGATGGGGTGGACTCGTAGCTGTACGTCTTAAACAGGTAGCTTTCGGGGTTACCTCAGAAGGGGAGCGATTGGGGGTTTGGCCTGAAAGCAGGTAGCCCTTGACTCGCCCCTTTGGCAGGGAGGCAGCCTGCGGAGAAGGCTGGGCGATGTGTCCAGCCGTGCGTGGAGAAGGCGAGGAGAAGGGGCCGCCCAGTCCTGCCCGCTGACCGCCACGTCCCGCTTCCTTCCCTCGCCCGTGTGGGACACTTCACCCGGAATCCGGTCCAGCCACCGCCTCACCTCAGAGAGCAGTATCTCGGATTGCGTGTGGTTTCTTGTTGGGTTTAGATGCAGGACCTTGTGGGCCAGTGGCCGATGACCAAACCATGGTCCCCCTGCACCGGCACTGTGTCCACACGGAGGTGGGACAGGAGACGAGAGACGAGGGGCAAACATGCTCACGGGTTCCCGGGGCTGCCGTGCTGGCAGGGGAGGGCTGCTCTCGGGGTGGGGGGCTCCTTGACCCCCATCTGCTCTCTGGAAGGGGCTTCTTGTCCGCTATCCTCCACGGCCTCATCTGAAGTGGGCATCTGCTCGTCTACGACAGGGGACATCAGAGGTTATTTAGGGCTTGAACAGTTGTTCCTCCTAAACTTGGTGGACATTGGTCTGTTGGCTTCCTGTCCGCTGCTTGTGACAGTCACACCCAGCGTCCTTCCCAGGCACACTTGTCAAGCTCTCTCAGCTGGATGGTGGCTTCCTTGTGGTTCTCTCGTGGACACACTTGGGGGCTGAGTTGTGATGGGCTTTGATCTCTGTCCCCCTCCATCCCCAGAAGCAGTAGGCTTTTCCCACCTTTTGGTGCCCCAGGTCTCTGGGCTCCCCGCTCACTCTCTGTTATGCTTCCAAGCTGGCTGTGTCTTTCCTGACCTACCTTGCTCAGAGCAGAAAGGAGAAGCTCACAGGACCTCGCTGACTCCTTTCAGCCATTTCCCGTGGTGCTGGGGCCCCACAGGCTTACCTTCAGGTTGACCGTGTGTCCCACCTTTTAAGCCCGGGGAACTGTAAACAGTGCCCTTGACCTTCAGAAAACAGGTTTCCCTTTGGGTGGGCCCCAGTTCTGGGCCCAGCTTATCTCTTCATTAAGGCAGCACCGGCAGCAGCACCAGACAGCCCCCAATCTCCGCGGCTCAACCTTGCACTTGGCAGAGCCTTTTTACGTATCACGGTGCTTCACCTGAGGTACGGAGCACAAGGAACAGGGGACAGGCCGCTGAGGATGACCAAGGGCGAGAGGTGCCCAACCAGCGACTGTGAACCAAACACACACGCAGGATAGACTCGGGCCCATGGTCGAAGAGCCCTGCGGGGGCCAAATTCACGACCAAGGGAAGCAGGACTGGGGGGCGGCTGTGTGGGTGTGTTGTTTCTCCCCATTGAAATTGTGGGGCTTTCATTTATTGAAAAGCTTATTAATTCAAGTTTTAAGAACATTAAATGATTAGACACGGCCGAACTGAAACTTTTGAACGTTAGTAGAAGACGGTGGGGACATCTCTTTCACGAGGTTGTGATCGTTATTTCAAATGCCTTGTCGTCTGAATAGATACTGGACATGACAAAGATTTTTGTGTGCAATTTTCTGTGGTTTGAACTTCAAAAAATTCCGTCATGACTCACCTGCATAACTGTTAGCTGGTCAAAGTGGTTTCTGAGATTGGGCCAGATTTGAGACTTAGTTTTCATTTGTGCTGTAGGTGTGACTTCCGTATCTCTTACGAGTGGGACACAAACGAAGGCCATGGAGTGTGTCCCTTGGTTCTTGAGGCCTTTCTGTCCTCTGTCTCCGTGCTCTGCAGAGAGACGGGGCCTGAGGGAGACAGGCTTTGAGCTCAGGGGTGCTGCGGGCTGGCCAGCGCTGGCTGGGGAGTCTCTCCGACAGGTGTGATGGCAGGGGGTCTTCATCAGTGTGCTTTGTGGCCCCAGCAGTTGCCCCCAGGCAGGGTCCAGGTGTCTGAACCCCCAAGGCCGGCTGTAGGCATGGCCCTGGCCGGGTGAGGCCTCACCAGCAGCGACTGTCCCCCACACCTCCCATAGCAGCACAAGGGATTTTTGGGGGTACGTCTTTTCCATTTCCGAGTGAGATGAGAAACTGGGGAGGGCAGAGTCCAGCTTCCCATCCCGTGTGGTATGTCTGCATGTGCTGCATTACCCTGAGCCCAGCGTGGTCTCAGATGGACACCCCTGCGGTCTGGGAGGCCTGCACTGATGGGGCAGCTGGGAGAAGCAGCTCCTCCCTTGAATCAAAGCCACAGGCTATGTGCACCGAATGCAGTCCTAGTGGACACCAGGGGACACCTGGAGTGCCCCTCCCGGGCTTTTGCTGTTACCCCCGTCTCGCCTTGCTCGGAGCCATTGGTCTGTTGGTTGGTTTCAGGTAGTGCCCTTGTGCACCAGCTCGTGGAGGGACCGCTTGCGAGGACCATTTGACCCACATCCAGATGGGTGGGCTGGATGGCCAGGTCCCCAGAATGCGGCCTCACAGGTGGGAATCCTTCTCTCCACGGCTGCCCAGTATCTCCTGAGGCAGGAGCTGGGACATCACCTGGCAGCCGGCGCCTGCCTCTCACAGCACAGGGCGAGCCAGGAAAGCAGGCGGAGGGAGCCGCCCAGTTGCCGGGCCCCGAGGTGAGAGCTGGCTGCCCATGAGAATGAGAGCCCTCTCTCCATAGTAGGAGCCACTTCACAGTTCCCTGTGCAGCCGAGGACCCTGCCCGGAGCATCTCACGATGGCCTCTCAAGTGCCACAGATGGCACTTCACACAAGCGCACCAACTCAAGTCTAGATCACTCTAAGCCGCGAGGCTCGAGGACAAGGACAAAATGAGTCTGGATTTAAATACTTCAGGGTCTCCGTTTACCTGGGCTGCAGTTCCCCTGCCTCGTGACCCCTTCAGGCAACCACATGGTTTGAAATTCCGTGTGGAGGAGAATCGGGCAGGGTCTCGAGGTGATGCTGATGCTTAGGGGACACCCTCGTGCTACCAGTTCTTGCCTGCAGGGCAGATGACTGTTGGCATGGCCTGTCCTGTCCACAGCCCAGTGTAGAAGGGACCTTTCTCCATCTACGCTGTGGCCCCATCATCAGTGGCCCTGTGGGCTGGCTTCCTCAACAGCTCAGCCTTGCTGGGGTAGGAGTGGCCACCCCCTCCTAGCACCAGCTGTCCAGGCAGGAGACAGAGGAGTGTCAGCTGTGCCCGGAAGGCTCTGGAAGGTGGAAGCAGTGGCTGGTCTGCTCAGGAGAACCTCCAGGGGAGCATCGGCCGCACCTATTAGAAGAGGCAGCGTCGAGGTGTCCTATGTGCTTTCTGGGGGTGGGTTTTATTTCATGTGTTTGTTTAAGTGTAGCCTCTTCCAGAGGGAGGGTGGCCCCCAGGGATGTGGCGAGCTGGGGTGGTGAACAGGAGACAAAAGCTGGCAGGCCTCTGGGTGCTGAATCTTCCTGGTCCACGTCAGAGCCTGGGGGCTGCCAGGAGTCCCGGGGCGCTGTCCGGGGAGGATCAGTCTGTGGCGTCTACACCTACCACTGTGTTCCGTGCGGTGCAAATGTGCTCACTCGAGAGGTTACATGGTAAGTTTCTGAAACACTGTCTGCGATCGTTTACAAAATTGGGAATGAAAGTGAGAAGGATGAATGCAGGAGGGTCACCACAGCCCTGGGAGCGTGTAGCTGCGAGGTGTTGACTGGCTGCCTGTGTCTGGGGAACGGGCCTTGCTGGGCACACTGGTGTCCCCCGGGGTGAGCATCCTGACTCGCTAACAGAGTGGCCGATGAACCCTTGAAAGCCTTTGCTGTCACAGACCAGAGCGCGTGGAGACCACAGTTCTCCTCAGAGAAATCCCACCTGAGCTGCCGGCAGTCGGATGCTGTCGGCGGCCGTGCAGATGTCGCGGCACTCAGTCGTGGGCATCGATCTGCCCCACGGCCTAACCTCTCTCCTTTGCAATTCCAGAGCCGAACACGGTCAGCTACAGCCAGTCCAGCTTGATCCACCTGGTGGGGCCTTCCGACTGCACCCTGCACGGCTTTGTGCACGGAGGTAAGAAGTCAGCTGCGGCTGCTCGCTCGCGCCCGCTCGTCTCCCCAGCAGCCAGGCTGCCGTCTGACCCAGTTTAGGCTCTGGTGTTTAATGAAGTGGAAGTTTAAACTTTCAAGAGGCTGCATGATATATTACTGAAATACAGTCGGCGCCGGTTTTTAAAATTGGAAACGAAAGTCGGATGGATGACTGTCCTGATGGAGGGTCACACGCAACCCTGGGAGCTTAGAACCACGAGGTGTGTAGTGGCCGCAGGTTGGGGCAGGGCCTTTCCGGGACAGTGATGTCACCAGAGAGTAACGGTGTGACCCACTAACAAAGGGGCTACTGAAGCATGTTTTTGCCTCTCATGTTCTCGTTTATTTCTTCCTTTGGTCAGATTCCACCTTAAACAACATAGACCTTAAAGTTCCTGGCTCGGGAAATACGGTGGGACATAGGGGGACTTAGCTCCAGGCTCATAGAGGGATGCTTTGTACTTTAATGAGGGATGGTTATTTTTTGCAATTTAGGGGAAACAGTAAGCATGGGTACAGTGCCATTCATTTGTGCTCTCATCTCCAAGGCCAGGAGTACCAAGCTTTCTTTTCTTTTTCTCTTAGAAAACTCGTATTCATCCTTCAAAACCCATCTCAAATGGTACCATTCTGTGCAGCGTTATGTTGATATTTCTACCGGGGAGGCCTCGGGGCAGGGCTTGATCTTGTTCTTTGTGTTGGCTCCGGGGCCTCACACAAAGAGGTGCTTTACAGAAACTCGTTCCATGAGCGAGAGGCACAGATCACGTTCAGGTTGAGGAGTACGGGATAACGGGCCCTGGGCCTTGTCAGAGTCAGAGAGTGGGCCCTGATTTGGGATCTATTTTTAGAGTTTGTTTCTTTTTTTTTTTTTTTTTAAGCTAATTCTCTTTGGTGTTTTTTGTTTTGTTTTGTTTTAATTTCATGATCATTTTCCTCTTTCAACTAAATATTGGCTGCAGTGCCCTTAGATCTGATTAACATAGATCCTGCCCAAGAGAATGTCTGCTTCATGAAAAATGCATGCCCAGCCCGTGAATGTGGTGGCAGTCAGAGCATCTTTGTACCCCGAGGACAGCCGCGGTCCCATAAGCTTGCTTGTCTCCTCTTCTTCACCAGCCCTTGCCTGCCTCCTGGAAATGGGGGGCAGCCCCTCTTTTGAACTCCCCATCTGGAGCCCAGGCCCCATAACTGCTGAGAATTGTCTTTCAGCCTTATTGAATTCCATTCCCCCTGAAATTTGAAACTCTGTGCTAGAATTTTTTTTTTTTAAGATTTTATTTATTTATTCGACAGAGATAGAGACAGCCAGCAAGAGAGGGAACACAAGCAGGGGGAGTGGGAGAGGAAGAAGCAGCCTCCTAGCGGAGGAGCCTGATGTGGGGCTCGATCCCATAACGCCGGGATCACGCCCTGAGCCGAAGGCAGACGCTTAACCGCTGTGCCACCCAGGGGCCCCTGCGCTAGAATTTTTGCTTATCTCGTCCACATGTTGGAAGTTCAGGAGAGGTGGCATCTCCACCCTTCGCTGTCTCCGTGTTGACAAGCCTAGTCTCCTGTCTGCACGTGCTGGATGGTGTGAGGGAGGGAATTGTTGCAAATCTAGAACCTATGCTCATTTACAGAGCCTGAGCTGTGGCATTTGAGGCAGGCACTTTTCTTTAAGAAGTACATTTAAGCGATGTTTACGACGGCTTTGCGGTATTTGATGTCTATTGTAGTAGAGGTTTTGTGCCCACAAGTTAAAAAAAAAGTGCCTTATATTTTCCCCAAACGTAATCATCTCTAAACAGCGCCCAGTAACTCACCAGGAGCAAGTGAACAAAATAGATGTTGTGCTGAAAACACCCGCAAGGAACTGTGATTTTACAGCGTTTTCCTAGAGAGGATGCTGTCAGTAAGAGTGGTGTCTAAACTCATTTCAGTCAAAGTCTTCTCTAACCTGTAATTTAGTAGCTGCCAAGCGCAGGAGAAAATCGTGAACGGAGATGGATACTAATTTGGCTTTTATTCAGTAATTCTGTACCAGAATAGGAATTGATGGTCCTTCCCAAACATGACAAAAAATGGGTATCTGAGCCCTAAAGTGAGCATCTTCCTCAAAGGGGAGCTCTGAGGACTGTCCCCGAGGTCAGGACTGAGGCAAGGGGCCACGCTCTCACTGCATTAACATTGCTTTGGGGATTTGTTCCACTGCCCTAAACCAGATGGAGACTCAGAGGTACCGGAATTGGCAGAAAAGAAGGAAAGCCGTTCATCTTTGTGGCACAGAACCATACCTGGTGACCCAGGAGATTCTGTGACAAAGATAACTCAGATCATTAAAGAATTCGGTAAAGTGGCAGAATCTAAAATGACTGATAGTAGTAATAAAAAATATTGCCTGAAATCGAAAAACGACTTTTCATTGTTTTTGTTTGTAGGTATGTCTGTTTTCCCAGGTGTGTTTTGAGTCGAATTTTATTTATATCATGAAACACCGGTTTTTAGTAATTTGGTGAGAGGGTGTAGGGCTAGTTTTGTCTGTTTGATTTGTCTTCTTAAAGGCCTTGTTCCCCTTTTGCCTTTGGTTCCCAATATGTTCTCTGCTGCTCTCTTCCTCTGGGACGCTCCATGCCTGGCCCTTTGTCAGCCGTTCCANGCTGCTCACCCCCAGCCCGACTGTGACGGTGGGGGGGTGCTCCCTGGGGCTAGCTGGGCGTCCCGCTCAGGGCAGGCTGGAGGCGTCTCCACTGTGAATTCTTCACTTCTGAACTTCCAGTGGCCTTGGATGTTTCTTTGGCACTTTAAAAAAATTTTTAAATTAATTATTTTAAACCAAGATATTCTATGGAAGTGGTCCAAAACAGCTTTTGACAAAATGCAGCTGCCCTGTCCTCGCTCCACCGGGGCCGCTGCTCTGGCTGTGTTCCCAGTTTGTGGCTCCGTCTCCTCGGGTCTCCGGTTGGCCAGCCTCAGACTCGGCCTGCGTGAGGGCCTGCGTGAGTGCCGCTGAGCGCGGAGCCAGCGCCATGACCGTGTCTCCCCGCCGCGTCTCCCACCCGCTCTGAACATCCAGTCTCCGTCCTCTGTGGAATGCCTCTCGGTATGGTTATGCCTGCCAGACGGCCTCTCGGCATGTGCTTCCCTGGAGAGAGCTACCCTCCGCCCCCTGAGAGCCGGAGTGCTCGTTCCCTGCACCTGCTCTGCATTGCTCTCCTTCACGGATCTTCCATTTTCCAGTGGCTTCCTCGGAAAGGTTATGTCAGCCAGATGAAAGGCTCAGCTGCTGTGGTGAAGGCTCCACGCAGTGCCTTCCAGCAGACAGACGATGGTTGTGTCCTGTGGGATGAGGCAGCTGTAACAAGTCCAGGGCTCGTCTGGAACCTCACTGGTGTTGGCAACCCAGGCTCCCTCTGCCCGTCTGCCGTCGCAGGGGCGGCCCCATTTCTGTGGTGGGGCAGCGCAGAGCGGTACAGCGTTCCCAGGAAGCATCACCCATCGATCGCCCTCGTCTGCTGGTGGGTCTCACTGGCCAGACGTGTCGGTCAAACTCTGGAGTTGCTGTAGAAGAGAGGGACAAGTAATTGGGGGGCAGTGTCTGTGGGGAACTTAGGAGGAGTTTCCTGGACTTGCGTGTGTAAAACTTTTCCTGGCTGGGTGTGCCATTCTCTCCCCAGGGCTTGGAGGCGTTGGCGCATCCCCTTCTGGCCTCCAAGGTTCCTGTTCAGAAATGCGGGAGTCTGGATTCTCTCCCTCTGCTCCCTGGCCGCACCTCCCCTGTCCCGCTTCCCTGTGCCTCGCTGCTCTCTCTAGCCTCAGCCCCGGGCCCATCCACAGTCTTCCTGCTGCTTTCCCGAATAACATTAAATTGAGTGGTCTGCAGTTTCTGGGCTCCTGTCATTTGTGATGTCACCCCCCACACACCCATGCCAGGCTTCATAAACCTTTCCCCGGAGCCACTGCTCAGGATGGTGGGGCCCCGCCCCCAGGGGTTTGGAGCACCCCAAGTGTCCATAGGTCTGGGGACCACGCTGGGGAGCCACTGTTCCTGAGGTGAGTCCCTGCTGCATGTGCTTGAACCGATCCCTGCAGCTCTGGCCACGGCCGGCTGTCTGAAGCCTCCTCCACCTGGGGGTGCCTCCCTCTGGCGCTGTCTCTCTGTTCCTCCTTTTCTGTAGAGTCAGCCCTCCATTTGGCCTTTGGACCCTCTTCTCGCCCTGGGCGTCTGCCCCAGTGGCCAGCTCATCCTTCCTCCGGTGTCCATCTGTCCGCTTTCCCGAGAGGTTGTGGATCGTGGTCCCGTCCTTGCTGCCCACTGGGATCGCCAGGGCACTCAAAAATGCAGATGCCCAGGCCCTGCCAGTTGGACCAGATGCCATGGGGAGGCCCCGTCTTGCAGCCCCGGTGATTCTGATGGACGGGTCAGCCTGGGTTACCAACAACTGCTGTAAATGTGCGGCCCTGGGAAAGGGGACACAGCTGGGAGCAGTGAACTGCGCTCGGACCCAGCACCCAGAGTGTTTCCTGCCTTGAAACACTATTCGCAACGTTCCGCACTATTCCCAGGCGTCCTTAAGTGAGCAGCCAGCGCCCTGCTTCATGCTGACTACTTAAAAGCTGGAGGAGAGAGAATCTTGTTCTTACGTCAGTTATTGTTGTCCTGTTAATTACCCCATGGAAGAGCCCAAAAACTGGGAAAGGAAGGAAGTTTACAGACTCTGAGTCAGGGAAGGGTGTCAGGAGCAGAGACAGCTCTGTTCTGGATGGTCAGCCCCAACCATCTGGCCTCCCCAGCACAGTGCCCACCTTCCAGAGCTTCCGTGAGAGGTGAACCTGCAGGGCCCTCGTCCCAGGGGCTGACCTGGGTGGTTCTGGTCACCTCTCCAGTGCCTGTCCCCGATCTTTAGAGCATCAGAGGAACGGACGTGGGGTTGTCTGTGGTAGGGCTCCGTGTTCACGATCACATCTGGTTCTTGGTAAAAACTGTCTCTGCTCCAAGATGAGAAGGCAGGGATGTGGCGGTGAACTGGGGCTGACCCAGTTTCCTAAACTTGTCTGTCCCTCAGCAGTCATCTTGGTGCCTGTCAGGAACACAGATTCCTGGACCTTCTCTGGGAGGGTGTCTGGGGCCCCAACATGGGGACCTGGATTTTGAGCCACAAGTGCCCTGGGGGTTCTCATGATTCAGGGGTCTCAGAAACTCCCAGTCAGAGGGCTTTTGTCTCAACACACCCAGTGACTGTGCCCTCTCACCCCTTTCCCCGAACCTCTCAGGAGCACTGGACACCCGCCCCCTTCAAGTCCCGTCCTGGGTTCATGCCCACCCCCCACACCAAATCCATGCTGTTGCCAGAGTGCCCGGTGTGGACACAGAGGCCAGGTCCCACCCCAAGAAGCCTGCAGTAAGTCTGGGGAGCCCCAGGCACCTGCATGCTCACACCCCTTCCCAGGCGATGCACACTGACAGTGAGGGCTTCCAGGGGGCCTCCTGAATCTCAGATTGCCCCTGTCACCTGAGGCCTCGGTGTACTTGCTCCCCCACGTCAGTCCTGGACCTTCTCCTCCCTCTTCATCTTTTCTCCTTGTGCCTTGTCCGGCCCTGTGGCCTCTGTGACCTTATCCAAGTGACAACCGATAGATTTGTTCTATCCCACTCAAGTGGTCTCGGCATCTTCACTGGGACAGTGGCCCCGTGGACCTGATCGTTCTCTTCATTTCTCCACTTGGCCGTTCTTCTATCACTTCTGTTGAACGGATGACACCCCCTGGAATTGTGTGGCTGTCCTAATTTAACCCCCCCCCCCAGGATTTACAGCCTCCCTGTAGTATGGGGGTTCTTGGGGGGGATTGAATGGGATAATACAGGGCAAACAACCAGCGCATAGGAAATACTTAATAAAGGTTGGTGGTGGTTATAAACGACAGGCCCTTGAGCAGCGCGGGTTTGAACCGCGCAGGTCCACCTGTATCTGGATTTTTTTTTCCCCAACAAAGACAGGACAGTCTGTATGTGTATTTTCTCTTCCTTCTGATTTTCCTGTCATTTTCCTTCTCTCAGCTGACTTTATCATGAGAACACAGTGTGCGATATGCATCATGAGCACAGGACGTGTTAATCCATGGTTCCTGTTATGGGGGGGCATCCTCTCTGTGGTTCACTATTAGTACTTAGTTCTGGGGGGAGTCCAAAGTTATAGGTGGGTTTGTGAGGGGGGTCGGCGCCCCCTAACCCCACCATGTTCCAAAGGTCAACTGTAATTTTTACTTAGTTTCCTAGTTTTATTACAGACGCAGAGGGAACACGGAGAACACATGCTTTTTTCTCACATCCAGGGGGGCGTTGGTAAAATATCATTTACGTGACCACAAAGCACATCTTAATTGTGGATTCCTCAGTGTGGACCCGTGAAGCCTCAGCTTCCACAACAAGAACGTAACCACCGGAAGTTAAGACAGTCCTCTAAATAAGCCCTGGTCAGAGAGACAGACAAGTCTGGACTTCTAAACTATCCAGAACTTACAAATACGGAAAGGAGAGCGTTTCCTCTCAAAGCTGGGTTTGGCTAAAGATGTTCTCAGAGGAGAGAGTGGGTCACTTGGAGCTTGTGTTTCCTAAAAAGAAAAATTAAAAATAACTGAGTGCTGGAATCGGAAAAAGAGCAGCAGATCCACCCCCAGGAAGGAGAAAGGCTGGGACAGCAGCAGGCCTGACTGTGTGCTCCGGTCTTGGGGCCCCCGGCCCCCTGCTGTCCCATGTTCCTGCACTGTCCCCACTCTGGTCCCACCTCACAGCCACGGGACCTGTGAACAGGTCCGTCAGAGCCCTCCCCTCTTCCCCACCCTCCCCCAGTTGCTGAGCCCTGGGGTCCCATGCCCTGGCCTCGCCCCTCCCTCACCTGCCCCAGGCAGCACATCGGTCTTGGCAAAGCACAGCTCTGCCCGGGGCGCCCGCGGCTCTCAAACCGTGGGTGTCCCTGCTGCCTGCGGGATGCCGTCCAGCCTCATCACTCCCCTCGAGACTTTCCTTCCCTGAACGTGCCTCTTGCTTTTCTGCCTCTGTATCTTTGTTCATCTTGTTCTTCCACCCGTGCCCATTCTGCATGCCCAGCCCTCATCCTGTCTCCTCCCTGGCGCTCCGGGAGCCCCTCTCTCCCCAGGGAGTAGCAACCTTCCCTTTGTCCTTGTGTACCATCGCACATTTTTGCTCCTCTCTTACGCATTTCGGCCTTTCTGCCACTTCAGATGGTGGAGATAGTCTCCAGTGTTCATTTCCTGGAGATGACGAGCTTTCTTGTCCTGGCTTCCTCCCTTCCCGACTACTTTGCAGAGTACTTTATACATAGAAGGAACTTGATGAGTATCTGCTGAAAGAATGAAAGACGTCGTTCAGAATAATGGTTCGAGTTGATGCTGCTGGGTGGCTGTGTCCTGAGCCTTTAGCAGTTTTTCTCGGTTAGAATCACAGGCAATAAATCAAGCTGGGTGTGGGGCTCCAGTGTCCTTAGATCAAGCTGCTAGACTGGGCCCCAGCTGGTGGGTACTTGTAGGACAGGCCTGGCTTTACAGCATCCTGCGGCGGCCGCGTTCCGCAGGGGAGCCCATGCCCGTCTGCCTGACCCTGCCTGGCACTTGGCTGGAGTGTGGGGTGGTCACTGACCCATTACCTGAAGTGATTCTGCTTCTGTTTCTGAGGCCGGGGACCTGGTTGGTTTCAGCCATGGCTGTACCCCAGCCGCGGATCACGTCAGAGCCGTGAATGGACGCACAACATGGGGAGCATGAGCGTTGATTGGCTCTGGGAGAGAATGCTGCGGTTTCAGAAAATAAGGGGCCGGGGTGAGTCGTTCTCTGTCCTGTGCTGTCGTGAGTCTGCAAATAAGTTTATCCATAGGGACCCCCAGCTCTACTGCACTCTGACGGTCTGTGCTAGGGCCCCCGATTTCCAGGGTGACCTTGCTGACCTGACGGGCTCCCAGCTCTGCAGGTCACTTGCTTTGGAAAAAGAATAATGGGATCGTGACCATCATAAAACCTTCGTCGGCCAGAGTTACTCAGGTTCCACTTGTCACAGTGTCCTTGGTGTCTCAGGCCAGCTGGAGGCCAGTCATCTCTTTCCTGGCAGGGCAGCCACCCCGGCCCACCTGCACCCCCCACAATGCCCCCACTCCCCCTTTCATCTTGGTGCCTTGCTTAGTTGTCTGTGCTCCGTCCTCCTGTCTCTCTCATCGTTCTCTCTGGAACCTGCTCCCAACACTTCCCTCCTGTCAAGGAGCCCTCTGGCCTGCCGTTGCCAAAGCCCGAGAGCAGGTCTTGGCGCTCACAGCTCGTGCAGCCCCTCCTCTCAGCCTCCCTCCCTGGGCCCCTTCCCTCCCCTCCCAGGCCGCGGCCTTGTAGCCTCATGCATGCTCCCCAAGGTCCCTCCCTCTGCGACTCATCTGGCATCATGCTGCCCTAGGCCCACAGTTCCCCGGTTTACAACTCCAGCCAAACCTTTCCCTGCCCCAGACCCTCTTCTTCCAGCCCTCCCACTGTAGGGGCGGCCAGGCCATCCCCTCGGCTGTCTAGCCAGAATTCCCGTGATTTCCTGTGAGCTCCCAGGACTCAGCTGTCTCTCTCGCAGGCTCCGCACCTCATCTATCAGCCAGTCCTTTGGGCTCTCCCTTCCAAACATATCAGAATGTGAGTGCTCGCCGCCACCACTGTCCCCTCCCGGTCCCCATTTCCACTGAAATGGCCTCGTGCCTGGCCTCCTGACTCCCCTGAACCATCATCTCTTCTCAGCGCTGTAGCCTCAGCCATCCTTTTAGAGCAGAAGTGCAGTCGAGCCCAGCCTGCTCCAGGCCCTGTGGTGGCTCCTGTCTCACTCCCAGTAGAAGCCAGATCTTTCTTTTTTTTTAGAGAGCGGAAGGAGAGGAGGTGGGGGGGGAGGGGGAGAGAATGTTAAGTAGGGTCCAGGTCCAGTGCGAGCCCCACACAGGGCTCGATCCCATGACCCTGAGATATGACCTGAGCCGAAATCAAGAGTCAGACACTTAACTGACTGAGCTACCCAGGCACCCCCAAAATCAGATCTTTTTATTTGTGCTGCCTCTGTCCTTTCGAGGCCCTCCAGGAAGGCCTTCCCCTCTGCGTCCCCAATCCCCTTTATCTTGCACACCCTCTTGCCTTGCTCTGGCCCCTCGCCTTCCCAAGATGCCTGGAGCACTTCAGCTGCGGGCTCTGCCCCTGCTACTCCCTCTTCCCGGGCTGCGTTTCTTCCCTCTGCTGAGTTACTGCTGCCCAGACAACTGCCCAGCTGCTCCCCTTTTTCTGCAGCTCACTGGCACCCTGTGTAAGGTAGACACCCTCCCCGACCTGCTCACTGCGTGCCCAAGCGCTTACCATGCCCTAACAGCCACCTGCCTGGTGGCTCCCCACCCCACCCAGAGCGCAGGCTCACGGGGTGGGGACTCAGTGTGCTGTGCTCACTGCCGTATCCCCAGCACTGGAAGTGGGGCCTGGAGCCGAGTAGACATGCAAGGTGCCGAGTGAATGACCTGGAAGCAGGGGCGCCTGGGCGGGAAGGGGGGCCGCAGCACAGCTGCCGAGTCAGCCCCACCCGAGGAGCATGCGCGGGGCCGTGGGGCGCAGGGACGCTGCAGAGCACAACGCAGACACCGCCCACCTGAAACGTCCAGCAGCCAAGCGGCCACGCTTGGCCGCTGGGCGACCTAAGGCTGGAGGACTGCACATCTCGGCCAGGACCTGAAGGAGAAGGCAGAAGGAAGAACCGGCAGGCCGAGGCGGGAGGGAGGCAGGTGGTACACAGGCGGAGAGCAGGCTGGTGGCCCAAGCAGAGGCCATCTGGGAGGCAAGGTGCAGGAGGAGGCCTCCCGCCCAGATGCTCATGTTCGGTTGGTTTCCGTGGGGCGGTTGGGAATGAGCAGTGTTCTGCGCCTGTGGGAGGAATTGATCTCACGTAACATACAGAACAAGGGCAGATGCTCCTTTCCGGGTCTGTGGCCTCATTTAACTGGGCCCCTGCTGCATGGCGGACGATGCGCCAAGTCCTTGGTTGGGGAGGAGGGAGGAAAGAGGTGAGTGAGGCACGTTTCGGACTTTTGAGGAACGGGTCTAGGGGGGTCCTGAGGTGAGCAAGCAAATGCTGGCTTGGGCCCCAGTCTCTTCATCATGAAGCTGAGCCTTCCTCCCACGCCTCACTTTCTAAGAATCTTTGGTTTTGAAAATGTGTTACTCTGTGGCTAAAGCCCCAGAGGGCAGCTTCACATCCACCCAGATGGCTCCGGGACACAGGGCCGGAGGCAGGGTCTGGTTACCGCCCTGAAGCCCCAGGTGCTGTGGACGACGGGCCAGCTGCTCCCACCTGTCCTGGGCTGGCGGTGGGGTCCACGCTGCCGGGTCTGCCCACCCGGCTGATGCCTGTCCACAAACTGGTTTCCTCCCACCCACTGGCCTTCTCGGTGGCCTCCTCCAGCCGGGGACATGGGTAGATCAGCAGTCCTCCTCTTCATTCACAAATGCGGCGTGTTTAGCCTGAGAAACCCAGTCCGCTGTATAGCAGCAGACTGTCCTTCTCTATGGATGTCCTGGGATCTTTTGTCTTTGATGTCAGATTAATTAACTTTATTTCCTATTTAGCTGCATCATTAGGGCCACTGATTTTCCCCTAACGGTGTCTTTCCTGTTTAGTATCATGAGCATGGAGTTCTTAAGTATGAGTTGAGTCTTTCCTTTGAGGAAGCTGACACCCACTGGAACGGTTCTCGGCCTTCAGAGACATGACCCAGCCTTGCAGGGACTCCAGGCCTCGGCCTGCCCTTCCCAGAGTGGGCAGCGGGGAGGGCCTGAGTGTGGCACTGCCACCTGACCCCTAATCTCCCTGGCAGTTGGGACAGGAATCCGCCTGCCCTACTTTCCCTGCTGCCTCGTTTGGAGGAGGGAAGCATCGATTCTCAAACAGCAGGAACCACGTCCAGTTGTGATCTGACACGGAACGTGAGGGCTGAAGCACGGCCGGGCAGCCCCTTTCCCCGGCTCCCGGGCACCTGGGAGCCCCAGCCCAGCTGTGCCCGAGGCCTCTGCCACAGTACCCGCTGTTGGTATTTTGACGTTAGAAACCCATCATCTTTACGACCCTGTGTATTAATTGCCAAAAATAATCCTTACTAATTACCTTACCTAATATTCCCCCGCCCTTGGTTGCTTTTCACAGAGATGCCCACGGCTACATCTGGAACCTGGGAGGGAGACGCCAGACTGACTGGGGAGGCCGTCACTCAGCTGGCTCTCAGAATAACCCGTTGCCATTGCTGAGGGGTGGGTTTGTTAAAATAGGATGAACTTACTATTGTTTTCTTAATATAGGAGCCTGGCACCCACACTCCGTCAGCTGGGACTAAATATGGAAACGGGGGCATCTCAAGTCGCCGCCCACAGCGTGGGCAGTGGAGGCGCGGGGCTCTGAGCTGCTAACTGCCGCTCCGGGTTTGTAGGCAAGCGTGACCCAGGCAGCCAGTCGGACCTGGGAGAATAAATTTAAGCCTCTATTTTTAAGCCAGCCAACATGTTGTCGATACTTAAAAAACCTATGAGCAGTTAAATGTTAGATTCAAAAATATCTCCGGTGCCTGCTGTTTATCTGTGTTCGTGGCCGAGCAGGTCTCATTTTCTTCCTTCCCATAATTCCTGAAATGGATGCGGCGTCCAAGGACAGCAGATCTACAATTTTGTTGTCATTTTTTAAATGGCGAATCCTGGGTAATGAGGACAGCTCACGACAGACTGTAATTTGCCGAAGTGATGTTCCCATCACGGGCAGCCCCCATTGTGCCTGAATGGGGAGAAATTGACACGGTTTCCAGCGGGACCCTGGTAAGAGGCACATTTTGGAAGGCTCGGGTACTCGATGTTTCAGATTTAAGTGTGGAAAAGGGAGCAGGAGGTGGGGACTTCAGTGTCGAGGAGGGCTGGCAGCTTCAGCTGCTCTGGCCAGACAGCGGGCCCAGTCGCACAGTTAGCGGGAGACCAGTTACAAACTGGGCAGGGGGCTTTCTGCAGGAGGGGGCTGTTTGTTTTTAACAGAATTTACTTTTCTCCGTGGACACATGGATTGTAATGTATTGTGTCTACCGCTCTCAATACTGTGTTTTGCGGTAACAGTCCTTACAAATGTGTCAGGATGGGATGAGATTTTTCATTATCTTGTTTCCGCACGGGCCACATGACCTCATGGTTTTCTCCCAGCCACGGGTGACAGGAGCGTCTCATAACCAGCCCCACGCAGCAATGAGTCCTGGGTGGTTCCTCTCCCGACCACGAAGAGGGAGAAGACAGTTTGAAGTCAACATCTTATTATAATCTCCACTTTACAGCAGCTCTCTTCCCTCTAAGTAGACACCAGATGTCACTTGACATGCAGGACCCAAGGGGACTGCTGCTTCCAGCTCTGAAGGCGCCAGGACACCCCCCTTTTCTTTCTTTTTTGGGGGGAAGGGGCAGAGGGAGAGAGAGAATTCCAAGCAGGCTCCATGCCCAGCACAGAGCCCGACACACGGCTCAATCTGATGACCCTGGGATCATGACCTGAGCTGAAATCAAGAGTTGGATGCTTAACTGAGTCACCCAGGCGTCCCCAAGGAGACCTCCCTGATTCAAGGCCAAACACTTGAGTTCTGGAAAGAGATTTTCCATGTAGTGAACCCTAAAGTCTACCTTGTCACTTCCCATTGAACAGGCCGTGGCCTCCCTGCAAGGTACAGATTAATGGAAGTAGTGAGATCCTTCCTGCAGCTTGGACCGCGCCCACTCCTTTACAAAGCCCCGTGGACCAGACCCCGAACTCTTCCCAGGCCTCCGTGTGCAGCAGAGTGTGGGATTGCTCGCCATCCTAGTTCCCGCTGCCCATGTCAGTCACTGTTCCCAGTACCTGGGATAAATCCCCTATTTGGGGCACAATCTCATAATAGACACGCATGGTGTGACCAGGCCTGCCCCCTTATCTGGGCACTGGAAGTCTGTGAATTCAGTCCATAAATGGCCTTTGCCATAAAATGGTGATTTTTATTTATTTATTTATTTATTTTGGTGAGGTTTGCAGCTAATCACGGTTCTCTCCCCTGTCTCAGCTCAGATTTGTTTGCTAGCTGTTGGGGTTGGGAGGAGGCCATTTCTTATTTTTTTTAATTTAAATTAATGTAGAGTGTTTTATTAGTTTCAGAGGTAGAGGTCAGTGTTTCATCAGTTGTATATAACACCCAGTGCTCATTCTATCACATGCCCTCCTGAATGCCCATCCCCCAGTTACCCCATCTCCCCACCTGCCACCCTTCCAGCAACTCAGTTTGTTTCCTATGGTTTGTCTCCCTCTTTGATTTTGTCTTATTTTATTTTCCCTCCCTTCCCCTATGATCCTCTCTTTCGTTTCTTAAATTCCACATGTGAGTGAAATCATATGATAATTGTCTTTCTCTGAGTGACTTATCTCGCTTAGCATAATACCCTCTAGTTCCATCCACATCATTGCAAATGACAAGATTTCATTTTTTGGTGGCTGCGTAACATTCCATTGTATGTATGTGTATATGTACGTATATATATATATATATATAT
>NW_024425786.1:4173014-4225323 GCF_017311325.1 Ursus maritimus | reverse complement strand
TATATATATATCACATTTTATTTATCCATCTGTTGATGGATATCTGGGCTCTTTCCATAGTTTGGCTATTGTGGACATTGCTGCCATAAACACTGGGGTGCAGGTGCCCCTTCGGATCACTGTATCTGTATCTTTGGGGTAAATACCCAGTAGTGTAATTGCTGGGTCATAGGGTAGCTCTATTTTCAACTTTTTGAGGAACCTCCATGCTGTTTTCCAGAGTGGCTGCACCAGTTTGCATTCCCACCAGCAGTGTAAGAAGGTTCCCCTTCCTCCACATCCTTGCCAACATCTGTCGTTTCCTGACTTGTCGGCCATTCTCACAGGTGTGAAGTGGTATCTCATTGTGATTTGATTTGTATTTCCCTGATGCTGAGTGATGTTGAGCATTTTTTCATGTGTCTGTTGGCCATTTGTATATCTTCTTTGGAGAAATGTCTGTTTATGTCTTCTGCCCGTTTCTTGAGTGGATTATTTCTTTGGGTGTTGAGTTTGGTAAGTTCTTTACGGATTTTGGATACTAGCCCTTTATCTGATATGTCATTTGCAAATATCTTCTCCCATTCTGTCGGCTGTCTTTTGGTTTTGTCACCTGTTTCCTTTGCTGAGTGAAAGCTTTTTATCTTGATGAAGTCCCAATAGTTCATTTTTGCTTTTGTTTCCCTTGTCTCTGGGGACGTGTCTAGCCAGAAGTTGCTGCGGCCAAGGTCAAAGAGGTTACTGCCTGTGTTCTCTAGGATTTTGATGGATTCCTGTCTCACATTTAGGTCGTTCATCCATTTTGAGTTTATTTTTGTGGATGGTGTAAGGAAGTGGTCCAGTTTCATTCTTCTGCATGTGGCTGTCCAATTTTCCCAACAGTATTTGTTGAAGAGACTGTCTTTTTTCCATTGGCTATTCTTTCTTGCTTTGTCGAAGATTAGTTGACCATAGAGTTGAGGGTCCATTTCTGGATTCTCTATTCTGTCTGTTGATCTGTGTGTGTGTCTCTGTGAGGAGGCTGCCTTGTTAAGTGTCACTCTCCAGCAGACATAGCAAGGTAATTGTGAGCATTAGTTTTGTTACCTGACCAATCACCTAGCTCACCTGGCTCTGGATTGAACAAGCATGCCTTCCCCAGCCTCAGCTGTGACTGATTATGAACCAGACTGTTACCCAGATATGGGCCCTACAGCTTACTAGTGGAGTGGCTTCCTGGGTTGCATATGATCCGTAATGGGTGGTCTTTCATTAGTTCACTCGTTCGTTCGTTCATTCGTTCATTCATTCATCACAACCGTTTCCTGAGCACTATCTGCCAGGTTCTGAATTGGGCAGGGACACAGACAATAAGGCATGTCCCCACCTGGTGCTGGCTTCCTGAGATGGTCTAGGGGTGCAGCACTGTAGGGTGTCTGGCATCAAGAGGTCACCTAGCTGCAGCTGTCTTCCCTGGAGTCCGCCCTAGGCTCAGAGCTGATCCTGGTCAGCACACACCGGGGGTCCTGTGATATTTTTAGTAACAGTGAAATCACTTGTGGAATCTCTACCCGCATTTTGGATAAACGGAAGAAACCCTTCTATTTATTCTTCCATTCTTGACGGCTTCTGCTTTTCAGGACACACAAGCAAGGGGGTTAGTTGTGGGTACTTCCTGCATTCCAAACACTACTTCCAATTCAGACTCTACCTTCTCCACCTCCTTAACCTTCCTCCCCACCCCCCAGACCCCGAATGTTGGCACCGCCTGGTGGCTCAGTCTGGCAGTTCTGGTCTCATGACCTTCCATGCCCACACACGCTAATTTTGCTGCCACCCCCACCTGTCGCCGTGATCTTGCACTCTCTTCTTCATATCCTATCTCGGGCAGGAATTCCGCCTCACATCTCAGTGTTGCAGGTCCTGGATCGAGAGGAAGGCAACTCGGCATGGCCTCCGGTGGGTGCCCCGTGGTCAGGGGCTGGTCCCTGCTCTACCCCGAGTGAGTGCTGTGCCATTGGACGCATGCCTCTCTGTGCCTCCAGTTCTGGCTTTGAAAAATGGAGACCATAATGTACTTCCCTCCCAGGGCTGCTGTCCAGTCACTCCATCCTTCATTCATTCATTTCCTGCGTTCAGTGTTTACAGAGAGCCTTCCATGGAGCAGACACTCGGGATACATCCGTGAGCAAAACAAAGTTGTCTCCCTCCAGGGCCGACCTGGCCCAAGTGAGTGCAGCGTGCTTGACTGCGGCTGCCACTGGCCCCTCAGGAAACCCAGACGTTGTTCTTCACGACCAACTCACTGCTCCCAGCGACACTGTTACTTCTCTACAACGCGTCCACTTTGTTCCCATCTCCTGGGCCAGACTTCACGGTCTCCTTCATTTTCTCTCAAAAAACCCTCCTCGTCTCTGTCTCATGAGAAGGACCCTCAGGGCAGCTCCATCTAAGAAAAGGGCAGCCACACGTAATACACTTTCTGTTACAAACGTCTAAAATTTTCCAGTTAAAATGCCCTGAACACTCCCCAGAGCACCAAAAGGGGGGATTTTAACTGAGTTTTCCGGTTTTTCTATGAGAATCCTGTCTCTCCATCATTTTTGTGTTCAACTATTCCTAGATTCTGGATTGGCCTGTCCTTGATGTAAATTATTGCCGGTGCAGTGGTGTCTCGTGGCAAACGCAGCCTCTCTTGACACTTCTTCCAACTGAATGAGCTTTTGTTGGCTGCCCAAGGAGGTTTGCTTATCGTACTTAGAGTAAGTCTGGGGGAAAATGCCTTCTGAATTCAAAACCAGCGAGCAGGGGCCGCCTGTCCAGCTGTTGGAACAACTCAATTCTTTGTGAGGCAAACCGACCCAAGAGAACTCAGTCTGTGGGCTCATACTCTTACTCTGAAACTGAACGTGCATGCACATACCCCACACCTGCATGCACACACCCCCGTAGGCACACATGCACCCCCGCACATGCATGCACACCCCCACACACATGCATACACGCACACACCTCTGCACATGCATATACACATGCACAGACCCCTACACATGCATGCACACCCCCACATACAGGCACACATGCACGCACACATCCCCACATGCACACCCCTCCACACACCCACACACTGTGCACACACCCACACACCTGCATACACACTTGCATGCACACCCACCCACACATGTGTACACACATGCACACCCCTACACATGCATGCACACCCCCACATACAGGCACACATCCCCACAGGCACACACGCACGCACACACCCCTGCACATACATGCACACCCCATCACATGCATGCACACCCCCACATACAGGCACACATGCACGCACACATCCCCACATGCACACACACCCACACACCCACACACCCATGCACACACCCCCACACCTGCATACACACTTGCATGCACACACTCCCGTACATGCATGTACACGCGTGCACCCCCACCCCTGTGTGCACATGCACACACACACCCCTGCACATGCATGCACACTCCCACACACATGCATGCACACCCCCATATGCACACCCCCACACGCATGCACACACACACCCACATGCATACGCACATGCACACCCCTACACACACATACACACGCACCCCTGCACATGCATGCACACTCTAACACACATGCACACCCCCACATGCACACCCCAACACACACTCCCGCACATGCATGTACACGCACACACACCCCCACCCCTGCATGCACATGCACACATGCACCTCTGCACATGCGTGTGCACCCCCACAATGCACACACCCCGCACACACATGCACACACCCCTGCCCCTGTATGCACACATCTCTGCACATACATGCATGCACAGCCCCGCACATGCATACCCGCACATGCACACCGCCCTCACACCTTCATTCACAGGCGTGCACACCCTGAAACTGCACCACGTCAGGAGGTGGTCTGTGGGTCTCAGACCTGCATCTGTGTCCTCTGTGGTTCGCATGTGTAAGGGGAGGCTATCCCTTGGACTCCACCCTTGTCCCCTGAGCAAAGTGTATGATTCTCACTCAGCGTGTTTCCTGGCGTTCTGAGACATCTCACTTCTCTCATTCTCTTCCAAACGTCCAGTCTCTTACAAAGTCTCCAGTTAAATTGGCGTTGGGTTTTACAGACTTTCGTGTTGTAGTGGTAGCTGCCATTGTGGGCAGCTCGGGGCTCGCCCGTCGCCTCTCGTCCCTGCACTAGCAGACTCCAGAGCTCCGAGGGCCATCTGCCTGTCCAGGGTCCCCAGCCAAGCAGTGGTGGGGTGGTGAGGCGTCTGACCCCAGAGTCCAAGCCTGCACCACCGTGAGGGCGGGGCCGTGCTCACACCGGTTCATCTGGAGGCTGAGGTGGTCCTCCAGGGAGGCAGTCCATAGTGACAAGCACAGTGAGGTACCCGGGCGCTGTTTTCTGTTTTTCCCTCCTTGGGGTGCCGGGCTGGGGATGTGGCTGAAGGGCCTCTGCCCTGCCAGGCCTGCACTTGCCCCACATTTGCTGGGGCCCCGGCTGTGGGTAAAGACCCAGACGACCTCATGGTGAGCTTAGGGAAGGCTGCCTGTGTCCGTTTCCTGTAACAACTTCACCCAGCAGAGGCTCCTTGCAAAGCAAAGTGTGACCCTTTGTCTCAGACCTCTGAGCCGGGCTGCTTGAAGGCCAGAGGCACCCCCGCCCTTGCAGGAGCCTCCGGCCTCGGTCGCCTGGAGATAAAACCTGGCACCTGCGAGTCTTTCCTCTTAAAAGAGCTGTTTCCCTAGCATTCTGTCTACACGGTCTTTAGAATGGGACCCATACGTGTCAGAGCCTGCATTGTTAATATGAAAACTGGGGATACTGATCCCTTCCTTCTTGGATGAAGCTAGATATGTGTGCCAGTCTCTCTGAAAGCGCTTTTTATTTATTTATTTTTAAGATTTTATTTATTTATTTGACAGAGAGAGAGAGAGAGAGAGCCAGTGAGAGAGGGAACACAGGCAGGTGGAGTGGGAGAGGAAGAAGCAGGCTCCCAGCGGAGCAGGGATCCTGATGCGGGGCTCGATCCCAGGACTCTGGGATCATGGCCTGAGCCGAAGGCAGATGCTTAACGACTGAGCCACCCAGGCACCCCTGAAAGCACCTTTAAAACAGCAGGCTGCAGCTCAGTCTCCGTCCCTATCTGGTCATTTATCATTACCATCAGATAGCAACATCTTCCATTAAAAAAAGTCACAGTAACAAAAGCATCATTTTTTAATCAAGAACAGGAATGTGTTTTTTAAAACCTTTCTATTCTGGAAATGCTCAGATATGCACAGAAGTGGAGAGAAGAGTATACTGGACCCCAGCTGTCCCTCTGTCTCTCAGGTCCCTTGAAAGTAGCATCTTCTGCTGTATTTGTATGAGGTCCCTGGTCCAGTACGGAAAGGACCTCTGCTCTTTTTAGCTCTATTGTATTTTGTTTTCCCCACACAGTAAAGAGCGTTTTAATTAGTCACCAATGTTTAAAAATTGGTAGATTCCTCGTAAACGTGTAGGTTCCAGTCTTGTCTAGAAACATCAGAAGGCTGGTAGCGTGAGGCCCTGATTCCTGGGCATGGGAGGCAGTAGGCAGGGCCAGCCCTGCTCACCTCCCCACACCACCTGCCTGACCTACAGGCATTTGGTTCTGCAAGCCTGATCTTAAACCTGCTTCCCCCATGAGCCTGGCTTTCATGAGTAGAATGACATCTGCTTTTCTGCCTCTCTCTGGGTTTTTAGAAAACATTCTGTATTCTGGGGTGAATACACCTAAGGTTCTAAGAGTTCTTTTTAATTAATTAATTTATTCATTCATTTATTTTTAGAGAACGAGAAGAGCGTGGGGTGCGGGGGTGGGGGGGCAGAGTGAGAAGGAAAGAGAGAACCTCTAGCAGATTCCCTGCTGAGCACAGAGCCTGAGATCATGAGCTGAGCCAAAATCAAGAGTCAGACGCTCAACTGACTGAGCCACCCAGGTGCCCTATAAGACTTTTGATAGCACTGGGTTGATTGATGTCACTGATGCTTTTGCAGGTCAAAAATGGTTGAATATTGGCAATCTCGTGTAGTTTGGTCTAATAAAAGACATGGTTTAAATGTTTAGATATGAAATAAGTAGAATATGTTGTCCTGGGGGGCAGGAGTTGGGGGGAGGGCTAGCAGGTATACGGTTGTGATCCCATCAAATTAAGGGGACAGTGAGCAAAAGCCAGTGTCTGCAGCCTGAGGTTTTAAAAACACCTTGGCCCTCCGTGAGCCTGCTTTTCTTGTTTGTTTGTTTTCTATAATGGCCTTATTGTGGTGATTCACATGCCATACAACTCAGCCATTACAAGTCATTGATTTTTAGTGTATTCCCTGTTACACAACCATCACCACAATCAACTCAGAACATTTTCATCCTCCCAAAGAGAAGCTCCGTACCCATTAGCACTCACTCCCTGTTTCCCCCTGACCCCCAGCCCTAGCGACCGTTAATCTGCTTTCTGCCTCTATGGGTCTGCTTGTTCTGGACATTTCCTATAAAGGGGATCCTACAATTTCTGGTCTTTGGGGCCTGGCTTCTTCTACCGAGCATTGTGTTTTCAGGGTCCGTCTGTGTTGTAGCATGTGTTCGCGCTTTGCCCATTTTCATTGCTGGGCAATGTCCCACCGTATGGATGGGCCACATTTTCTTCATCAACTGACGCTCATGTGGGTCATGTCGCTTTTTGGCTATTGTGGGTAACGCTGTCATGAAATCCGTGTACAGGTGTTGTGTGACCATGAGTTTTTAGTTGTTATGGGTGCGTACCTAGGAGAGGAATTGCCAGGGCATATGGTAACTCTGTTTAGCCTTTTGAGAAACTCCCAACTGTTTCCAAAGCGGCCGCACCATTTCCATCCCTACCAGCGATGCATGAGGGTTCTGATTTCTCCGCGTTCTCACTGACACTTGCGATCTGACTTTGGTTGTGGCCATGCCAGTGGATTTTGTAACAAAACCTTCCTGGGGGAATAAGGTATCTGGGGAGGGTAGGAAAAGGATCGTCATTTTGTTAGCGGCCGAGACCGTCAGCTGCGGTCGTTTTCGGAAGCTCCTGAGGAAGCCGGCTTCTCGGCACGAGCTTGAACAGCGCCCCGGTCGTGCATTGCTGTAGCCCGAGCTGGCTGCGGCCCCCGCTGCTGGGTAGTGGGACAGCTTTGTCTTTTATGACTGGTTTCCAGGGTGGAAGTAGCCTCCCCATGTCTGACCTGCCACGTGCCCCTTCTCTCTGCAGGTGTCACCATGAAGCTCATGGACGAGGTGGCTGGGATCGTGGCCGCACGTCATTGCAAGACCAACATAGTCACTGCTTCCGTGGACGCCATTAACTTTCACGACAAGATCAGAAAAGGTAACGGGACTCTGCTGACAGAGAAGGCGGGTGGCCGTCGGCTCTCTGGCTCCCTTTGCCCGTTTGCTTGGGGTTCGCGCCCAGTGTCGCCAGCGCCCTGGTGTCTGCCCATTTGCCAAGAGAAACAAGAAGCCAGTCTTGCGCTTGTTCTTGTTGGTACATCTGTGAGGCTAGGATTTGTTGGTTTGATTTTTCAATCTGCTAAGACCCGTAACTCAGATGTGTTTGGGGCCTTTATGCTATGCGCCATAAACCCCTCTTAAAATGCTCTCTGAAGAGTTTGCGTGCACAGCTCCAGTGGCGGTTGCCCCCAGGTTTTACACAGTTCCTCTGGGGGAGCAATAGATCATCCCTGACGTACATGGTGGCAGGGTCCGCACGGAGAAACCCGTGGACCACAGTCCTCGGCCAGTCCGCCTGCCCCACCCAGGCAGCACTGGGGGTGGGCACTTTCCCTGTCCCAGAGGCTTGGCGGCTGCCACAGGAGACCAGGCCAGCTCCTCATGCCCATCCCACGTTACTGCTGAGGGTGTGAGGTGAGTGGCCGTCCCCTTCCAACTCATGGTGATTTCTATGTGTTGTGTCTTCTGCGGTGAGGCTCTGGGTCCCAGAAAAGTAGCTCCTTGCTGCAGGGCCGCGTCGGGTCAGGGCGTGGGAGCCTGGTATTGATTCGAGAGCAGCCTTGCTGGGAAAGCTGTCAGGTCAGACCAGTCCCTGGCTGGGAGATGCCTCCAAGCGCTGCTCGGCTCACAGAGTCCCCCAAGGCGTTCCGGACCCTTGAAGGCCGCACGGCCAGCACCGCCAGCATGCTCTCTCCCACAGAACATGCTGGCGGTGAGTGCCCAAGTGCGGGGCCAGAGGGTCCTGGTGTTGGAAGGGTAGAGGGCTGCTTGCCCGCCCTGGGTCTCCGAGAGCAAGTCAAGCACACCCTCGTAGGATCTGGGTGCCTTTAGTGTAAAGACAAGGTCTGTGGCACCGCTCCCTCTGATTTGCACAATCCCTTCGTAACTGGTGGGTGTTTGCCACAGACACAGACCTCAGCGTCATTTTAGAATTTGTCCACAACAAGTGGGTCTTGTCGTCTTGGCTTGTCTGTCATGGGCCTCAGGTGTTGTGTGCAGTGGTGGCACGAACATTTGGGAAATGCAGACTCCCCTGCCAGGACTCCCTGCCTCTCTTTTTCTGGAACTACTCCCCGGATAAGTCCTTGCAATCAGAACTTCACTGTTAAACACAGCTTCAAAATCCATGGGGGAAAACGCGTTTACATTCTGTGACCTTGCTCTGTTCCATGTCTGCCACGTGCCTTTTGAGAAGCGCCAGCTAGGAAAAGACACAGACTTTCCTGGAGAGCCAGCCGATTTGCTCAGCGTCAGCGGGCTCAGCAGATGTGCTGTGTAGCTCAGGGAAGCTCCCCGAGAATGACCGAGTCTTCACCCCCAATCCCTTGTGTGACCAGAATTAACTTCCAAGGGGGAGTTGAGGAAGGAGAATGGTTGGTTCGTGGTCCGTAGGAATTACTAATTTGCAGGCAAGACCGTGAACTCTCCTCGAGTACAGGGCCCTTTCTAGGACCCATTTAACGACATGGAAGCCACTGGGGCAACTTGTGTGTGGAGCTGCCCTTGACAAATGCTTTCAGTTTCTAAAATGTTACTCTTACTCCAAACACAGAGAAAAGGATCTTCATTTTCAGAAGCCATATTCTGGCAGGACGTTCTATTCTGGGTGGGTTTCCTCCAGCAGGCAGAGTGAGGGGTGGGCTGCAGAGGCCTGCCTGGCTACACCCTTGGGTGCTGACCCTATACAGCCCCGGCCTGGAGCCCGCACCGCCGGGGAGCCCTCGCCGGTGTCCCCACCCCGGCCTGGAGCCTGCGCCGTCCAGGGCTCCCGTGCCAGCAGCGCCTGGCGAGCAGAGAGAGGATGTCTGCTTTCTCCGATCACTTCCTGTTTTGTGCATAAAGGAATGTGGGCCATGCTAGCAGCTATGGAGTCTGGCCTATTTCTGTGCCAGTGTCCCCCAGGCGCTGTTAGACACTGTCACACCTTATTTGTTGTTTTCCAGAGGAATGTCCCTGTGTGAAGCTGTGGGCTCCTCTGGGCCGGTGTCCTGGGTGGGGTCTTGGTTCTGGCAGCGCACCGGCCACACCCACCTCAGACACAGAATGGGCCCATCTCGTCCTCAGTTCCGGGGAGCAGAGGTCTCTGCAGGCAGGGCGCCTTCCCTCCCCCATTCTTTGCTCCTTTCTGGGTGCATGCAATGCAAGGCTGGGGTGGCCCTGCCCGCTGTAGATCCTGGACAACAGGCAGTCCAAGTGTGCCAGAAACTTGCTGAGGGATGGAGAGCGACCTCCCGGCTCGCTCTGCTTTGATTTTCTGATGTAAACCTGCTGAGGTCCCATTAAGCCTCAGCCTGTGGGGCTCTAGTGCGGCCTCCAAGCTCCTGCCATCCCTGATCCAGCGTCTCTTCTGCTTTCACAGGACGGGGCCAGGAGAGCTGGATACCGCCGCCCTGCCAGGCCTGTTGCCCGGGTGGGACCCCCGCACCCTGTGCCACGGGTGGGGCGGGGCAGAGTTGAGTGCTCTGGAGAGTGGTGTTTGTGTCGCAGGGCTGCACCACAAGGGACTACAGACTGGGGGCTTCAAACAGTGGACCTTTGCTCTCTCACAGTCTGGAGGCACAAGTCCCAAATCCAGGTGTGGGCAGGGCCCCTCCAGAGGCTCTAGGGGATCGCCCTTCTTGCTTCTTCCAGTCTCTGGTGGCATTTCCTGGCTTGTGGCCACATCACTCCAACCTCCCTCCACTTTCACGTGGCCTCTCCCTTCTCTCTGTTCTTCTGCCTCTTATAAGGACACTTGTCACAGGATTTAGGGCCCACCCAGATAATCCAGGAGGAGCTCATCCTGAGAGCCTTAAATCAGTGGCATCTGCAAAGACCCTTATTCCCAGTAAGGTCACATTCGTTGGGGTGGGGGCCACTGTTCAGCCCACTACACATGCATTCTCTCCTTATGGCTTGATTCTGGTAGACGCTAGCTCACTTTCTCTTTTGCAAAGTTGTGAGTTGGGTAAAATCTCTTCTGTGCCCCAAGTTGCACCTTTACCTCCCCACAGGACGTGAGTCCTTCCCTTGTGAGGGCCGCTGGTGAAGTCAGCACCCAGCCTGGAGAAGGAGTGACTGAGAGGCAGAGAAGGGAGGGCCCCCAGTTTTGAGAAGGACAGTCATACGTCCAGGGTTGGGGGACAGCCCCAGGATCTGACTCGAGAGCGGCCGCACTAGAGCAGAATTGAGAGGCCCCATGCTTCTCCGGCATGGGGCCACCGATGAAGGAGCAGCGGCTCTCCTCTGCGTGGCAGGAGACGGGGTCAGTCCCGGGGCACAGATGAGCAGCACAGAGCACGGAGCTGCCCTCCTTTTTGTTGGGCGTAGAACTAACTCGTCCCTAAGTCGACTGTAAAACGGGATCAGCATAAGGACTGTTTTTTAAGTAATGATATTTTCATGGGAAAGGCACACGCAGGCGGCTGAGCCAGTGGGCACCCTAGGGCTGTGGTCACAGGGTGGCAGCTGCCCACAGCTAGTGTCCGGCCTCTTCAGATGCACCGCCCTGGAGGGTGCAACCGTGAGAGGCCACTGCTCCTCCTGGGAGGGTGCTCCCCACCTCCGAGGGCTGATCTGACGCGGTGGGGAAAAGCCCAGAAATGTAGATGCGTTGCCAGGCCAACGTGCCACCTGTGTGAGTTCGCCGTGGCTGCTCTAATGAATTACCACAAAACTAGCGGCTTCACAGGCCACAGATGCCCTCTCTTGTGGTTCTGGAGGTCAGGCGTCTAAAAGAGGTCCGTGGGGCTGCGTTCCTGATGTGGGGCCCGACTGGGTGGTATAGCAGAGGTGGCCAGCACTGTGGGGCGGGGTGGGTTGACCTACGACCCCCGGCATCACTCAGGGCAAGCTGGTGAAGCTTGAAGACCCGAACTTACTTTTATAGGTCGCTTCCCTCGTTGCTGATTGTTTCCTTTTAAAATGAGTTGTGGAAATGCCAAGGCAGCTGTTGAGGACAGTAGAAGTGGCACGTGGTTACTGTTGCTTTCACGGTTCGGGAAGCCCTGGCAGGAACACCTAAAGCTGGAGTTGTTTGTGGAGAAGCCATCTTCCCAGACTGTTGGGGTGGGAAGTGAGGAATCTTCTAGAAAATGCTTTGGGCTGTGTTATGTAAGACACACCGAAGTTACTTCACTATTTCCCTGCTTTTCTGAGGAACGCTCACTGCCACTGCTCTTTTTGGAACTTCAACACTGAGCTGTACTTAACGTTTGAAATACTTGGCAGCCCCTCAGCTGTGGTAAGAGCAACTTTTTATTATTCTGTTTTCCAAATGCCCGCAAGCTGTGCCATCTGCCCTGGGAGAGACGCCCCACTGCTAGGGGTCGGAGGGGGGGCCCTCCCGCAGCTCACCAGTGACCCAGAAACAGAAAGGAGCTGCAGTTCTCAAGTGCGCGTTACGTGCCCCCGCCCCCCGAGGGTTTACCTGCCCAGTGCTGCAGGATGTCTCCTCAGGCCCGCTTCCCCGGTCTGGAACCCACCCGAGCCGCAGGGTGTCTCCTTGTCCCCGCTTCCCTGGTCTGGAACCCGCCCAAGGCACGCAGTCTCCTCATCCTGCTTCCCCAGTCTGGAACCCGCCCGAGCCGCAGGGCTGCTCCATGATGGAGCCAGAGGGCAGGCCGCACAGCTGGCTCTGGGGCCAGAGCTCTGAGCCCCTCGCTCGGGTGCCTCCTCACTGCCAGGCTTGAATGACAAGGGCATCACCGTGGTGGGTGACGAGCTAGTCCCTGCCAGTCAAATGCAGCGCCATTCACCCCTGACACTTCGCAGCTGCCAGAGTGGCGGCTGGCCCACGCAGTCGTGTATGAAACTCCTGGCTTTCTCAAGCCTTTTGAAAACATGGCTAAGGGTTCTTGCAGTTAGGGGAGTCCAGCCCTGTCTGTGTCTCTGGCATCGGCCTTGGCCCTGGCCCTTTCCCCACTGAAGTTAGTTGGTCCCGCCTCCAGCTGTGCCCTCAGTCTCATCAGCTTTGTCTGGGGGCCCACCTGTGCCGTCCCCACACCACCTGCTGGCCACCTGTGGCTGTTTGCATCATAATTAAAGATAAGCAAAATGGTAAATGCTGCTCCTCCGTGGCACCCGCCACATTTCAGGTGCTCAGTGGCCACACATGGCTGGTGGCTGCTGTATCAGACGGCACAGAAGACCTTCCCAGCATCACAGAAAGCCTGCTGGACAGCGCGGGTCTCTGGACAGTCTGGACTCTGTCCCCAGCTTCCGATGCTCTGGGAGGGATTTCCATAGACCCCTAGAGGGCATATGGACACTCAGCACAAAGCCTAGTGCCCCGGCGCCCCCTTCAGCAGGGTCCCACCACCACCCAGCTCACTGCAGAGCTGGGTGCAGGCCTTCCCGCGAGACAGCCTGTGCCCCCAGGGTACTCAGCACGCCATCTGCAGGGGCACCCTGCTCAGACCTCAGGGGTCCAGTGGGGTTCACTAGACAGGCCTGCTTCTTGGCTTCTTGCTGGTACTCGTGGGGCTCTGCTTTTTTCTGGAATTCACAAGAGGAATTTGCTACAAGCTCCAGCTTCCAAATTCAGTTAGGTACCCAGCGGTTGGAACCATCAGATAGGAGATGGACAGAACTTACACATACCAGACAATCGTGTCCCTTCATTTCGGTTGGATACCTTCTGGCAAGACAATAGCAAGGTTTGACTTCCTGGGCCCTCGATGGAACAGTGAACCGATTTCCACACGCGGCCACCAACCATCCTTCCCACTGGAAACCCACTAGGTCTGCCACCGTGTGGCTGCCGGGACCCTGGCCCAGTTGCCGTTGGGATTCATTCTTTTTTTTTTTTTTTTTAAGATTTTATTTATTTATTCGACAGAGATAGAGACAGCCAGCGAGAGAGGGAACACAAGCAGGGGGAGTGGGAGAGGAAGAAGCAGGCTCATAGCGGAGGAGCCTGATGTGGGGCTCGATCCCATAACGCCAGGATCACGCCCTGAGCCGAAGGCAGACGCTTAACCGCTGTGCCACCCAGGCGCCCCAGGATTCATTCGTTGTTACTTGGAGCTTCATTAAGTTTCTAGATTCCTTGTATTGTCATAGAATCCCTGCTTGAAACATGAAAGTATCACATGAAGTGGTAGAAACATACAATAAAGCCACATAAAGGTGATATTCTCTGAGCTTTATGAAGTCTCGTGCTCCCGATTTTATAGTCACTGTGACTCAGTGTCAGCAGCAGCTCCGAAAAACTGAAGCACATTAAAATCGCCCAGCGCAGGCTCTACCTAGGTAGTTGTATTAATTTTGTGTGGCTGCTGTATCAATTTACCAAGAACTGAAATGACACAGATTTGCTGTCTCAGTTCTGGAGGTCGGAAGTCTGACTCGGGTCTCACTGGGCTGAAGCCAGGCTGCCATTCCTTCTGGAAACTCGAGGAAAAAATCTGCTGCTTGCTGTTCCACCTTCTAGAGGCCACCGGCCTTCCTTGGCATGTGGCCCCTCCTCCATCTCCAAAGTCAGCAGCATAGCATCTCTCTGGCTCTCCGCTCCGGCCTCCTCATCCACTTGGGAGGACCCTTGCGATGACACTGGGCCCACATGGATAATCCAGGCCGGTCGCCCCACCTCAAGGCCCTTAACCTAATCATGTCTGTAAAGCCCCTTTGCCACATAAGGCCACATAATTCACAGGTTCAGGGGATTAGGACATGGACATCCTTGGGGGACGTTGCTCCCCCTGCCATAGTGGCCCATTGATTCTACTTGACACAGAGGCGGGTAGGGTTCCAGACCACTTCTGAGCTCTGCCTTTTCCCTGCCCTGTGTCTTCTCCTATAAGCTCTGTAGACAGGACCCTGGCAGAAAGCACAGGAGAGCAAGAAGGGGCACAGCCCTGGGGCTTTCAGGGAGGCTTGAGAGGAAGCACCCCTCAGTCTGTCCCAAGCCCGTCAGCGGCTGATACCTGGTACTTCTGAGGCTCGGGGGACTCTCAGTGAGGCAGCAGGGGTGGTGAGCTTCCTGGCAAGTCTCGGCCTTTTACAGAGAGTTGGCACTCAGGTCCAGAGGGTACCTTAACGTGCTGGGATCCTGAGTCGCGGCCTCTCAGACCACGCTCACGAGCGGGCGAGCTGAGCTGTGGCCCCGGCCTTCCTGTGCTTTGACCACCCCTGTGATTTGTTTTAAACGTTACTTCTCAACAACCATGTTGGTGTGATTCTGCACCCGACGACCCTGGGAGCGTTGTGTGGGCACACTCTGCCCTTGGGCTTCAGGTGACTGTCCGACAGGGCTGTTAAGCAGAAGGGCATTCAGACCCTACCAGAAATGTCTGTCCTGGGCTTACATCCACGTGGCATAATTAATGTGGGCAAGTGACCTCCATGTGGCCACATTTGCAGGCTCACCGGCTCCTCATAAGCTCCTGAGAGACAGCTACTCCCGTGCCAGTTTGCAGATGAAGAAGCCAAGGCGCGGTGTGGTTCCTGGCTGGCCACCTGCCCAGTGCACCCCAGAGCCTGTGCAACCCGAGGTCTTCCCCAGAGCACCACGGCCCGGGGGAACTGTGGGCCGTCCTGGGGCTGCTCTGGGCCTCAGAGAGCCCGCCTTCCATGGAGACACTCGGTGGGGAATGGCTGTCTGTTCCCACTTTAGCAGCTCAGAGGAGAACTCCGTGCCCCCTCCTGGCCTCCCTCCCCAGGCCAGGAGAGTGGTCCAACACCCTGAGCCTGTCCTGGTGGCTCCTAGCCCCGATAACAGGGACTGTTTTCCCCCTTGAGCTGGTCACACCTGGTCTTTTAAATGAACAAGCCATTCTCTGGGTGGATTTGGACGTGTGACCTAGTGGAAAAGTCCCCAGGCAGTGTCTCCGTGCTTTGGACCGCTCAGCCTCCGCTGTCCCCCACAGAGAGCCTCTGAGCACGTGGCTGCCGTGCCCAGCAGGTCCTGCTCCCCCATCTGCAGTTTTTCGGGCAAATGGAAGTGAACGAGAGCACAAGCGAGCTACTGGCTGAGGTCCTTCCCTGTCTCAGGTGGTGTCTCAGTGTCCCAGGCAGGGGTTGGGGTAGGCCTGGCACACCCTTCCCATGGTCCTGCCCTTGTACCTGGGGTGGAATGAGCCAGACCTTATGGGAAAAAGCCTGACACCCCATCTCCATGAGATCTCTGGGCATCCTGCCTCTGGCTTGTGTCTAAGTCCCATGCTCCCTGGCAAACCATATCGACAGCCTTGCCCCACCCCTATGTGGTGAAGGGGCCTGCACGCACCTGGTTCAGGCTCCCATCCCATAAGAAATCACTGCACAAGCCTCAGGGAAGTGGCTGGAAGGGGGAGCCAGCCCTGGCTGAGCCTTGAGTAGGTTCTGTCCACCAGAACCCTGCCTGTAATGGCCACTGTCCTCGCTGACTTCCGGCCTTGTGAGATCGTGGCGGTCACTGGAAGTGAGCAGGTCGAGCCTGGATGCTGTGTTCTCTTATTGAAAGTCCTGCAGCCCCTGGCTGGGTGTAGTGAATTGGTACAGCCGAGCCTGCTGCCGTCTTCATTCTAGGCACACTCAGACGCGGGTGTGACCGTGCTTCCAAACAGGCGCACCCATGGGGTCATTCCACACAGAGCCTTCAGCTTGGAGACCGCGGAGCAGTTCAGGGGTGTCCTGATCCCCTGAAACCAGACGCAGAAACGGTGTGTTATGTTCCTCCAGGAGAGCCCCCGTGGCAATCACAGGTTCTCTGGGGGCTGAGGGGACACGATGGGAAGGACTCAGGGAGATGCATGGCTCCTTCCCCGTCCGGCCCCAGCTGCCGAGTGGCCTGTAACTCCAGCGGAGCCTGGTGAGCCTGTGAGTGGCGTGCCCCTGTGGGTCACGGAGGCAGCTCCTAATGGGGCAGCAGGACTCACGCACTGACCCTGGGCCCTGACGTGCTCGCACCCTGGTCTCAGCCCGGCCACAGGTGTGTGCCTGGTGCTTTGGTCATGACTCTGCCCTCGTAGAGCTCCCATAATGCCACTTGTCACTGACCGTGTAGCCTTCCTTCCCTCCCGGAAACGGCTGTACGGACTTGAAGCACTCCCTGTAAGTATGAAACTGAATGTGGCATGGAACATTCTGGTACTCTATAACATGGAATAACTGCGCCTGCTTCTAGCCTGCCCACACACTCACCCCTAACAGTCACCATGCTGTCTTGACCTGTCTGTCCTCCTGGGTCTTTCAACGTGTCTCATGGCGCCTGTTTCCTTGGAGCTAGGACACCGGGGTTCCCAGGGTTGTTAAAAGGTCCCCAGAGCCAGCACTGGTTCCAGGGAGTGGGTCTCAGCATTATGTGTCAGACTGGGGCAGGGATTTCCTTGAACCCAGCCCAGAATGAGGCCATGCTGGGAGCGGGGACCACGGGGAGCCTTTCTGGCTACACGTTGTTGGGGGTGCAGCCGGGTGTCCGCCCCTCGCCCTGGAAGTCCCTGAGGATTCGTGCTGCCTCGTGGTCCAGAACCACACCGTTGGTGATGATAATGACCGTGCTGAGTGCCTTCTGCCACTGGGCACCAGGTTAGCACCTGGCTCATCTCATATCTTCCCTATAGTTACCCTGGGAGGCAAGTCAAGTCTGTTTTAGGAAAAGACTGGGCTCCGTGAGATGAAGGGAGCAAGGCGAGAAAGGGCCAAGGCTGGATGGTAGGCAAGAGCCTGTGAACAGGAGGGTGGGGGCAGAAGAGCCGCTCTAGGTTGGAAAGCAGCTGACAGGGTGGATAGTCTTGCCCCAGGGGGCGCGGGGAGTACAGGGAGGTTAGATTGAGGTTGAGAGGGAGAGGGACACCCGGGACAGTGTTATAGGAACATAGGACTCTGGACTACATCATAATCAACGAGGGAAACCATGCCAGTCCAGGAAGGTGGTGAGCACCTGGGGATTCGGACCAAGGGCAGGGCCTCGGCTATGTTGTGGGGCGGGGTCTGCAGCTCTGAGCAGAGCTCTGGTCCTATGAGCAAGCCTGCCGGAGAGAAGGAGAGCCTGACGGCATAGACGCAGCTTTGCCAGGACAGAAGGGTAGGAGGACCTGGGCTGAAGTGCACACAGGGGCTCTGGGGGACATAGGACCACGGTCATCGTGACCACTGGCCCTGCCAAGAGCCCAAGGCTGCCGTCAGACCAGCATCAGGAACAATAGCCAGGGAGCTGGGAAGGTACCAGGCAGGTGTGCTTAGAGCAACACAGTGGGGCATCTGTGTGGCACAAGTAAGGTCACGGTGTGGACGGTGTGGCTGGTGTGGCCTTAACGTGACTTCAGAGGGACAGAGCCAGCTCACCCCGCAGCTGCCAGAAAGCAGGTTGGGGGCGGCTCCTCCCAGGGGATGGGGCCCGGTGATGGCCACCACCTCGAATGTTTGCATAAACGCTAAGAGCGAACACCTGCTCCCGAGGCAGGTGGGTGTTCGGGGCTACTAACGGGCGCGGTGAGAGCTCGTCGTGTCCATGTCCTCGTAGTTGTTAGACGCTGCCTAACCAGGTGTCTTCTAACGCCCTGTGACACTGTTGCCTGTGCCCTCCCGCCCCGCCCCTCCGTCGGTGCCCCCCCCCTCCCCCGCTAACCCGCTGTGCGTGCCCTGCAGGCTGCGTCATTACCATCTCTGGGCGCATGACCTTCACGAGCAATAAGTCCATGGAGATCGAGGTCTTGGTGGATGCCGACCCTGTGGTGGACAACTCACAGAAGCGCTACCGGGCTGCCAGTGCCTTCTTCACCTACGTGTCCCTGAGCCAGGAGGGCAAGTCGCTGCCCGTGCCCCAGCTCGTGGTAAGTGACCACCTCCCCTGTGGGGCTGGCCCCGCCAGCACTCACGCGGCTCCTGGGAGAGACTAGTCCTATGAGCGCATTCTGGGAAGCAGGGCCCCGGCCCAGCTGCTCCCGGGCCCAGTAACCTCGGCTGCACTGCCCCTCAAATGTGAGGGCCTTCCCCTATAGACTGTGAGGTCAGACGGGGCAGACAGAACAAGAGAGAACTCTTCACTAGCTCCTTCCTCTGGGGGTTCTCTCTCGACGGCGAGTATAGTGCCCAGGGGGTCCCAGAGCTGTGTACAAAAGCTAAAATGGGGCTGAGGACCCTCCCAAGGGATGGGTTCTCAAGGAGCCTTGGCCCGAGTGTCCTGCTTGATGGGGACTGAGCCAGACCCTGACAGCATAGGGCTGGACATCCGGGATTCGTGATCCTTCCCTGCCTTGGCCGCCTGGCCAGGCTCTGCCCTGGGTATGCAGAGAGAGATAGCAGGTGTCTGGTCACACAGCCTCCCATGTGCGCTGCTGCCACCACAGTGCTGAAGGGTCCGGAGCTGGAATCCCAACAATCTGACAAGTGCTGGACGCAGGGAGAGTCAGGGAGCCAGAGGCCACCGACGTTCAGAATGGGGAATGGGGAAGGTTGTGGGTGGGTAGTGAGGCTGCTTGGCTGGGAGGTTCTCGGGAACTGTGGAATGAATGAATGAACACACACGCTGCTTACAGATCTCCCTTGAGGACAGCGATGTTTTACCGTAAGCCTCACGCATCCCTTACCAATGCCAGTCACAGTAGGTGTCCCGCCTGGACCATGTCCAGGCACCTCCAGCGAGCTCTCTACCTGCTCCCCGCAGCCAGCACCACCCCAGCCATGGGGAGGGGGCCCCCACTGCTGGCTCCCCTGGCCCCAGGCGAGGACCCCTCGGGCCAGCAAGGCTGAGGCACTCGTGGAGGGTCGTACATTCCGTCCTGGGGAGCCTGGGTTTGGGTCCAGCACACGACTTGCGGCTGCTCGGGCTGCTCCTGATTGCTCTTTGAGCCGGACTGCACGTCTGTCGTTACAGGCAGCGCTCCCGGGGCCGCAGTCGGAGCTTCCCACCCTCTGTGGGGTGAGGGTGAGGGGCAGGGTGGGTTGTCTCAAGCGCCTGGCACTTGCGTGGCCCCTGCCGCTCCTGCTGCGGCTGCTCCCCAGGCAGATCCGGAGCCTCCTGCCGGAGCAGAGCGGGTGCCAAAAACCTCTGTGACAGACCTCACTTCTCACGCAGGCCGGGAACTAGGCCCCTACGTGCTGCTTCCTCCAGCCCTGCAGCCTCCCTGTCAGAGCTGTACCCCACCCGCCCCCTCTACAGGCGGGGAGCCCCACACAGCCCTCCTGACGTCAGCCTGACAAGCCTCCCTGGGACCCGCCTTGCCCGAGCATGAGGGCTAGGGCTGTGTGTCCCCCACGCCGCCCCTCGCCCTGACCCACGGCCCTGCAGCCTTGGCAGAATGGCTTCCCTCCCCACCCTGTCCCCTTGGCCGATGTGCGTGTGTTCCCCCGACCACCTCTGGCCTTGGCTTTTGCAGCCACGTGTCACTGGGTCTTGGCCCACTTCTCAGAACCTTGCCTGCTCCTCTTGGTCCTCAAACACAGGCTTTCCCCTCTTCTCTCCTGGACCCTTGCCCCATCTTTTTCCACCCTGTCACAATGCCCCATCCTGAATGCTGAACTCCACCTCACACGGGAGATGACTTGCTCTCTGTTCTCTTCACCTCCGGGCTCCAGCGGGTGGCCAGACCCAAGGACACTCCGAGTCTTTCCCTCGCTGGCCTGGCATGATGCGCCAGGCCTCAGTGGAGCCTGTGCTCCCTTGACACAGGCCCGCAGTGTCCAAATGGTCAGTCATGGTCCCCCTAAACACCAGGCCCTGACCGGTGCCCACCATGCCCTTCCCTCCTTGGGCGGTTGGGTCCAGGTCTCGTGCCACGGGCATTGTTCTGTGTTCCCTGTTCAGTCCTGGATCGACTTTGCCAGCTCTGCCTCTCTCCTATAGGCTCTCCGCATGCATCTCAAATGTGATTTATCTTGAATTGACTCTTTATCTTTCCCCAAAAAAAGATTCCTTCTCTCAGTGAGCCTGGGAACATGCCTGGCTCCTCTCGCCTCGCTCCTGCTCAGCCCCCTACACCCACTGTCTCTAGGCCCCGTCCCTGGCTGGATCCCTGCTTAGCCCCGAGCTGTACTGCCGCCTGCATGCCTGCTGCCCTCCATCTGACCCCACACTGCAGCTGAGGGAGTTTGTTAAAACCAAATCAGAGTTTTTCCCTCTCCTGCCTAATCTGCTCAGCAGCCTTGGTGCCCTCAGCACAGCGTCCAGTGAAGGCGGCTTCTCTGGCCTCAGCCCCCAGACTCATTCCTGCCTCAGGGCCTTTGCACCTGCTGTTCCTCTGCTCTGCCTGGACGCCTTCCCTCAGCTAGGAACTAGCTTCTTCCACTGTTTCTCAGATAGCTCATCCTTAGATGGCCTTCCCTCCACCCTCAAGATAAAGCCCGACCCCCACCACTGCCCAGAGATTCTGTCCTGTCCCCACGCCATCCTCCCACACCCGGCACCACCTCAGATCCTCTGGGGCATGCACATTCATTCATTATCCGGCCCGATGTGTGATTCCAGGATGACCGGCACAGAGTGGGGCTCAGGAAAATGCCCGTGAGTGGCTCGTGGGCTTGCTCGCCTCTCCAGCCACATTCCTCCACCGCACTGCTCAGTGCCCTGCTGGTGGACGGTTGGCAAGTGCAGGTTCCTAAATGCCCCAGGGACTCCCCCCTCACTGTTGCGGACGCACACGTACTGTCGGGGCACACGTGGGTGTGGGTGTGGGCGTCCTGCTGCCTGCGTTCTGGTCAGGGTGCAAGCATACTGGCTGTGTGGTCCCAGGCTCGCTCTTCTTGGGTGCGCCTGTTTCCTCCTCTGTACCGGGGGGACGGCCCTAGTGCCTGCCACGGAGGGTGGGTGAGGGTTCTGTGAGCTAGTCTCTGTATCTGGGAGTGCCGCATTCATCTGTTGCTGTTTGCTGTGCCCTCCCTGCTGGAGCTGACGCGCTCCTGGAGGGAGCCAGTAAGCAGATAGGGACAATGGACTGTGTGAGATGCTGGTGAGGGTCATGAGGGAAGAAGCAGAAGGTGGGGGATCGGCATTCCCTGGAGAGTTGTGCCTACCTAAAGAGGTTCCTTCCAAGGAGGGCCTTGTGGACAGAGCTACATTCAAGCAATGCCTGGTGTTGGCAGCAAGGGAGCCATTTCCCAGGGACTATCTGGGTAAAAGGAGCCACGGACTCGGAGGCCTGGGGGCTGGAGCCGGCCGCCCGTTAGGGAAGAGGAGGGGGCAGGAACACACCTCAGGCCACCCAGCTGATTCTGGCAAGGTCCGAAGTGCTAGCCATAGCTGAGTTGTAAGGCTCACCCACCCAAGAGCCTAACAGCTGCTGTGGGTGCCCCTGCTGGCCCCGCCCTGCACGCACCCTGGAACTCAGCCCGCTAGGGAGACTAGTGCTGCAGCCAGGAGGGGTCCAGTCTTCCATGGAGAGTGCCTGCCACCCACGAGCCCTTTGTGGGGATACCCATGACCTTCACAGAGGCAGAAAGCAGTCCTGGGTCTAGGCCAGTCTATGTACCTGGGAAGCTGCTTGTGCCCTTTCTAGAAACCTGTGACATGGGACAGGTAGAGGGCCCAGCAGGGCTGCAGGATGGTGGGGAAAGACACCTGCTTGAATGAAGGGGACAGTGACTGAATCCCCTAGGTTTGAGGGGCCAGAAGTTAACGATGGCCATGTCTTCCTGCTGGCCGGCCTTACGTTGATCCAGGCTGTTTTTGCTTGCTAATTAAAGATGGTCTTTGATTCTTCACGGAGGTGTCCTGGTGCCCAGCCTCTGGCAGGGAGGCTGGGCAGCTCCCCAGAGAGGGGTTTTTAGCTCCAGCCTTCGCGTGAGCTCACCTGAGGACCGCCGGTGTGACACTATCTGTCTCCCCAAGTACACATGTGCTCCATGTAGCCAGCGTGCCTGTGCCCGTGGGGGGCGCTTAGCCCTCCTCCCCTCCCCGCCCCCCGTTGTCAGCAATTCTTCTGCCTCTTGTCTATTTTTAGCTTCCATCCCCAGGGCCCGGCTGACACGGAAGACAGCGTTGCTGTTTGGAGTTTTTCTTGATGAATATTTTATGCTGGGGAGGCTGTGCTGAGTCCAGCAGCTGCTGGCACTTTCCAGGCTAATCATTAAAGAGGCAGATGTGGAGCGTGGAGCCAGGCTGCTGGTCTGGACGTCAGGCCCAGGCCCCCCGGCTGCCCTGCCTCTCTCTGAAGGCCTCTCTGTGGCCATGACCTCTGACCTTGGGGGGAGGACACACCCCAGATTTCACTGAGCAGGGCTGGAAAGGGGGTCTGTGCAGAGAGACAGTGGACGCCACTAGGGTGGCTCCTTGGGGACCTGGCACCGCGTTGGTCCCAGCACCTCCTATGGGTGATTTTTTTCCAGCCTTTTTTAGTCTCCAGAAATGTGAGGACCAAACTGTGTATGTTGAAGACGGAGCAAGCACTGTCCTGGGCGCCCCGCCTGCCTCCCATTCTCTGGCTCAGATGTGGGTGCTGCTGCCCCCGAGGGCCCCAGGGAGACAGGAGGTGTCGCTGGGGAATGTGCGAGGGTGGAGGTGCCGGAGGTGCAGGTGTCCTGGCCTGCTGTGAGGACGATGTGTGTCAACACAGGGTGCGGTGGGAGGAGGGGGAAGCCGGGAACCCATCCCAGGCATGTAGGCAGGTTTTGAGAGAACCCTTCACTACAGCTGCTTCGTGGGTCATTTGGAAAAGGAACATTTGCCCCAGTGAACTGAGGCCCACGTGGGGGCAGCCGGGGCAGTGTCTACAAAGCAGGATTGCTCTGCTTCCAGAAAACCCAAACCACAGCGACCCTGCCCCGTCCCAGAGGGTCTTGGCTGGTGCTTGTAGACGCCCACCTCCTGGTGGACCAGGGCCTAGCCCCGGAGGCCTCAGGCTAAGCCACCGAAATGACCAAATAGTATTTTCTAGGTTAGAATGGGAGGTGGTGAGGAAATCAGGGGTGCAGCCATTCCTCTGTCCTTTTAGCCGGTGAGCTCCACGCAGAGCACAGTAAGAACGCGTGCTTGAAGGGCACGTTATTTTCAGGCTAACTGAGCACCCACTTGAGAGTCCCGGGGTGCCCGCCTAGGCCCGTGCACATGCATGGCCATTACCTGTCACCTGGGAAGGGGCCAGTGGGGAGGGTGTCCCAGGTGCCCGTAGTGACTACAGTCTGGTCATAAAGAGCTGGGGTGTTCATGGATGCCGCCCCTCTTCTCCTGTGCTATTGGACCCGGCACTGGGAATCAGGGTGGATTGTTCCCATCCTGCAGACAGGCGACTAGATGGCTAACTCTGGTCCAGGGGACCAAGTGCAGGACCCTGAGCCCCTTGGCCATGACTGGTCCCTTCCCACCCGTGAGCCTCAGTTTCCCCACTGGAGCCATCACCGGCTGGGCAGTTGCGGTGCGGGCCTCTCTGAACTGTCCCGGTGGTGACCTAACTAGGAGGATCCTCGCTCCTTCACCCTGAAGAGGACACGCGGGGCAAGGCTTTCTGCAGCCACCAGCTCCCTACCTCCCTGGACCCAAGCCTGACCCCAGACACGGTCATGGCAGGGGGTGGGGTCCTCCCGATGGCCCCATTCCTCAAGATGAAGCATCAGCCACCAAGGAGGCTGCCACTCTCCTGATCGTGGCCTGGCCTGCTCGCACAGCCCGTGGTGGCAAGAGGAGCACACACCCCCAGCTTATAGGACAGCGGGTCCCTGCCCAGGGCTTGTCATGGGCGGGGTCCCCAGGTTTGCTCCACAGTGTGGGGAGACACGTCAGCAGCCTGGACACTGTGCTAGAATGATTTTCAGTTGCTCCTTAAGAAATTCCAATGTGCCGTCGTGCAGCACGATTGGTGCTGTTCCCGGAAGGGTATGAGCAGCCACATTATTGAGGGAAGCTACGCTCCCTGCTGCTCCTGCTTGCTGCCCTGCACAGGGGTGAGTCAGGGACGAGACTGTTCACGAAGCTTCCTGACCCAGTGTTCCGTTCTCTCCCTTGGTTCTGGGTGCTTCACAGAGAGTCTGTCTCGTGATGGGAAAATGCTCCTGTCAGCTGAATGGTTGGTGCTGGGGAACTTCAGCGGCCTGTGAGAATCGGGTGTGGGTCCCCCAGGGGGTGTGGATCGGGGGATGCAGCTCCCACCTGCACATGGCCTTGGACATTCCGCTGTGTCCTCGACAGCTCCGTGGCGGCCTCTCTGCTGGAACAGCCCGTGCTTTGGAGACCCCACCCAGTTCACATTCAACAGCAGCTGTCCAAAAGCGGGAGGGCCCATGGCACCGTCATGCACGTTTTCTTGTTGAAATGCTGGTGGGTTCTACTCATGAACTACCAGTCTTGTTGCTTCGTTGCTGTGTTTTCAAATCTAGGTGCCCCCTTGCTATTTTAATTTCTGTAAAGCATGAAAACCCAGAGTCAGGCTCTTGGAGGGCACTATTAGGCCTGACTCCGTGGTGCCAGGAAGGGGAGGCCCGTGGATGAGAGACTTGCAGAAGGTGCAGTGGAAGGGGGGGATCGCAGCTGGTCCGGGCACCCCCAGTTCCGTGGTGGCCACCCTGGACGGTAAATAAGGAGAGAGGCCCATGAAGGTTGTTGGGACCCAGGAAGGGGTTTGCAGCAGGGCAAGCTCGTGCCTGGCTGTCCTGGGGTGGAATACAGCGCTGCCCGCCTGAGCACATACGGAACACTGCCACTTGGTGGCTCTGTGCTTTCTCTGTGAGGTGGGATGGAGTCCCGTGGCACAGATCCTGTGACTCCAGGGACACGGTACTCAAAGTGTACTCAAATGTGCATGTCAGAAACAGGCCCCAGACCCCCACAGTGGTCAGAAGTGTGCAGAAGGGGCTCCCTGCGCACGCGTGCACACACGCACACAGACGCAGACTAAAGCATGTCAGCACTGCCAACAGGAGAGGAGGGACCTCTTCTGGGGCTTTATCCACGCCTCGCTGTGCTGGACACTCCCAGCCATGCCTTCGTCACCGGTGCAGGCTCCTGTGGAGACCCTCGGCGGGCTGAGCTCTCGACTCGGATGGGGACAGACGATGCCTAACCGTGTGTCCATTGAGCAAAACCACTGGTTTTGAATCTTTAGCACAAAGACCACACCAACTTGTTATTAAGGCTTTTTTGGTGTGATCTTCCATTGGTTTGATCGTTCGTTCATTCAGCAAATGCCCCCTGGGCCCTCACTGTATCCCAGGCACAGTGCCGGCTTCAGACAGCGGGCGGGAAAGCCGGACTCGACACAAGTGTGCACACACAGGGCCGGGGGCTCAAGTGAGGGTGCCTCAGTAAATGACAGTGCCAATCTTTATCACCGTCCGGGGGGCACGGGAGCAAGTGCTGTGACCCACCCCCACCCCGATGCCTTGGGAGAAGCTGCTGAGAAGCCGCCCAATAGGACTGAGTCCTGTTTCACCTCCTCTACCGGAGACTGTCACCCTTTGCTGCCTTTCCCTTGGCCCCGTGCTACCTGCTTCTTCCTCAGCCTCCTGCCCGCCTCTCCCAGGGGAGTCCACGGCCGCACAGCAGAGCAGTCCTTTCAGAGGCTGAGCCACGGGGAGGGGGGGACGGGGCCCTGATAGGGGCGCTCGCAGTTCCACAGCGATCTCACCCATTGGAGCCGCTCTGATGGGTGCCTCCGGCAGGGTGGTGAGGCTCTGCCCCGCCTGCCCTCAGGGAGCGGCTTCCCAGGTGCCCGGCCTGCCTGCCAAGGTCACGGTCACCTGTGGAGCTGCGCTCTGGGGACACAGCTGCTTGCCGGGCTAGGGCTCCCGGATGCTAAGCTCGTCCCTCCCTGGCCGCGTGGAGTGGCCCCAGTCATCAGAAGACATCCTAATTGCCTGCACGATTGTCCCAAGATCCCTCCTGTCTCCCATTACGAAGACAGGAGAGCGTGCGTGCGCGGCTTCCTAATTAAGCACGTCTGTGTCCCTGAGGCTCGCAGGAAGTTGCTCTGCCACCACGGGAAACCCTCTTCGCACCAGACATTTGTTAATTACAAAAAGGACAAGCTATTGATTTTACTGAGGATGGAACTTAGTCACTCGCCCTCCGTGCCAAGTTCCAAATGTGTGTTCTCACAGCACAGAAAATGCAAACTGGAAAACATTTGGTCTGCACTGCTGGGCTCTGCGAGCCACAGGCTTCCCTCCCGTGGAAGGGAGCCCGGAAGACAGCAGCTGGCAGGGGGAGCCGGAGGAGGGAGGGAGAGGACGTGGATCTGAGGCCCCCGCAGCCGCCCGAGCAGAGGGGCAGGGGCGCTTTTGACCCCGTGTCTCTGGCTGGGGGTGAAGGTGCAGAGGCCCTGCTGCCATAAGCGGACCCCCGGGGCTGGCCACCCTCCTCCCGGGCAGTGCGGTGCGCTGGCAGACGGGAGGCCATTGCGTCTCTGAGGCTGTGGGTGACATGAATACCTCGCGGGCACGCGCACACATGGCACGACCGCTGTGCCCTGCAGGAAACGCCTTGCCCTGGGAAGGTGGGGGCCAGCTCTGAGGCTGTACAGCCAGTCGCTGTGGCCCAGAGCCTGGGTTCCCTGCCACCCCTCCACCATCCCTTCCTCGCGCCCATGGGAAGCAGTGCGCCAAGGTCTGAGCCCCCCCCGCCCAGGGCACCTGAAAGCAAATGTGATTTCCCACGGACGAGCTTTTTCCTTCTTCCCACCACCCCCAGCTCTCCATTAAAAACAGCAACAGCCAACAACTTCTGTATTTATTTACTTTGCCGGATGGAGGGAGACGGGATGCGGGGAGGCAGCAGCTGGGCCGTGGGTGGGGGCCGTGTGCAGGCAGCCATCTGTCTGGCTTTGTCAGCTTCACACCCGGCAGGGAAGTGGTGGCCCCTCTTAGTCACTTGGCTGGGAGGGCTGTTTGTCGGAACCCCAGGCCTGGGGAGGCCGAATGTCCTCCAGCCTGCAGGGCAGGGACCGTGCCAGCAGAGAGCAGAGACGCGGCCCTGCCCACGGCTGTTTGCAGGGGCCAGCGACCAGCCTCACTGCCCTTGACTGTCTCCCAGGGCAACCAGGTGAGGGCGTGCCTTGCTCCCAGGGTGGGTGCTCGATGCCTTGACGGCAACCAAATACTGCTCCTAGGCCTGGCGGCGCTCGTAGAGCCCAGAACATTCAGTGCATTCTGTCATCCCGAGACCAGAAGAGAGATGAGCCCTCAGCGGGCTCCCTCCTCCAAGGCCTTGCGAGTGCGTTGGCCTCGCTGCGGCTGGCCGGCTGCCTCCACATCCATCACGAGGCGGTGTTAGTTCTGTCTGAGGGCAGATCCCAGCTGACGAGTTAGCTGCGGAATCTTGAACCTTGGTGCTGGGCGCTGGCTTCTCTCTCGCCGAGCAACACTAGAATTTACCGTGTGCCGGCAGCCTAGACCGGAATTACCTGCACTTCAGGCTCTGCCCCTCCTCAGGTCACACGTGGGCCGAGCTAGTGAGAGAAGCATCCAGAGCCTTTGGCGCACAGATTCTGGATCCCTTGATGGCCTGTTGGCTACTCTGGGGTGAGTAGCTGCAGTTTTTTGGGGTGATCTGGTGAAGGGCAGGCCTCAGGCCTGAGCGGAGGACGAGCTCTAGATTGCCACGCTGGACGGAGTCATCACTGCCACGTGGGACGAGGGGAGGCCTGTGAGGCGCCACCCTGCACGCCCACAGCCCCAGCGGGGAGCGCCTCCTTAGGACTGGTGCCAGGGGCCTTGCTCGCCTCCTGAGGCCTGGCCCTAATCAGGACCCGACCCCGCGCTGCTCTGGCTCCCAGACTCTGCTGTGCCCGTATGAACGTTCCCTCTCTCCTCCCCGCCTCTCACTCCCGAAGTTGGTGAACTAGAGAGAGTATGCCTCGTGCGTCGGAGGAAAGTAGGAGAGTGATGGCCCCAATTCTGACTTCCCCTAAATGTGACGGAAGGGGGGCATGTTTGTTCCCATCTGAGGAAATCTGGAGGACACCCTGGCTGCTTGCGGCGTCTCGGTAAACCGGGCTCCAGCAGCCTCCTGTGTCATGCTCACTGCTTACGGGAGCCGCCGAGCATTGGAACCTGCGCCAGACGGGGAGAGGCAGGGCATGTCTGCCCTTCTCCACCAGGGCTCGAGAAGCTCCTTGGAGGGGGTGCCTAGCTCCAAGGCTGGAGTGCGGGGCTGGGGCAGGACACACCCCTGACCCGGGCCCCCGGCAGGCTGGCACCAACGCGAGCGGGCGCCTTCACTCCCCTGGGCTGGGGCCCGGGGGCTGAGCCACTGGGAGTCCAGGTGGGCTCCAGGCTCGTCCTGGGAGGGCAGGCCCTTCCCATTCACAGGGCCATCGCAGGGTCACTATAGCCCCCATTGCCTACTGCTGAGCCCACCGATAGGGGCCCATTGGGATGGAATGACCTGGAGCAGCAGCAGCGCCCAGGCTCGAATCGAGGCCCTGCCGCTTACCAGCTGTCACATGGGTGAGTCCCTCACTGTGTCTGCGCCTCACGTCCTCATCAGTAGAGGGGAAACAGTAAGGACTTCAGTGGTCCTTGTGGGTTGTCGTCAGGACTCAGTGCAGGCCGCTCCCTCAAAGCTCGTTGCCTAGAGAACTTCCTCCCCGTCCCCAGCCCCACGTTCATGGCTTGTGCACAGCCTGCCTGGGAGAAGGGGCGGGAAGGCTCTTGGCTCAGGCACTGCATTAGGTTTACCTGCGCATTCGGAGGGATCGGTTAGCCCAGAGCACTGTGGGTATTCTGACTGGGAGGAAAGTGCCAGGTGGGAAACAGAGCCCAGGGTAGGGGAGCAGCTCCTCTCCAACCCCGAACTCAGCCCCTCGACTGACTGTATGTGACTTGAAGTTCTTTGTGCCCAGGGAACGGAGGAGGGGTCCCTGTAGCTGCCCTAGTGGGTCTAGTTGGCTTTTCTTTTTCTACCTTTTAATTATGGAAAAGTTCAACTATATGCAGAAGTAAAGAGAAGAAAGAACTTGTACTTAGCAACACAGGGCCAGTCGTGCTCACATGTACCCCTGCCCACCTCACCCCCAGGGCCACTGGAAGCAAATCTCAGATCACATGATCGCCTCCAAGTTCTCAAAAAGAGACGAGCTCTCTGTTCTTTGTTGCTGACTTCTTACCAGTGGACTAGACTCTGGACAGCTCCTTGTCCTGTAGAGACCTGGCCCAGGGGCCCAGCCGTCTTCCCGGCTGCTGCAGGACCAGTGGCCTCGCATCAGGCTCCTGCTTATAAATGCAGCATTGCTCAGAGTTAGAACAGCCCGGAAGGCCATTCAGATTGATGCCCGCCCCAACGACGTGTTACGTGGCAGCTCGTGGAGGCCTCTGTGTTGAGGCCTGAGGTTGGAGACGGCCTGGGTGCTCTCCCTGCTCCTTGTATCCACACAGACCCAGGAGATCGACTTCCCACTGCACAGATGAAGTGCCTGAGATGACCCTGGAACTCTGCCCTCTGCTCCTTCCCAAGGAGGCCGTGCCCGAGGTGGCTCGCTCTGCCCAACGGGCCTGGCTCTGCCACTTGCCTGACCCAACGGGGAGGACAGCAGCCGTTGCTGTTGACAGGTGACCTGCAGACCTCCATGCACCTCGGTGCCCGCTTGGCTACTCTCCCCACTCCGGAGCCTCCCTAGCACCTGGCCCTCAAGACCCCCTCGCTCTGTTTGACCTTGTGGGGCCGTGTCATGGTCGCTTTCCCACAGACTGGATGATCTGCCTGTTCTCCTGCATCTTGCCGGCTAGACCGCAGCTCCCGAGACAGGCACCTGCACCAGGCCCTGAGCAGCGGCCGGGAGGCGCTCAGCGCCGAGCCTGCAGGAACTGAAGGCATCAAGGCTTGGCCGCTGTAGAGAAAGTGCCAGGTTGAATTCAGGCAGTGTTTCCTCTGCCCTGCTGCCCACTGTGTGCCGGGACTTGGGTGGGAGGCATCGCCGTGCTGAACCTTCTGTTTGACCTTCTGTGAACTGTGAGGAGGGGTGTTCGCCCCGTGGGGTTGAGATGTGATGACGTACGGCAGAGTCCCCCCACTTACAGCGTCCAACCCAGCGGGTGTCAGTGTGTTCACAGAGTTGTGCAACCATCACCAGCCAATTTTAGAACATTTTCATCCCCCCAGAAGAAACCGTGCACCCTTTAGTCATCAGCTCACCCCTAGCCCCTGGTACCACTAACCTGTGTTCTCTCTGTGGGTGTGTTACTCTAAATGTTTGTTATGAATGGACTCATACGCGATGGGGGAGGGCCTTCCTTCACTGTCTTGTTGGGGACAGCTGGGAGGACGTTGGTACCCACCCCCCTAGGAACCCTATAGGGTAGAATGTGAGTCTGTGAGCCTTATGATGGGTAAATGGCGAAACCAGATTCAAACCAACCTGTCTGGTCCCCCGCCCTGGCTCTGGAGGGGAGGCTGGGCTGGTTTGGGGACAGAATGAAGAGGCCTTTCCACACAGGGCATGCAGCGTGGGGGTGGGGGTGGGGCGCCCAAGGCAGGCCAGCCTGTTCCAGAGGGCAGGTGGCGCTGGCTAGTGTCTAGGCATCTCCCAGAACTGTCAGGACCAGCTTTTATATATATATATATATGATTTATTTTATATATTTGAGAGGGAGCGGGGGGGGGGGCAGAGGCAGAGGGAGAAGCAGGCTTCCCGCTGAGCAAGGAGCTTGACACAGGGCTCGATCTCAGGACCCTAGGATCACAACCTGAGCCGAAGGCAGAAGCTTCACCAACTGAGCCACCCACGCGCCCCTCAGGTGGGCCATTTCTGCCCACCCTCCCTAGGGTACCCCTGCTGACAGTTCCATCTTCCATCTGCTCTTCCCTGGACCCCCTCCCTGCTCTTCTGAGCCCTGAAAGCCCTTGGCTGGTGACCCAGGCATTTGGGGACCAAGTTCCTCATGCAAATCCCATGTCTGCCTGTTTCCAGAAATGCTGGTGGGCTGGAGACACAGCCATCAGGCAGTCCTGGCTCCAGTGGGGCTCTGCCGATGGCCTGGGGGGCCTCCATCTTGCCGCCTTGCCCAGGCCAGGCTCACGCTCTTGTTTTTGAGAAATTCTTTTCTTTCCAAGCCTCTTGCCTTCTTTCCCCTGCTCCAGGGATGGAAATTCCACCAGATGGAGGGAGGGCCCGCTCCAGAACACCACCACCACCACTGCCACCAACCCCGCCCGCCTCCAGCAGAGAGGGGCTGGGCGTTTAGAGCTGGGAGGACCCTTGACACATGGCCCAGCCCATGCTCTGCCCCTCAGCCAGTTTCCCAGCTCCGGGACCCAAACACACTGCCCAGTCCTCTGCGAAGCTAATGGGAAGCCCGGCTGCAGCCCCTCCTCGCCCTGAAGAGGGGCCCAGCCATGCCACTCTCCTGAGCCCTGGCGTGGGCTGCAGATGGATGGGAGCCACAGGTCCCCTCAGCCACACCAAGCACATTCCACAGGGGAGAGGAAGCAAAAGGCCCCACTGTCCCAGCCTGGTAGCCTTGACCTTGCATTCTTGACCTCTTCTGCTGTCCCCCATTTGCTGCAGGGATGGATGGATAGAGGGTAGGGCCCTGCTGCTCAGAGTGGCCCCCAGGCCAGCAGCATTGCCTCACCCGGATGCTTGTTAGAAATGAATCTCATGGGCACCTGGATGGTTCAGTTGGTTAAGCAACTGCCTTGGGCTCAGGTCATGATCCCGGGGTCTTGGGAGCGAGTCCCACACCGGTCTCCCCCTGCTCTGTGGGGAGCCTGCTTCTCCCTCTCCCTCTGCCTGCCACTCCCCCTTCTTGTGCTTACGCTCTCTCTGTCAAATAAATAAATAAAATCTTAAAAAGAAAAGAAAGGAGTCTCAGGCCCTGGCCCCTAGACCCCCTGCACCAGAATCTGCATTTGTAAGACCCCCAGGTGACTTTCGCACAGGGAAGCTCGTTGGAGGGGCTCTGCCTGGGTTGCACAGAAGCCACCCGGGAACGTGGCTTTGTCTTTGTGGGGTGCCTTCAGCCACAGGGACAGGCCCCTGGCCTCCTGCCCCCAGGAAGCTCCCCCTTAGCACTGCCTGCTCTAACCGAGAGAACATTTTGTTTCCCTGGGCTGTTTCAGGTCAAATTGCATGGCCTCAAATTTCATTTTTAAAAAAGTCAGCCAGAGATGAAACCAGAGCTGCGGGAGGGCCTTCTTCAACAAAGCGTCTTGGAAAGCCACCGTTTCTCCACGTGTGCTCCGAGACTCTTCAAATAGGCAGCAGAACCACTATGAGGAGCATGATCCTAGTTCTTTAAATACCCAAATGTTCCACTGGCTCCAAGCCACAAGGTTTTGACAGTTTACACCTGGTGACATTTAGCGAACAATTTCTGAGAAGGCTGAGGGGGAGGAAATATTTGGCTTAACCTGACATTACATCCTCTGGCTGATTGTTCTCTCTTTTGCCAATATACCATTTGCCTGTAAAACACTTGGGCCTAAAAATAGCCGCTGGGGCTTGGTGTCATTGTGGATGAAGGGCAACTGCCCCATTTCTGTGGCTTTCAGACACCCTCAGAGAATCCCAAGGAAATGTCCCCGAGGAATCAGCACAGCTCTTTAAACCTGAATTCCTGAGCGGGGCGGGCAAGAGAGAACTTAGCAGCAGGATAGATGGGGCCTTGGGAGTGACCTCCGCCTGGGTCCACACCCCTTAGTGACCAGGCCACTCTTTTTTTTTTTTTTAATATTTATTTATTTATTTGAGAGAGAGAGTGGAGGAGGGTGGGGAGGAGCAGAGGGAGAGAGAGAATCCTCAAGCAGACTCTGTGCTGAGGACTGAGCCCAACGCAGGCTTTGATCTCACGACCCTGATGTCATGACCTGAGCCGAAACCAAGAGTTGGATGCCTAACCAACTGAGCCATCCAGGCGCCCCCAGACCAGGCCGCTCTTAAAAGTGAAAGGGGACACCGTTCACAGTCCTGCCAGGTTGGCAGGCACAAACCACGACTTCACAGGCAAAATCCAGCCTTCAGCCAATTTCCTTTGATCAGTAGGCTACACGCTCCCCACCCCCCACCGAGTATGGGGATGTGGCTTCTTGAATTGCTCAGAGGAAAGATGCGACAGAGAAGGGGTGACCCAAGGAGCCGCTTCCTGGTCATCTGCGCCATCCAGGGCTCCCTGACCACAAAGCGGTCACTATTGCTCCTGATACAGTAAAGTGCCGTTCCCAAGGTGACACAGCCAGCACAGAGCTTGTCCCTACTTCCCTTTGGGGCAGGGACTGTGAGCAGCTGGCATTCCCTGGGAGTGGACCAAACGCAGCATCCCCAGCAGGAACCCTCATTTCCTTCCTCACACCGGGCCCCGTTTTAGGCCTTCCCTTCCATGTTTCATTGCTCAACGGTATTTCCAGCTGAAGTTCATTATCAAAAAGGCACTGGGCTCGGGATTCCACCTGCTGTGACGGGTGGCGTGGGGGCTGGCATCCCTCCAGGGACTCTTTCCAGTGGGTCGCGAGGCCAGTGCCTGGCACCCAGGCAGCCCCAGGGGGCCAGTGGAGCCCGGGTGGGGTCTTCTGGGTCCTCCTGGGGTAGGGCCCAGGCCTTGGCCCACAGTCAGGGTTCTGTGACCTCTCTAACCTGCCTGTCTCTGTGTGTGATCCACAGCCCGAGACCGAGGACGAGAAGAAGCGCTTTGAGGAAGGCAAAGGGCGGTACGTGCAGATGAAGGCCAAACGGCAGGGCCGGGCAGAGCCCCAGCCCTAGGGCGCCCCCACGCTGGGCTGGGAGTGGCCCCAGTGTCTGCTCACTTAGGATTCACCCCCTTGGCCAAAAACCCAATCCACATTGAGAGCTGGTGTTGTGTGAAGTGTTTGTCTTGCAGTGTTAACCTGTGCTCTCCTGAAAACCTACACACCAAAGCTCGATTTCTGTCACTCCAGTGTAAGTGCTCCCGTGTCGTCCCTGCCGCCAGGCACTCCCTAGGGAATACTTGCGTGCACACTGTACGGTGTGTAAGAATCCAGCGTCACTAATAAAGCTGCTGTTTGGCTGGACCTTGGTCGTGGGTGGTCGTTTGTTTTGGGGACTGCTTTCTAGGTGGGCACAGATGCGGGGGCTAGAGGCTTCCGTGGGCCCCCCTCCCGTCTGGTGCCAATACCTGCGTGTACCCCAGAACTCAGGTGCGCCTGATGACTTGCTGGCTAGAGAGAACACCCCTTCCCTCCCAGGGCCCTGGTTCCATGTCCTGGCCTAGAGGCACCAGCCCCCCACTTGCCCTCTCTCTGGCCTATGCAAGATGCTAGCTCTGAGCCTACAGTGGCCTTCCCGTAGATGGGGGTGGAAGGTGCTTTCGAGGACTCAGGGAGGTGATGTGCAGAGAAAGCTGAGCCCAGCCTGGCTGGAGCCCGCTCAGCCTATGCGAGCCCTGCCCTGGCTTCCCTCCACCTCTTGGTGGAAGCAGCTCTGACACCTCAGCCCTCTGGAGAAAGGCAGAGATTTTGCTAGAAGGAGCCTCCCAGCTGGTGCCAGGGCCCCCATGCCTGTCGTGGAAACCGCCAGTCACTCAGGCTGATGGGTTTTTGGGAAGGCCTGTAGGGTGGGGGACTGAGGGGTAGCGTATGTGTGAATGGTGCCCGTGCGCGGCTGTGGGTGTGCATGCGTGCACGTGCCTGTGTGAGAGGTGAGGCTGTGTGTGCACCAAGGCCAGCATCCTCAGGGGGCAGACGAGCTGCCAAGGCCACAGCAGGGGTCCGTCCTTCCCCCCCACCCGGAGCTGAGAAAGACCCCTCCACTAAGCACACCTGGTGGTGGGAGAATGTTCCCAACTCAGCTTATCCTGGAAGCCCGGAGAGGGAGACTGGCCACACAGCTGCAGCCTCACACAGGGCTCCCTCGGGCCCAGAGAGAAGGCAGCCCCAGATGGGCAGAAACACCCGCCAAGAGCTTCGGAATTCGTCTCAGGCCTTGGTCCCAGCTGACGGGGCTGTTTCCTGCCTGGAAGCAGGGGGAGGGAACACGCCATATGGGGCCACAGCAGCAATCCCCTCAGCCGCCCCAGCTCCACCCGTGCCCCACGCTGACCTGGAGGCGATGGGTGGTGCCTGGGCTGGGAAGGACCAGGAGGCCTGCCCTGCGTGTCCAGCAGAAAGCCCAGGCCAGGCCAGCCAACCATGGTCCGTGAAACCAGAGCTGGTTATGGCAGTGCCTGAGCCCTTGGATTCCCCACGGGAAGGGGGACACAAGGGCATCTACATCCTTCTCTGTCTTGGCTTGGCCGCTCATCAGTGTGGCTTTGGACAAGCCAGGTACCTAAAATCCACTTCCCAGGGCAGTTGGGAGGAGCTCAGGCTAACAAAGCATTTAGCACGAGGCTCCCAGGGTGGCCATTGGATACCCATGCCCACCTGCCCCCAGAGCCAGCTGAGCCCAGGGCAGGGGCACTAGTAAAGGCAGTAGTGGGTGAGCCAGGCTGCTGGAGGGGTGCCGGGGGCCAAAACACCTGGCGCAGGCTGCCGTCTGCTAGAGGGGCAGCCGGGTGGCTGAAGGCTAGGTGACTGGATCACCTGTGTTTGCCTTAGAAATGTCACACTTGATTACCAGCCTCCTTGTGCCAGCCTACTGCTGGTGGCCTATTTATAACCAGGGCCACCTGGTCAGGAAGCTGGCCTGTCCACAGAGGGCTCAGTAGGGGTCCTGACTACCCAGAAGCCGCATAAATGGAGTGCATGGCCCAAGGCCCCCCATTCACCAGCTCCACTTCACTGTGGTGCCTTTGGATACAAACACCTTTACTTCTGTCTCAGAGGACTGATCCTAAGGCCTACCTGGGTCTCCTAACAGCTGCTTCTAACTCCCCAGCTGCTCCTGGAATATGGAGATGGGGGGATGGGGGGGCAGTGCGGGAGCCAGGCTGTGGAGTGGTGCAGACAGCATTAGCTGCATTTGGCTGGGTCTGGTCCTGTCTGGACAGGTGCCCCCTTCCTCCAGACAGTGGGCTGTGCACTCATAGATGCTTCCCAAGTGCATGGGAAGGGCAGGGCCATGCCAACAGCCCAGAGTGCTGGAGGCCTTGTGCCCAGGGTGTGTGGTCATGGGCGTTCTAGAAGAGACAGGAGACTCCAGAGGTCTCCAGAGGTCCCCCAGTCAAGGACCCTGATAGGATTCCCTCTAGGTGTCTATGGGCGCCGGCCTGCACTGAAGCCAGAAGTGCTAAGGGGGGTAGACCCGGGGGGGCAGGGGCCAGGAGTTCTGGGTTGTAGGCCTGGCATCTCCCATCTGTGTCGTCCTGGTTCCAGCTCGAGACCATTTCTGAGCCCCTGGGGGGGGGAGGGGCAACCACCAGCCCTGTGGTCTGGTCACCATTCCATGGTGGATCCTGCCCGCCCCGACCCACGACCCACGGTAAGTTTGAATCCTTAACTGGCCCAACCTTACCTCTACCTGCCCCAGCACCTGATCCTGACAAACTCCCCAGTTCCTGGAAGGAGCTAATCCTCAGACGCCCCCACATCCCCTCCACACCTCACCCCTATTGTTCACTTTAGATGTGGCTTCCTCCGGGAAGGCCTCCCTGAGCCCCCACCCCCGGCCCTAGGTTCGCACGGTGCATTCTCGCCCCAGGCCCCTTTGGCCCGCCAGCCCCCAAATCTCTGGGCCTTCCCTTTCCCAGGGGGTTGGAGGCGACATCGGGGCAGTGGAACAACCCGAGACGGCAGCGAGGGGCCGCCCTTCCTAGAGGACGTCAGTCCCGCGGCGCAGGCGGGGGGGCGGGGGAACCACGGACCGACAGATGCTCGGACAGACGGACGCGGCGGCGGGCCGCGCCTCCGGGGGCGTGGGGGCGGGGCGGTCGGAGGGGCGGTGCGGAGACATGCGCCCTGCTCCGCCCCCCGCCCCCGGCCGCCCGAGCGCAGCCAGCGGAGCGGCGGGAGCCGAGCGCCGCGGCCGCGCGAGGGGAGGGAGGGGCGCCTGGCCGAGCCGAGCCAAGCGGAACGCGCGGGCCCCGGGCGGCGCCGCCAGGATGCCCCGGCCCACGGGCCGCTCCGCCGCCAGCCACCCCCGCGGCCCCCGGCGGCCCGTGCTCAGCCGGGGAGCGCGTGAGTCTCAGCCGGAGGCGGGAGCAGCGAGCAGGAGCCCCGGGCGCCCGAATGCAGGGTGAGCGCCGCCGCCCGGGCCCGAGGACGGCTGGGTGGGGGTACCCCGGGAGGGAGGACCCCCGGCAGGAGGGCTCTGGTCAGGGAGGGGCTCCCTGCGGTCTGTTGGCCTCGCAGTCTGTCCGAGGGCCCGCGGGCACCCCTGAGGGCCGCGCACCCCTACCCCCAACTTGGGGACCGCCGGGGTAACTTCCCTGGGGCCGGCCTCTTTCTCGGCCGCTCTCCCGCCGTCCCCCCCGCCCCGGCCTCTGGCAGCGCCGCTTGCAGGGAGTGGGGACGACCAGTCTAGGGGTACTGGGCCCACCCCTACCCAGAGTAATCCGTTGGGGCGTCCGGCTCCCGGGCGGTAGCTCGGACGCGCCCTCGGGGCTGGGTAGGGCTGGGGGGGTCCCGTTAGGGACCGGCAGGCTGGGACGCGCCGGGTCGGGCGGGAGTATCGAAGCACTGAGGAGCAGGGACAGCGGGGATTGGGGGGCGGGCGTGGCGGGCGGGGGGCGTGCCGGAGATGCGGAGGCTCAGCGCAGCGAGCCCCGCCCTGGGCGGCAGTGGGGCCGGGCCTCGCCGGCCGATGGGTGGCAGCGCGGGCGGGGCGCAGCTGGGGGGGCGGCAGGCCCGCGCGAGCGGGGCGGGTGCAGCTGGAGCCCGGGGAATCCTTTCAAGTTCTGGGTTCTCTTTGTTGCGCAATAGAGCCCTGGGGCCACGGGGTTTCATTGGCCCGGGGCCGTGACGTCACGCCGGGGCCCCGCCCGCAGACCCTGCGGAGGGACGCTTCTGGGCCGGCTGGGTCCCACGCCCGCCACACCTGCAGTCTGCCCTGCGACGTGCTGTGGGGGGAGGGGAGAAAGGAGGGCTCCAGGGTCTGGAGGAGGCAGGAAGCCCCAATCTGAAATACTAGGGGGATGCTTTGATTGTACTGCGGAAGAAACTTCCCAGTGGGGGGCGGCGACACCTGGGTGTGGACCATGCTGGCTGGAGCCCAGCCTGGGGTCTGGCCCTCGGTGTCCGCGGCTCCCTGTGGAGAATGAACAGCAGGGCCTGGCCAGCCTGGAGGAAGGGGTCTCCCAGTTCTGCCCTGTTAGCGCCTCTCACTGTGCATTTGGAGAGCTTGGTATTCACTCCCCAGTGACGTTCCACCCCATCCCAGCACCACCACTCTCAGGAGTCCTGGCTCCAAACCCGGCCCTCACACTTCCTCCCTGTGTGGCTCTGCGTTCTGGGCCTCAGTGTTCCCGTCTGCCATGTGGGAACAGCGGGACCCATCCTGCAGGGGTACGGAGTCGAGAAAGGCAACCTCAGCTCAAGGAACAAAAAATGCCTATTCCTGCTCGGGTTTGGGTTAGGGTTTGGGCTTGGGTTTGAGAGGCCAGGATTTCATGTCGGCCAAGTGGGGTTTGGGTCCTGGTTCAGACATTCCATAGCTTGGGCAAATGGTTTAACCTCTCCCTGTCTTTTCTGGACTATCTTTAAAATGGGGATAATGTCAGTATTGATCAGACCACATCCCAGGACACCACCTGGGAGCGTGCCTGTTCACACCGCTTCCTGCCTCTCCAGGCAAGGCACGTTCTCCCACTCACAGACCTAGACCCTTTCCCCACAGTGAGACATTGTTCGGCCAGACGGGGAAGATCTGGCCCCAGGAAAGGTTATGCCAGTTGCAGCCTGCGGCACCTTCCCCACCACCCTGAACCAGCGGTCAACAGGACCCAGGGTGACAGGGGCAGACAGAGCCTGTGGGGACTCTGACGGAAGGCCTCCCAATGGGACAGCCAAGGAGACCCAGTGCGGGTGGAAACAGATGCTGGCCCACCAGGTGCACGCTGAATCCAGGCTCCTGTTTGACCTTGTAAAGATCACTGGTGGCAGCAGTCTCTGGCCCACAGCAGCACCCACACCCTGTCTGCTCTGGACCCCCCTGGGCTTCCTCACCCCACAGCTGGGCTGTCCCAGGTCCTGGTGGGAGTGGCTGTGTCTCCCCACAGGTTTGAGGCTTACCCACACCCCCAAGCTTAGTGTCTTGGCCCTTAAGGGACAGCAGAGCTCAGGGAGCTGAGAGGGCTGTAGTACAGACTTCTACATTCGTTGAGCGCCAACTGTGTACTCGGCTCCGTTCCATGGCATGGCTTGTCTACTACTCACAGCTCCTTCCAGGGCAGGTACTATCATGTCCAGCTTACAGATGAGAACAACAAGGCCCAGCTGAGTCTTTCACTGGCTGGCAAGCGAGAGTCTAGCAGCTCTTTACCCAACCCCATGTGGCCTCTGTATGCTGAGGTCAAAGAGGTTTGCTGGACACCGGAATGGCTGCTGGAGGGTCCCATGGGGCCACCCCACCTCCCACCCTGGATCTGGGGTAGAGAAGAGGAGGCTTTCTGTAAGCAGAAGCCTAATGTTTGGGAAGGAATTTCCCGGTCCCCAGGAACCCCCCAACCCCCTAGAAGGCCCTTAAGGAATGCTGGTGTGGTCCAGAATAGACTCCTCCCCTGCATCAGGGGCTGGTCAGGCCTGCTGCAGGGGCATGCGGATGAATGAGACTCATTCCTGAGAGGTCCTTTGATATCCGGGGAGGGGGGTGGTCAGGCCACAGACGGACCAAAAGAACTCTAGACGAGACAGGAAGGGGAGCCTGGCAGCCGGACCAAGTGGTACTGCTTCCCCTGCCCTAAGAGCCAGGGGCCTGCCATGGCCTGTCCATTCCAAGCTGGTAACAGCCCTGGGGGGGTCACACAGCTGTATCTGTACAGTAGGAGCTCATAAGTGTTGGAGGCAAGAGAATTGCGACCAGTGAGATTAAACGGGCTCCGGATTAAAAAGGGCCAAGTGTAGCAGAGCACACAGTAGGCCTTCACTTAGCATGGTACTTCTGCCCATGCTGCCCCGTCCGGGCTATGGCCGGAGAGGCCTATTGTGGGGCCTCCCATCAAAGGGACTAGCCAGTGTTCCACACAGGGGTGTGGCTTGGGGCTGCTAGGCTGGGAAGGGGGAGGGAGGGACCCCCCGGAGGGACCCCCCAGGCCGGCTGTCTGGCCGGATGGAGAGATTCTGCAGCATGTGCCTTCTGCCCGACATCCTTGGTCCCTGGCTCATGGCCACAGGCGATCGGCAGTTCCTCCTCAGGGTCAGCGTCTGGTCCCTCGGCCATCTACGGGCCATGCTGTCCAAGGCAGCCACAGCATAATCGTGACCACCGCCCAGAGCACCCCCTGCGTGTGAGGCTTGGCCCAGGGTTTTAAAGATGTGGCATCTATCCACCCCAGCCTCCCCCTGGAGGAATCACCATGGTCCCCGTTACAAAGAGATGTGGGCGCAGGGACCTTGCTCAAGCCACACAGCTTAAGTATGCCGGAGCTTAATGTGAGCCCCACCTGTGGCAGTGCAGGGCCTGCCAGCCACAGAAAGCCAGCTGGGGGCCGACCCAGGCCACGTAGGCTGCCTTTGCTAAGATGGCCGAGGAAGTGGTCACCGCATCACCCCTACTGCACAGGGAGGTTCAAGGGGCTCACCCTCTAAGGCATGTCCTCATTTGGCCAAATGAAGTGGGACAAAGTAAGATAAGGGGCCGTGATGTGCCCTGTGAACGCATCGTGTGGGCTGTGTGAGATTTGGGACATTTATGGCAAGAGCGCTGCTTCCCAGGCAGGGGGAGGGCACAGGGGGCAAGAATGCCCAGCCAGACCCCGCCTGGCTGCTTCCCCGAGGGTGCAGCTGTCCCAGAAGCAAACCCAGACTCCATACCTTGGCCAGGAGTGGGCGGAAGGGGGGGTGTTTGCACTTACTGGGCACCCCTGGCTGTGTCCCCTGGGCGCCAGGGACATGGGCTAGAGGCCCCGGAGTAGAGAGGAGGGCAAAGCAGCCCAGCCCAAGCCAGGACCACACAGGTAATATTACATCAGGGGACCCTCCATGTCCCACTCCAAGGGGCCCCAAGAGCTTTGATGCCGTAGCCAGAGGGGCCGTCTCTGAGCACTCACGGGCTTCTCCCCCACTGCAGATGCTCGCGGTCCCTGGTGTCCCCGAGCCACCACGCGTGAGGGCTGCTGCTCCGAGCCAGGGCCTGGCCCCGAGGAGGATGTCTCAGTGGCCGGCCAGCTCCTGTCTGCACCATGAGTGATGAGCGGCGGCTGCCTGGCAGTGCGGTGGGCTGGCTGGCATGTGGAGGCCTCTCCCTGCTGGCCAACGCCTGGGGCATCCTGAGTGTGGGTGCCAAGCAAAAGAAGTGGAAGCCGCTGGAGTTTCTGCTGTGCACGCTTGCGGCCACCCACATGCTCAACGTAGCGGTGCCCATCGCCACCTACGCCGTGGTGCAGCTGCGGCGCCAGCGCCCCGACTACGAGTGGAACGAAGGCCTCTGCAAGGTCTTCGTCTCCACCTTCTACACCCTCACCCTGGCCACCTGCTTCTCCGTCACCTCCCTCTCCTACCACCGCATGTGGATGGTCCGCTGGCCGGTCAACTACCGGTGAGCCCCGGGGCACGCGCGCAGGTGGTAGTAGAGAGGGGGACCTGTGGGCAGTGAGCATAGAGGCCACCTGGGGTACCCATGTGCAGAAACGCCCCCCGGTGGTGTGCCGCACCTGCGCTGTGCTGCGGGCAGGCCGGAGGCTCAGGAAGGGCTGCTCTGGGCTGCACACCTGCGTGTGCCTGGGTGTCCACAGGGTCCGGTATGGAAATGCTGGGTGGGAGGAATGTGTGACAACATGCATGAGGACCCCTGTGCAAGGGACAAGGCCCCATTTTGCTGGCCGTGCCATGACAGTGATGTACTAGGGGGCCAGGGCAGTTGGGGATCCCTTGTGGGTCCCCAGGGCTCTGGGAAGACCCTATGAGTGACACCTCTGTCCTGCCCCCACCTCATGCCAGGCTGAGCAACGCCAAGAAGCAGGCGGTGCATACGGTCATGGGAATCTGGATGGTGTCCTTCATCCTGTCCGCCCTCCCTGCCGTCGGCTGGCACGACACGAGCGAGCGCTTCTACACCCACGGCTGCCGCTTCATCGTGGCTGAGATCGGCCTGGGCTTCGGAGTCTGCTTCCTGCTGCTGGTGGGCGGCAGTGTGGCCATGGGTGTGGTCTGCACAGCCATCGCCCTCTTCCAGACACTGGCTGTGCAGGTGGGGCCGCGGGCCGGCCACCGCGCCTTTACCGTGCCCACCATCGTGGTGGAGGACGCGCAGGGCAAGCGCCGCTCCTCCATCGACGGCTCTGAGCCTGCCAAAACCTCGCTGCAGATCACGGGCCTGGTGGCCACCATCGTCATCATCTACGACTGCCTCATGGGCTTCCCCGTGCTGGTGGGTGAGACTGTCGGCGTGTGGGAGCCTGTCGGGACGTGGGCTCTGGGACAGCCCTGGGGCTGGGTGAGCTCAGGTGGTTGAATCCTCCCATCCAGTCCTCGGAGGGAGGGAAGGAGGAAGGGAGGGAGGGAGCGGCATTATCATCATCCCCATTTTACAGATTTGGAAACTGAGGTTCAGAGTGGTACCATGACCCACATAAAGTTAAGGCAGCTGTATTAGGACTTGAGCCCATGTCAGGTGAATGCGGAGCCCAGGATCTTCCTGACACACTGTAGGGGACATTCCTCACCACAGTGAGGCCCATTTGAATCAGGGGGTGTGGAAGGTGGAGTAACATACCCACCTGGCCCCAGAACAAAGTCTGGATTCAGTAGCCATGCCCTTGCACCCACAGGGCATCAGCCCAACCCCCTGAAAGGTCTGGAGGGGGGTAGGGAGGGGTTTAGGGGCAAGGACCAGCCAGAGACTTTGTCCGAGCAGCCTGGCAGGGCTGTGTCCCTGGAGTCAGTGCAGGACACAAGCTCCAGAGGGTGGCAGGTGGGGTGGCAACCTCATAGGGGACACAATCAGGATGCAGCCCCAGACACCCAGTGGCCCCACCCTCAGTGGGCCTGGCAAACCCCCCTACCCAGGTAACTGGGTTCTGTGTGCAGTGGGGCCCCGAGTCTCCAGCCTGTGCTGATGGAGAGGAGCATGTGTGAAACTGCAGAGCCAGAAGGGGACAGCCGTGGAGGAAGAGCCTCCCCAGCTTCTCTTCAGGGCATGGAAGGGAGTGCAGTTTATGGAGCCCACTCTGTGCTGCAGGCCTGGTACAGTGTCTGGGGTCTTCACCTCACTCTGTGGGTGTTCTTGGCCCATTTCACAGATGAGGAAACTGAGCCCCAGAGAGGTTCAGCACCTTTCTGAGGGTCACACAGCTCACATAGCAGAACCAGTGTGATGAGTGTATCATACCCATTTCTGCTCTGATGGAGGAATAATTAAATGTCACTCTGGGTGGGGGAATGAACTCTCCTGGGACAGGAGGAGTGAGGGCCCCTGGGCAGTGACCCAAAGGCTGCCTGGCTGATTCTCAGAAACTACTTTGATTCTCCTCTGAGATCCAAGACCTAGACCCCTTGCACCTCCCCCCAGGGTAGGGGTAGGGCCAAGGAGGCCACTTGGTCATGGAGAAGTGGGGACCATGCCCCCACCTCTCTCCTCGGGCGGTCGTGCAGCTGGTGTGAGGGAAGGCACTTTGCGAAGGGCTGTCTGTGCACACACGGGGTTATGGCTGCTCGGCATGGGCAGCCAGCAGCTCTTGGTGGCAGGGACTTCGACTCACACTCAGGCTCTTTCCTGCCCAAGAGCCTATGGCCCTGTCTGTCGCCGCCTCCTCCGGCAAGTGGGAGAAGAGAGGCTGGGGGGAGCTGCTGGGGGGGGGGTCCTGCCGGGTGCCNGGCCGAGCCGTGTGCCCGCAGGTGGTGAGCTTCAGCAGTCTTCGGGCGGACGCCTCGGCGCCCTGGATGGCACTGTGTGTGCTGTGGTGCTCGGTAGCCCAGGCCCTCCTGCTGCCCATGTTCCTCTGGGCCTGCGACCGCTACCGCGCTGACCTCAAGGCCGTCTGGGAGAAGTGCGTGGCCCTCATGGCTAACGATGAGGACTCGGACAATGGTGAGGACGGCCCGGGAGAGGCCCCGGGGAGAGTGGTGCCTGGGTGAGGTCAGCAGGATCACAGGTGACCACCCCATGACACTGAGGTGACCATATTCGCTGATGTGCTTGATCCCCTAAGGGACCTAAGTGTCCCGTGGGGCATTTTCCTCTCCAGCTTGGCTGTATCTTTGGACACCAGACTGAATGTGTTCCACAGAGCTCCCCCCCTTAGGGCTCCCCGGGGGCCTCCCGTAGACCCGGGTGCTGTCTCACCCCAGCAATAACAGTGTTACCCTCGGCTGAGCCTTTGCTATGTACCAGGCACTGTCAGACCCTGTGTGTATTTACTTCCCCCTCAAAGCTCACCAGGTAACATCCCATCCCATCCCCATAGAGGAGGAACTTGGCTCAGGGGATCTCCCCAGCCCCACAGCTAAAAGGTGGCAGAGTCAGGGTTTGAACGCAGTCCCCTGCCCTGTGTGTGTCTCTGTGGGTCTCTAGAACTCACTGTCCGACTCCCCCACGTTTCCAGGGCCCTAAGATTTTGCCCCACCCTGCAGATACCAGTCTGGACGGTGGCGTTCCCCCGGACCTGGTGCTGGAGCACTCCCTCGACTACAACTATGGAGGTGACTTTGTGGCCCTGGACAGGATGGCAAAGTATGAGCTCTCGGCCCTGGAGGGGGGCCTGCCCCAGTTCTACCCGCTGCGGCCCTTGCAGGAGGACAAGATGCAGTACCTGCAGGTAGGGATGGGGCGGGGCTCCAGACGCCGCACGTGCTGGCGGGGTGGCGGGGCGGGGAGTATTGTGATCTCCCCAAGGCCTTGCCTCTCTGAGCCCCGCGCCGGTCCCGTTTTCCAGGAGGGCAGTCCGGGTTAACCCCGCCCGTCCTGACAGGTCCCGCCAACGCGACGCCTCTCCCACGACGACGCAGAGGTGTGGGCAGCCGTTCCGCTGCCCGCCTTCCTGCCGCGCTGGGGCTCGGGCGAGGACCTGGCCGCCCTGGTGCTGCCCGCTGGACCTGACCGACGCCGCGGCAGCCTGCTGGCCTTCGCGGAGGACGCGCCCCCGTTCCGCCCGCGCCGCCGCTCCGCGGAGAGCCTGCTGTCGCTGCGCCCCCCGGCCCCCAACGGCGGCCCGCGCCGCGCCCGCAACTCGCCTCCCGGCAGCCCGCGCCTCCACCCCGGGCCCGGCGCCCGCTCCGCCTCGGCCTCGCTGCTGCCCGACGCCTTCGCACTGACCGCCTTCGAGAGCGAGCCGCAGGCCTTGCGCCGCCCGCCCGCCCCGCCCGGGCCCTTCCTCGACAGCACGCGGCCCGGAGAGGACGCGGCGCCCCCTGGCGGCGGCGACGGCGCGCAGCGGACCACCGGGCCGCGCCCGGCCGTGCACGCGCACGCGCACGCGCACGCGCACGCGGGACCCCTGAGGACCAGCCTGAGCGCGTCGTGGGGCGAGCCCGGGGGCCTGCACAGGGCGGGCGGCGGCGGCGGTGCCGGAAGCACCAGCAGCTTCCTGAGCTCGCCCTCCGAGTCCTCGGGCTACGTCACGCTGCACTCGGACTCGCTGGGCTCCACGTCCTAGGGCCTGCCGTCGCTTCCCCACGCGCGCCCGGCGGGCCGGGCCGCCCACAGGGACTAAAGCACCAAAGATGCCACGCTGACCCAGGCCGGGTTCCGGGCAGCACCACGGAACAGCCCTCCCTGCGTGACCGAGCCACGGGCATTGCCTGCAGCGGCGGTGGCTGCCCTGGACCGCTTCTGGGTACGGCATCACGGGGCAGAGCGAGGCTGGGCTTGGGTAAAGGCGGGCTCTGCACGCCCTGATGTGCCTCGCCCAGCCTTGGGCAGCGGGATTGGAGGGTGGGGGTGGCAGCAAGGAGCCCCGGGGGACAGGGCCACCACCAGACAGAACAAAGCCCAGCCCTGCAGAAGCAGGAGCCACGGGACTGACTGCACCCTGCTTTCCACTTTGCACTGTAACTGTCTCACCTCAGCGAGGGCCAGGGTACAGAGGGTCTCTAAGGACAGGGGTCTTCAGAGCCCAAACAAACTCTCTGAGCAGGTGTTCCTGCTGACCAGTTCTGCCTCGGTTTCCCCATCTGTAATGAGCAGGTGGCCATATTAACTCTCAGGACTCTTGGAGAAGTCTCCTGGTCTGTGTGCACCGGCCCCTGCATGGACAGGGTGTGAGAGTGTCTAGGGCCCTCTGTGGGTCCTCTGTGGGGGTCAGTCTTCAGTGTGTGGCCTGCTGTGGCCTCTGTGCCTGAGGCCTCCCACCCTCAGTGCCCCTGGCCCCCCCAGGCACTCACCCCACCCACACCCCAGCTAAAGCACAACACTTTGCACCATCACCCACCTTGACCACTGTTAGTGTCCCCACCCTCATCACTCTCCCCACCAAGCCAGCCACCTCTAGGACTCCAGCCATGAAGATTGTGGGTCCATGCTGGCAAAGAACTGAAGCAAAGGGAGAATGGGCTTCCTTATCCTGATGCCCGCGGGAAGGGGTCCTGGTTTAGAGGCCTCCCAGGTTCTGGGTTTAAGGCCTGGTCCCTGCTGAGGGTCCTCCCTCACCCCCGGGGGGCAGACCCTTTGCTGCCCTAGGCTTTGCCATGGGCCTTGGGGAGGGGCCTGCTGGGTCGTCTATGGAGAGAGACCCTAGAATCAGGCTAAGCAGAGGCCTGGGAACAGCTGTGACCTTGAGCTGAAAGGACAGGGGCGAATGCAGAGGTGGTCTCATCCTGGCCCCTGCCTCCACACCATGGCTCTCCCCAGGAAGACCTGGAGCCCAGTCCGGGGCCAGCAGGGAGCCTGCCTGCACTGTGCTCCCTCCCGCTCTGCAGCCTGGAATTGCAGCCCCTCCCCGACCCTCCCGCCAGTGGCCAAGCCTATTTCCTCACCCAGCTGACAAGGTCTCAGCCCCAGAAGAGGCCCCTGGGAGGGGCAAGGATAGAGGACTGGCTCCATCTCTGCTTCCAAGCCACCACCACCCCCCAGTCCCTGGCTGGGGGGTAACTTGGGAGGGATGAGCTGGCCACGGGTGAGCAAGGCAGGAAACTGCAGTACAGCCTCAGCCATGGGAGGGGCCACCTCTGGCCAATGCTGCTGTGCCTTCAAGGACCAACATGTCACGTGGGGACAGAGATCCTCAGCTAGCCACTGTGTCGTTCCCCCCTCCCCCCACCCACCCCTGCTCAGGCCAGCCGTTTGTCACATTGGGTTTTTACTCTGTGTACTTCATATCCAATGGCAATACTTGCAGGGAGACATGGTACCCCAAAGTCCCTCCAGCTCTGGTTTTTACAAAAATAAAGAGGAGGGAGGACCCCAAACGGAGGACCCTGGGGCCTGGGGCTCCCTCTCACACTTTGTGAGCCTTCAGGCCTATTTGCTGCGTTCATAAACAGCTTGACCCTGGGCTCACAGGGGAGGGAGCTCTGTCTTCAATACCACCACTCACCGAGAGCAGGGATCCGTTTGTAGTTTTTTGACAACTAAGCATTTCTCTTCTGTACAGAATACAATAAAAACTTCCTATGATTTGCACCTGGCATTCCTAGGCTGGTTTCATGGAAACATCTTTGTAGAATAGAGCAGCACTGCTAGCCAGCAGCCCCCAGACGTCTCTCCCTCTGGGTCCGGAATTCTCCTAGCACGCTGTTCTTTGGGTTGGTGCTCCTTTCCGATGCGAACTGCTGCAGCCCCACCCAGGGCGTGAGACTGGCCTGGAGCAGCTCCAGGATGGAGCTGTGGGGTGGGCACCAAAGCCCTAACAGCAGGAGAAGCCCTGGAAGAGCAGCTGGCAGCCTCGGCCCCAGGTATGGCTTCAGGGGCGTCTAACCCCTATGAGGTTGGTTCAGGAGGGCAAGAAGGGTAGGGACGGGGCGGGGGATTGGGGGGTAGCCCGACCTATTGCGCCTCTCGCCGGCTCTGGTAAGAATTTGGAGGCTGCGCCCTGGGTCCGCGGTGTAAGGTCGCCACCTAGTGGCTGGTAGGGGAATTAGCGCGGATGCCCCGGTCGCCCAGTCGCCCCTAACGCAATAGGAGGCCGAGACCCAAGAGGACAGCCCCCAGACCGCCGGGACCCCCTCCTCGCCTGTGCTCCAAAAAGCCGGATGGGTGGAGTGGGGGAGCCGGGCCTCTCTCTCCTCGCAGTCTAACCAGAACAGGATTAAGCACTCAGGCAAAGCAGGGGCACTCCTAAACGGGAAATGTTTTATAGAAATCAGTATTTGTCGCTTAAAAGATGCACCCAAGTCGGCATCGTGGGAGAAATTTGGACCTTCGTGGTCTCTTTATACCCATTTCACAGGTTTGCCCTGTGTGTATTCAGAATTTCAAGCTGGAAGTGCCGGGATCTCTTCCGGTGCTCGGCGAGGAATTTCCGTCCCCCAACCCCAGGCTGCCCCTCGAGAACCAGGACCCCGGGGCTAGAGTCCGAGCACAGCAATGACCTCGTTTTCGGACGAATAAACAGGCGCCGAGCGCTCCGAGGGTTGTCGAGGGTCGCGGGCTTTGTGGCGGGACCCTCAGCAGCCGCGCGCCGCGGCGTGTGAGGTGATCCGAGCGATGGGCGGAGCACTTCGCGGGGCGCGCTGCTGAGCCAGGACCGCTCCGCGCGGGTCTTCTGAGAGGGGCGGACCTCGCATAGCGCGCCTGCCGGGTGGGCTGCGCCGCGTGCGGAGGGGGTGGGGATCCGTGGAAGCTGAGAGGGTCCAAGGTGGGGGGAGGGCTGGGGGCCTTCGCCGGCGGGGCGGGACCCGGCGCGCTTTGTGCCGGTGGGAACCGGGCGTCCTCGGCTGGCTGAATGGGCCGGGGCGGGGCAGCGATTCTCCTCGCTGCGAGGGGTCCGCTCTGCGCCGCTGCCGACGGCGACCTTCCCACCGCGGCGTGGCTGCGGGGCGGGGGCGGGGGCGGGCTGCCCGCGGAGGCCCTGGGAAAGAGGCGCAGCCTGGGACATCCCCTCCCAGCCCCACGAGAAAGTGGGAAGAAGAGAGAGCGGGTCTGGCTTGAGTAGGTGGGGCTAGGGTGGGGGTCGGGCCCCAGACCCCTGTGGCTCCGTGTATTTCCTCGCGTTCGCGGGCACGCGGCACCCTCCCAGCCACCCGTGCCACCGGACCAGGACGGACGACTGGGGGTCCCGGCCGTCCCAGCAGGAGCGCTCTAAACAGTCTCTGCGTCACCAGGCCAGACGGGGGCCCCCTTGAGTCCGAGGCCGCGCGGGCACTCACCAGGGCCGCCAAACGCCCAGACCCGGCCCCGGGCTCTCGGTGCAGCGGCGAGGCGCCGGCTGCGGCCCCGGGACGCTGGAGGACGGGCCGGGGAGACCACCAGGGAAGAGGAGCCGGGGTGGCGGGGACCGCGAGGCGCCGGTGGCCGGAACAGGAGCCCAAATAGTAGGGGCGCAGGGGCGGAGCGGCGCTGGTGCCTCCGCGCTCGGCCCAGCGCTGTCCATGGTGCTGCCACCTGCGCGCTCAGGCGCCAGGGGGCAGCGCAGGCCACCGCCGCCCTCCTCTCCGCGCTGCAGAAGCTGGCTAACGCCAGGCAGACAGCTGCGGAAGCCCGACGGGAACTCAGCTCCGCTGGGGATCAGCCAAAGCCCTGGGGGGAGGGGAGCGGACGGGAGAATTGTGAAGGGGAGGGAAGCATAGGAGAGGGGAGGAGGAAAGACAAGGTGCTGAGAGAAAAAACAAGGGGAGAAGAGTGGCGGGGAAGGGAGGGGAGGAGCCAGGCAATCCGAATTTCTTTGCCAGGGAGCAGATTTTCGCGCACCCGGATTACAACTGCACTAGCCTGCAGGGTCTTTGCGGCCTCCCGCCTCCAGCAATCTGGGGCCCTCCTCTCACCCAGCTGCCCACTGCCCCAAGCTTTCTTCTCCATCCATTTCTTCTTTATCCCACCTTGTCATATCCATGGCTCTGACCCCACAAATCACCCCCCGCCGCTCCTGGCCCTACCCGCTCCAGACGCCCTCCCACCTTGCACCGAGTTCTGAAGGCTTTTCATGTACTTGACGCTCAGCTCCAGTATGTCTGCCTTCTCCAACTTGCGTTTCCGGATCTGCAGGTTGGTGGAAAGGGCCCTTAGTTGGGCAGTCCGACTTGGAAGGGATGAGGTTGGGGATCGTATCACCCCCACCTCAGCACGGCCCACGTCTCACCTGGTGTGAGTAGTGTTTTTCCAGCAACGACTTCAGCTGCTCCAGGGACACATTGATGCGAGCCCGTCGCTTCTTCTCCATCAGAGGCTTGGAGATCTGTGGACAGGTAGCATTTTAGGGCAGGGTGATGGTCCTCTCATCCTCTGCCCCACCCCACCCCCGGCTTGGCAGGGCCCCCACCCTGCATGCCTAAGGACCCCAGACCTTGCGGAAGCCACCGGTGTGGCCGCCAGAGCTGGCCTGGGTCCCGGGCTTAGTGCCCATGGTGTCGTTATCTGCGCCAGTGGGAGGCAGTGCTGCCTTTATAGGGGCTTCTCGTTTACATGTCAATGAGGCGCTCCTGGGCTCAAGGAACCCCGAGGGGGAGGAGATGAGAGGGGGATGCACTGTGAAATTCCCCACCTCCCTCTCTGCCCTGGCTTCAGCCTCACCTCCAGGAACCCTCCTTTCTTCCGAGGGACCCCCCTTCCCCTTCTTCAGCCTTTCCTTTATCCATCTCACCCCCACCACTCCCTGAGTCTGGGGTCCCCTCCCATGCACACCCCTCCATGCCCTGTCCTGTCCCTGTGTCTAGTGTCCCTAGGTACCGAGCCTCACCACTAGGCCCCCTGCTGCCCCTTGTCTCCAAGCATTTTTGGGGGCACCCACTGGGGAATGTCCATGGGCCCAGCTGGCTCTGAGCCTGGCTCATAACTCTGACAAGGTGCCGGGCCTCTCTGGGCCTGATGAAGATGCGGAGGCAGGGAGGACCCGCCAGCGACGCCTTTCTGCGGGTTTCACGCTCTGGCCACGCTGGCAACGCCACATTAGTCGCCCTAATGTCAGGACAATGCAGCGATTTTCTGCCTGTGGCTGCTCAAAGCCGGGCACAGGGTGGGCCCGAGGGGGCCAAGCAGCGACATGTGTCCCATTAAAGCATGCAGCCCGCCCTCAGGGCCACAGCCAGTCTCCTCCAGGCTGGGGTCTTGGACTGGGAGCATTTCTGTGCAGAGGTGTAGTCTGGGCTCATGTGCCCTCTGGCCCTGTTAGGCCCCAGTCCACCTCTCCTAGCTGGGGGGAAGATGCAGGCAGCCTCAAGCCAGGGCGAGTAGAACAGTCCTGGATTTCCAGGCTGGACAAGTAGGGCTCTGACACTTTCCCACACAGCCTGGAGTTTATTCCTGCTGGCCTTCTCTTGGTCCCAACAAATTAAGGTGAGGGTGAGAGAGACCACTGATCATATGGGGAAAGCACCATTATGTGCTCTTGGAAGTCTGGGACCCCCAAACACTTTTCATTATTCAGGCTGTGGTTGGAGACCCAGGGAGCTCCGTGGAGGAGGCACCGCCCCCCCCCCCGGACCGGTTAGGCTCTATAGCAGGAATGGTGCAGTCCCGGGTTGGACCCTGGGAGCAGGGCTCCAGTAGCTGTGACTGACGGGCTGACGTCCAGAGGAGTTCCTGGGTTCATACCCAGTTATCTCCCTGCACTGGGCTCCAAGGGCCTCAGTTTCAGGGGTTGTAAAATGGGGTTCCGAACAATGTGGGCCCCCACGGATGCTCTCAAGGGTGATGAAGTAGCATGGACCCAAAATTCTGCAGTTGAGCCCTGCGGCAGGGGAATAAACAAATTGGCCTTTGCAGGGACTCAGCGTGAGGGGGAGAAGATATTGCTAGGGTCTGGGTGGGCCCCCTCCTCCCCTGGCTCCCTGGAGCCGGGGCGTCTTCTCCCCGGACACCCGCCCCCCTACCTGCTCCCGGAGTATTGAAGGGCCCTGCCGGGGCAGAGGCGTTCTCAAGCGCCAAGCAGCGTGGAGAATCGCGCCCCGCCCTCCTTTCAGGCCTAGGTTGCGTGGTCCGCGACTCCGAGGT
>NW_024425786.1:4143929-4173004 GCF_017311325.1 Ursus maritimus | reverse complement strand
ATCTGCGCCAGTGGGAGGCAGTGCTGCCTTTATAGGGGCTTCTCGTTTACATGTCAATGAGGCGCTCCTGGGCTCAAGGAACCCCGAGGGGGAGGAGATGAGAGGGGGATGCACTGTGAAATTCCCCACCTCCCTCTCTGCCCTGGCTTCAGCCTCACCTCCAGGAACCCTCCTTTCTTCCGAGGGACCCCCCTTCCCCTTCTTCAGCCTTTCCTTTATCCATCTCACCCCCACCACTCCCTGAGTCTGGGGTCCCCTCCCATGCACACCCCTCCATGCCCTGTCCTGTCCCTGTGTCTAGTGTCCCTAGGTACCGAGCCTCACCACTAGGCCCCCTGCTGCCCCTTGTCTCCAAGCATTTTTGGGGGCACCCACTGGGGAATGTCCATGGGCCCAGCTGGCTCTGAGCCTGGCTCATAACTCTGACAAGGTGCCGGGCCTCTCTGGGCCTGATGAAGATGCGGAGGCAGGGAGGACCCGCCAGCGACGCCTTTCTGCGGGTTTCACGCTCTGGCCACGCTGGCAACGCCACATTAGTCGCCCTAATGTCAGGACAATGCAGCGATTTTCTGCCTGTGGCTGCTCAAAGCCGGGCACAGGGTGGGCCCGAGGGGGCCAAGCAGCGACATGTGTCCCATTAAAGCATGCAGCCCGCCCTCAGGGCCACAGCCAGTCTCCTCCAGGCTGGGGTCTTGGACTGGGAGCATTTCTGTGCAGAGGTGTAGTCTGGGCTCATGTGCCCTCTGGCCCTGTTAGGCCCCAGTCCACCTCTCCTAGCTGGGGGGAAGATGCAGGCAGCCTCAAGCCAGGGCGAGTAGAACAGTCCTGGATTTCCAGGCTGGACAAGTAGGGCTCTGACACTTTCCCACACAGCCTGGAGTTTATTCCTGCTGGCCTTCTCTTGGTCCCAACAAATTAAGGTGAGGGTGAGAGAGACCACTGATCATATGGGGAAAGCACCATTATGTGCTCTTGGAAGTCTGGGACCCCCAAACACTTTTCATTATTCAGGCTGTGGTTGGAGACCCAGGGAGCTCCGTGGAGGAGGCACCGCCCCCCCCCCCGGACCGGTTAGGCTCTATAGCAGGAATGGTGCAGTCCCGGGTTGGACCCTGGGAGCAGGGCTCCAGTAGCTGTGACTGACGGGCTGACGTCCAGAGGAGTTCCTGGGTTCATACCCAGTTATCTCCCTGCACTGGGCTCCAAGGGCCTCAGTTTCAGGGGTTGTAAAATGGGGTTCCGAACAATGTGGGCCCCCACGGATGCTCTCAAGGGTGATGAAGTAGCATGGACCCAAAATTCTGCAGTTGAGCCCTGCGGCAGGGGAATAAACAAATTGGCCTTTGCAGGGACTCAGCGTGAGGGGGAGAAGATATTGCTAGGGTCTGGGTGGGCCCCCTCCTCCCCTGGCTCCCTGGAGCCGGGGCGTCTTCTCCCCGGACACCCGCCCCCCTACCTGCTCCCGGAGTATTGAAGGGCCCTGCCGGGGCAGAGGCGTTCTCAAGCGCCAAGCAGCGTGGAGAATCGCGCCCCGCCCTCCTTTCAGGCCTAGGTTGCGTGGTCCGCGACTCCGAGGTGCTCTTCCGCCCGGGCCGCGGGACTCGCGGGCGGGATCCGGGCCGGCTCCGGCCCGGATTGGGCGGCGGGGCCGAGGCCGGACAGCAGGCGTTGGCACGCGCCGGGCAGCTTTGAAGCGCCGGGGCTGACCAGGCCCCATTGGCCTCCGTGCGTTCCTCCGGCTTGGGGCGGTGGCGGCTTGGTACAAAGGCGCCGCGGGGCAGGCGGGCGGCGCGGCCGGGCACAAAGGGGGCAGCCGAGTGTTAAGGGCATTGTGCCGGCCCCACAAAGCCCGCCCGCGCCCGCCCCCTCGGGGCCAAACTCCGGGCGCCCCGCCGCGTGCGGGCTTCCAGCTGCTGCACATCTGCACGGAAGCTGGGCGCGCGCCTCGCTCTGCCGGTCCCCTCACCCCCGACCCCGCTCCTAAGCCGCGCTCCTAAGCTGCGGGGCAATTTGTCCTCTAATTATGATCCCTCCCCATAAACCGCCGCCCGCGCCTTTCAACTCCCGCGCATTAGCAAACCAATGGCCCTTGGGGCTACCCTCGCGGCCCGCCCCCTCTCCAGAGTTAGGGTCGCCATAAAGGGGCCCTCGGACCGCCCCTGCCCGCACCCTGGCATCCGCAGCTCCTCGGGCAGTCACTCCTCTCGAGCCCGAGCCGACGGCTCCCGGCAGCGCTGGGTGGGGCCGCTCACGTGGGTGGCTTAGTGTTTTCCTAAGCAGTGGAAAATTGGCCGCAAAATGAGCTAATTCGCAATGTTCTGCTTTGGCTGCGGGCGGCGAGGCTGGCGGGGAGGCCTGGGCGGGACGCGCAGCCGTCAAATTCCGCCCCCGCCCACTTAATGGGCCCCCGCCCCCGCCTCCGCTGCCCCCTACCCCTACCCCGGCACCGCTCCCTGCGTCCCCTTTTTCCTCTATCACGGGACAAGTCCCCGGGCTGGGGTTCCCCTCGCTACACACGCACCTAGGCTGATTTCCTCCCTGTTTTCCCGGTTTCCCACTCCCAGCGCGACTTGCCCGCCAAGAACAGCTCTTAAGCCGGCGGCGGGTCACGCAGACTCAGGGCGGAAAGTGATCCCGGTGCGGATTCCATCCCCTCTCTCCCTTTTCCCGTGCCGGAGAAATCTCCACTGTACCCACAATTCGGGTTCCTGGGCAGCCACCTCCCCCACTAAGACCCAATTCCTCTCCTCCCCACCCCCCCAACTCTATTTTCGAATCCTGAGCCCGAGCATCCTACCCGCACTCACAGGCAGGCGGAGCTCCGGACCGGGTGCGTTGGGGGGGGGGGGAGGACGGCACACCTCTACCCCCTTATCTGAGAACAAGCAGGGCGAAGTGCTCTCGGGCTGCAGGGAAGGACATAGACCAACTTAGAAGCGGGCTTATGCAAACTGGGATGTAGGCCACCGACTCCTTTTCCATCTTTAGCATCTGGGATCCCTAGGGGGCCTGGAAAGGAGCACAAGTTCAGGCAAAGCGCTGGGGAGACCCAGGCTGCCCTTTGCTCATTCAAGGAAAAAATTCCTTCTATAGTTCTGGAGTCCTCTGGAGGCTTCCAGGAATACTTAGAGCCCTCAGCTTCCTCAGACTTGGGAATTTAAGGCAATAAGTGACCTGTGACTTTGTTCTCCTTTCCCCTGTTTGGTTTTCTCAACTTTGGCAAAAGAAAGAACGTTACAGAGCAACTGAGGTCTGGAAACAAGGTAAGGTTTGCAGATCCCAGGACAGGAGCCAGACCAGATATTCTACCAGCCCTCCCACGTGACGGCCCTGTGTAGCCTCTTCACCCTGGGTGAGAGCCCCTTCCTTTCCTCCAGCACCCAGACATTGAAAGCAATGCCAACTGGTGAGTGCCACAGAGGCCGCCGAGGGTGAGGTGGGGAGAGAAACGCACCATCGGTCTCTGCAGATGCATTTAAAAGTGGAATGAAGTGATTGCTTCATGTAATTAACTATTGGGACACAGCGAAAGCTCTGAAATGACTCAGCCGATTGTCTCCAGATGGGGTTGGAGAGGCTGTGATTGTTTAACTCTCTTTAGTTGTGTTGGGGCTCCGAATAGCCGGCCGCCAAGGGCCCTCCAGGGGACAAAGGCTGGGACTCTAGTGAGTGCATCAACACTGAACCGGGCTGGCCCAGCTCAGGGAGAGTGAATTCAGAGAGACCCCCATTGTCCCAGCCCTTTGTGTTTCTCCCCAGCTGGCTCTAATCTTTAAATATTTACCCGGCCCTTTTGTGCACATATGACTTATGCACTTCAGGCTGATGTGCTCATAAATTACGCATCATTTACCCGTTTCCAGACTAGAGAAAGGGGGTTTTCATGCCTGGAGCCCAGAATGGCCAGAGGAGGGAGAAGAAAAGTGTTGGAGGATCAGAGTTCCCTCCTGGGGAGAGCTGCAGCTATACTGAGCAGGCCCCTCCTGGCCTCCACGTGGGAAGTGGATGGGACAGAGGACTTGTGAGTGACAAGGAGCCCCCAGGCAGCCCCTCTAACAACTGACCAGGGACCCACCAGCAGGGAGGAGGGAGAGGCCAGGTCTCAGACTTTTTCTTATGTGGTGTCAAGCTTGGACAAGAACGAACTTCTCACCCTGGGAAGCTGGTGTGGGTTGAGGTGCTTGGTGACACCTCATCCTGGCACCTGCCTCCAGCTTGCTCTGGGTCATCCCCTCTCCCTACATTCTCCCTTGCTCCATCAAGGAACCCCGTTTAAGAAAAAGAAGGCTAATTTCATCTTAGCCTGCAGTTTAACTTGGAAAAGTCAAGGCGGTCCTTAGGACTCTTTAAACGGGAGGAACCCCCACTTAGGCTCGGGATGGAAAGCCACCTCAGCTGGTGGGCGAATGGCAGGATGAGCGGGGCACAGGGGAGACCCTGCAGAGGGACCTTCCTGCATGAGAAAGGGCTCCCTTTGTGCTTGCCTCTCAGCTCCAAGAACAAAACACATTCAAATGCTTATTTACAAAAGAAGGCAAGTGAGGCATCCCAGAGCTGAGTAGTTCTTCTTTATGTTCTTATATTTTTATGGGCTTGTTGTTCTCGTGCCTGGGGACGACACTGGAGAACAGGATGCAGAGTGGATTTCTTTGACCAGATTGCTTCCCTTTCTGGTAGGAAAGTGGGTCTCAGTGTATCTGTTTCTGTCCATATCTCTCTGTGAATTACTGTTTCTCTGTGCATCTGTCTGTGTGTGTGACTTTGTTTCTCTGGGTCTATGCCAATGTGTGCATATGTTTGCTTACTTGCCTCTTTCCTCCATTACTGTTCTGTGAGCCGTAGGCCCTGACAGATTCAGCAACTCCAGGCACTTCTAAAAATCCCCCTTTCCTCTGGTCTGGACATACCTGGCAGGGGACTGCTTCCCCTTTCTTTCTTCCTTCTCCAAGATGGAGCTGATGGAGATGTATGGTCTAAAGGGAAGTGGTGGGCAGAGAAGAGAGGGTTGCTCAGGCTCACCAAACCGGATTTCCTGTCACTCTGTGCTCCCAGAATGGGGATGGTCCCTAGAGGTGCATCAGGGCCCTAAGTCAGTATGGACAGCAGATGCTAATGGCCAGAAGAGGAGCTTCCCGGGAGCAGCTCTGTGCCCCAGGACCAGACTTACTCCCAGGAGCGAAGATGCAATGATCATTCTCTGGGGTCCCTGAGGCATCCCAGCATTGGGGGAGAGGTACTGAGTCTGGGTGAGAGCATCAGAAATTGGGGGCAACGTCAGGAGCATAAGCTCTCAGCCCACACTAACACCATGCCTTCTTCCTATGTGGCACTGCAACTGCACAACTTTCCCAGTTTAGCAAATGCTTTCCGAGCATCATTTAAACATGGTACTGGGCTTTGCAGAACATTATCAATACTGGATAGTGAAATTGGGGTTCCTATTTTACAGGAAGCTGAGACTTGGAGTTGATTTGCCCAAGGTTACAAAGCTGGGCCCTGGCAGTGCTGAGACCGGGATTCAATCCCAGGCTCTCCAACCTTCCCTGAGGCAAGCTGCTCAGACAGCAGGCCTCCTGCCAGATCCTGTGGGGACAGAAGAGGATGGGGCAGTCAGAGGCTCAGATGCAGGTCTGGGTGACTGCAGTGCACGGCCCGCCTGGTCTCAGCACTCTCTGACCCACTACCCTGGGCTCCAGCCTCTCCCGGGGCCTGTCCCCTATCCCAACTCAGGCTTCCTTTCTCCTGCCTGAGTCTGCAGACTCGGTGCCCGCCTTCCCTCCCTCTCCATAAATGCCCTTGCTCTCATTTCCAGCATAAGGCTGCTGGTCCCTGAGTGCCCCAATACTTAGCTCCAGCATCTCTTCCATGCTGCCTCCTAACCGTCTGCCTGCTCACCTGAAGGCCCCTCCCTGGAGTCCCTCTCTCTCCTTTCCATTCTTACTTGGCTCCTATCCCACTCCCACCCCACCATAGTTATTCTAGTCACTTGCTTACTTGTCTTTCTTTCATCAGCCCTCTCTGAGCTCCCCCGGGTGAGGACATTAACCCTTTAAAAAAAATTCGGATTTAAAAAGTAATATATGTTGATTGTGTACAATACGGAAAATACAAAAACATACACAGAAGGCAATGAAAGTCACCCACTGTTCTGTCACCGGAAGACGACCGCTGTTAAACAATTGTGCTTATATTTCCATCGTTTCCCCAGGCTCACACGTTTGCTTTTACTTTTCCAAGCGAAGCCAAGCTCGCACTGTGAGTTCTGCATTCTGTCTTTTGAAAATCGTGGTGTACGCCGAGCTTTTCCACGATTGGCCGACATTCTCCCTCACCGCGAACTGAAGTGGGCGGTCATCCCGCGCGCAGAGTCCCCGATCGGGGTTTTCCAGGTGCCCTAGCGGCAGGGTCACCGCACGGAAGCAGCCTGGGCACCCAGCGGGCCGCCCTGCTCGCGCCTGCGCGCCCAAGGGTGTCAGCTTCGCGAGGAGGGCCACGCGGGGCCGGCCGAGGGCGGGGTCCCTTCAGAGTTCTTCGGACCGGGACATTCTTGAGTTTGGGGCTCCCTTGTGGCAGACACCGGCGGCCACTTCTCGGCCGGGGACCCAGGTGCCCCGCGGCCACGCCCGCTGTTCGCCGCTCGGCTTGGGTCAGGGGATCCGGGGGGAGGGAAAGGGCTCTGGGGACCTGCGGGGCGGGGCCGCAGGCGGGGCGCTCCCACCAAAGTCCGGCGCCAGCCCAGCGGCGCAGCGGTATCGCGAGAGCTCGCGGGAGGCGCGCGGCTCCGGGCAGCGGCGCTTCCCGGTCGGCGTCGGCTGCGCAGTGCGCAGGCGCGGCGGGCGGGTTTCCCCGGACTACAGCCGGCGCCGTCGCCCGCTGGTCTGCCGCCCGGCGCCATGGCGGGCTGCGCGGCGCGGGCTCCGCCGGGCTCTGAGGCGCGCCTCAGCCTCGCCACCTTTCTGCTGGGCGCCTCGGTGCTCGCGCTGCCGCTGCTCACGCGCGCTGGCCTGCAGGGCCGCACCGGGCTGGCGCTCTACGTGGCCGGGCTCAACGCGCTGCTGCTGCTGCTCTACCGGCCGCCGCGCTACCAGGTGCGGGCCGGGCGGAGGCGGGCCGGGGCCGGGGCGAGGGCGGGAGCCTGGTGGGTTGGGCACGGCGCGCGGGCTCCGTCCCCTCGGGGTCGGGGCGGTCCGGGAGCTGGGCCTGCGGGGGACCGGGGCCGCTTCCCCCGGGCGTGTTCTTTATTGGCGAGTTCAGGCGGCAGGTGGGACCCAGCCTCACCAGGCTCGGGGCTCGGGGGGCGCGGGCCCCCACATCTCCCGCGGAGTGGGTGGGAAATTGCTGTGCTGTTCAGCAGCTGCGGCAGAGGCGCGTGGGGTGGGGAGGGAGCGGGCCCACGAGCTCTTTTATGTAATTTAAGGTGTGGAGACTTAACCTGCTGCCAATTCTCAGGTCAGAGGTCCCCGCAGTTCCTTGGAGGTGGTGGGCGTGGAGTCCCGCTTGCCTCGGCTAGATTCGCTGCGTGGTTTTGGGAGAATCCAGCCAATAAACCGGGTTCATGCGGTTTTCCCACGGCTCTGAATAGCAATGGGAATAATAATAGCAATGGCAGCTAGAACTTACGTAGAACTTACTCTTAAGTGCTTTACAGGGGTACTTCCCACAGCAGTCCTAAAAGGTGGGTACTAATGAGGAAACCCAAGGTCCACAAAGGCTAAGTAACTTGCCCAAGGCCACACAGTCGGAGAGGGGTGGATGCGGGATTTGAACCTGGCACCCCTGCTTCACCCTGTTAATCTCTGCTCAGGCACACCAGCTCTACGTGTTTGCCAGTAGCCTACCTACCCCAGGAAGTAGGGTATGTGCTCAGGGAACAGCCAGATGATTGAGCTTCTTTTGGGTCCGTTTCAGATAGCCATCCGCGCTTGTTTCCTTGGCTTTGTGTTCGGCTGCGGCATGTTGCTAAGTTTTAGCCAGTCTTCTTGGAATCACTTTGGCTGGTAAGAACTACTTTGGGAAGGACGGTTTTGAGGCAAGGGTGGGAGGATCAGAGGATCAGAAGTGGTACTTCCTCATCCCTGTGTCTCATCTCTGACTGGCTGAAGGCTGTTCCGGTTTCTGTAAGGTCTTTAACTTCCGTCTAGATTCCTATGTCTTGTACCCTAAGAACTTGTGCCCACCGGTTGCTTCTGTTGCAGGCAGAAACAGGTCTCCCTGGCACCTTCCCCGTAGGTGCCCTCATCAGTAATGTGACGAGCCCTTCCCAGAAGAGGGTACAGGTTCTCAGTGACAGGAAGGGGCAAGGCTCTGGCTCCTCTTCACAGGCCTTTTCCATCTCTAATTTCTATTAGGTCACATCTAGTGCATCCCCCACGGCCAGTGTAGGATTTTCCCCTACACTGTGATTTCAGGCCCTTGAGCCTTCTAGTCCCTGACCTGGATATGAACCAGTGGCTTCAAGGTAAAAAGCTTTATCTCCTGTGATCAAATACTCTGAGCCATCTAATCTTTCTTTGCTGGAATTTTTTGGTTTTTTTGAATTTTTGTATTCAACATACATCACTGCTTTATTTTGATTATGTCCCACTTTCATATTTTACTGTGTGTAGTGTCATTCTTAAAAGGCTGAAGGGCCCATAATGCCTTCCATACCTATGTTTGTTTGGTCTATTACATTCCACATGTAGTCCTTTTAAAACCCCACCTTCTGCAGACCTGAGCAGTCATGTTACATGTGGGTGCCTGGTGTCCACTCTCAGGTAACAACGGGACCTCCTCTTAGAATTCAGGGACAGTACAGCAGACCCAGATTTGTACTTTGAGTTATGACTGACTTGATTCCCTTGCCCCAACTTACTTCTCTTTCTTTTTGTTTTTAAACAGGTATATGTGCTCCTTGTCACTATTCCATTATTCTGAATACTTAGTCACAGCAGTCAATAATCCCAAAAGTCTGTCCTTGGATTCCTTTCTCCTGAATCACAGTCTGGAGTATACAGTAGCTGCTCTTTCTTCTTGGATAGAGTTCACACTAGAAAATATCTTTTGGCCAGGTCAGTGTATCCTACTTTCTCCTCCAGAGGGGAGAAGTGGTTTTTGTGCAGGTCTGAGGGCAGTGACATGGGTTCACCTCTCAGGTATAATCTCTCAGAGTGATTTCCCCAGATGTCTATCCTCACTAAGCTCTTTATAAAGGACAAGCAGAGCTTGTGAATTCCGCTCCTGGATTTTGAATGGAGGACCATGTGTTGACCGTTTGCCTTAAGCCTTCCATAACATACCATACTATCTAATATGAAGTCCCAACCTGTGATAACTGTAATACTAATTTTACAGTCAGAGATTTGCATCCGTTCTTTTTCTGTGACTTGAGACTTTTCTTGTGAAGATTTTATTAGCAAAAACCTCTGCATCTGAAACCTGCTCTCAAATTGAACTTTCCACAGCAAATTAAGTAAAATGTGTGTGGTTCCCAGGAGTCAGTAAAGAGCCAGGGCGGGAAACACTAGATCCTTCTCTGGTTCACTTAGCTGTCCTTGTCCCTAAGGGAAGGAAGGGGACATGTGGCAGAGGGACATGGATGAAGAGTCCATCAGGTCTTTGCCAAGACGCTCTAATTGAGTTGTTGGCACTTTAAACAGATGAACAGCACAACTTAGGGGGATGTATTTTGCTTATAATTAAATTTTAATGTGATGACAAATGCTAATTACCCACTAGCATGTTTCATAGTGTTCCTAGCCTTGGAAAAATAGGTTAATTTTAAGCATCCACAGGGGGAGCTCCACAGTCCCATGTCTTCACTTCCTGTTTGTCACATGTCTCTCCTCCAGAACTGAAGCAGATCACCTGGCTCAGTGCCATGGGGCTGCTGATGGTGGTCTTTGGAGAATGTCTGAGGAAAGCGGCGATGTTCACAGCTGGCTCCAATTTCAACCACGTGGTGCAGAATGAAAAATCAGAAACCCACACTCTGGTGACAAGCGGAGTGTACGCTTGGTTCCGGCATCCTTCCTATGTTGGGTGGTTTTACTGGAGTATTGGAACCCAGGTACAGTATCAGAAATGACAGTGGTTGCCTTTAATTTCTTTTACATTTTTAAAAATTGACATAACTCACATACCATAAAAGTCACTGTTTCAAAGCGTACAATTCAGTGGATATCAGTGGATTTATTAGGTTGTTGGTCTCCTTTAAATAGGTGCATGTGCCCCCTGTCACGTTTTGAGTGAGAACGAAATAAAACGCAAAAGAACTGATGTAGTCCTTAACATTTTTACGATGTACCTAAAATCTGGGTGTCCTAACCTTGTAAACTCCTGGCAATTCTAGGTGCTGTTACCCATCTGCTGTACCCCTTCCTTCCTTCTTTAACGTAGATCTGGGGTACCCCAGTGGGGTGAGGACAGAGATGGAGCTTTGGGGAGACAGAACCTTCTGCTGCTCAAGTGGATTCTGATTTTCATTAGATGAGGCCAAGGTCTGGATTGGATTTCACATAAGCTACAGGGGTTTATTCTGTCTCAGGTTTCAGAACGACCCTTGTTTCCTGCCCATTGCCTCTTGAATATGTTCTCTTGGTCCCAGAAAGACTTGGCCAGAGAATGTGACCAGAGAGCTTAGGAGACTCCTCACCTCTTTGGGAAAATCCAGTCTGGGGCCCCCGAAGCATTCCATTGGCAATGCACGGTCTGTCGGGGACTCTCTGGTGACCCCCAGTGGTGTAGAAGGGGCAGGACACCCGCCCAGGGCTTAATTTAATACTCACATTTCTGAACCCTAAGACTCCCTGCATCAACATCGTATTCCCTGAGAACGAGTTGACTGTAGTTGAATTGTGTCATTTGCCGTAAATGCTGCCTACATACCGAAGTGCTCTAGGACTGAAGGGTTGGCCTCTGTGACCATAGATCTTTTTATATTGTGACCCAGCACACGTGTGTGCATAAAAATGGAACAGGTCTTTCCCAGGATAGTACTTACTGTGTACAAAATATCTGTTTCTTGTCTTATTTGTAATGCTATTTACGATGCACTGAATGGATTTCAGGGCTCAGGAACAGGTTGTGGCCTGCAGTTGGGAAACCCCACTACAGGGTGTATTGAGAAGCCACATGTGTATGGTGGCTGTGAGGGCACAGTCTCCGGGATCACCAACCGGGCCAGTCCTGGCTTTGATGTTGGCTGCTTGGCCTCCCTGCTCTCACACATTAAGTGAGGACAGCAGTGCCACCTCCGAGGTTTGCTGTGGGGGCTCGTTGGTTGGAAAGGGCTTAGCTTGTGCTTGAAATACAGTTAGGTACCCTGTAAGCAGTCATGGGAATAAGAAGTCAAGGGCACGTGCCTGGCTCTCTGGGCGGAAGTCAACCCCTTGGGGAAGACACATGTCCATGGGGGTCCATCAGAGCGGGCAGGGGTGGAGTGGTGGGTTTCCCACACCACACAGAAGTTCCTGAGAGCTGGGAGATGTTCTTGGCATGGAGGGGTTATTTGGGGGTGGATCAGTGGGGAAGACGTTCTCAAAGTGGGAAAAGCACATGAGTGGGGAGGTGAGAGGCAGTCCAAGTGGGTAGCCCAGTGGAAGGGCGCTGGAGGAAGTGACCAAGGCACTGCTTTTCTTGGTTTGGGCAAGGGAGTAGTTTGAAGACAAGTGATTTCACAGTAGCATTGTATATGGTACAGGGTTAGGCTGTGGGGGCCAGGAGTGGGGGGCGAGGCAGCTGCGAGGGGGTGTGTGTGTGTGTGTGCGTGCGCATGTGGAACAGGAAGGGGCAGGCTGGGAGCCCCACGGGAACTCACACCTGGGGTGGAATCAGGAGCTGCCATCACCTGCCCTGAGTATTGAAATCTGAAAAGTTGATCTTTTTTTTTTTAATATTTTTATTTTTTAAAGATTTTATTTATTTCTTTGTCAGAGAGAGAATGAGAGCACCCGAGTGAGCACAAGCAGGGGGAGCGGCAGGCAGAGGGAGAAGCAGGCTCCCCGCTGAGCAGGGAGCCCGATGCAGGACTTGATCCCAGGACCCCGGGATCATGACCTGAGGTGAAGGCAGACGCTTAACCAACTGAGCACCCCAGGCGTCCCATGAAAAGTTGATCTTTTAATTTTTAGATCTCTCTCACATAAGAGGAACAACAGAAAAGTGTCTGGAAAAAAAACGACAGTGATGAGTGTTGAGCTCTGATGCGAAAGTAGTGGTAAGGTTTCAGTGAATGGCCTCCGTTCTCAAAGACCCTAACAGTATTTTGAGAGTCTCTTGGGCCATTGGCAGGAAGTCCTCTGTAGATATTCAGGAGAAGCAGGTGCTGATGAAGTTCTCGGTGTCAGGACACTGACCCTGATCAACTTCGTGTCCCCCGCCAGGTGATGCTGTGTAATCCCATCTGTGGCGTTGGCTACGCTCTGACAGTGTGGCGATTCTTCCGAGATCGAACAGAAGAAGAGGAGATCTCGTTAATTCACTTTTTTGGAGAGGAGTACCTGGAGTATAAGAAGCGGGTGCCCACAGGCCTGCCTTTTATAAAAGGGGTCAAGGTGGAGCTATAACACAGCAGGAGCGGGCCAGGCTGGGCCCAGGGGCCTCCCACTGCACGTGGCCCGGGTCACAACTGCCTCTGGTCAGCCGCTCTGTGGAATGGATTTTCTGAACCATTTTATATGTCACCAATTACTCTTCTGGAATATCACTCAAGACCAAATGGTCAGAAGGCCTTAGGACCAAAGGACTCCACACCCTAGAGCAGTCTGTTCTTGGGCTAAATCAAGGTAGGACACAGATCAGAGATGGACAAGGAGCAAATAACAGCAATATCCTACAGTGCCCCTCCAGAAGGGCCCCGGTGAGAGCCCCGGCCGCGCACCGTCCCCCACAAGGCATTTAGTGTAAGCAAGACCCCTCAGGAGCGGTGGACTCGCTCATGACCGAGTAAGGCTTCTCTGGCAGGAAGGGGTGTGTGGGCAGCAGTGCTTAGTGTTAGAAGTACATTCGCGATCTGTAACCGAAGAACACACAGCACAGCTTTGACCTCCTTGTTCCCGTGCTTAAGTGCATGAGTATCTATACAGTTTTAAAGGTGATTCTCTATAAGACACTTCGGCTCTTAATATATTTAGTCGTATTTACATATCTATTTTTTATAAATAGCAGTATAAATTCAAAGGGGCTCGGTGTTTATAGCCCTTTTATTTGGCAGAAAGGCAGCATGGACACCTCCAGACGATTTGGCTGAGTGGCTTTGTGTTAACAAGGGCATCCCAAGCCGGGGAGACTGTGGGCCCCTGTGGCTTTCCCCGGGGTCCGGGCTCCTGCTCCTCTCCCAAGAGGGGGCTGTTATCAGCGACAGGCATGTGTCATTTTTCCTTTATCCAAGCAATGCTTACTGAACACCTACTGTGTGAGACATTGTTAACCATTGGGAGTTACTGCTCTCCATTTATTTGGGATTTTAGTCTTACTGCATCATAGCTTATATTTTTGTGTTTCAGTTGAAATCTATTAACTATTGATTTCTATGTTCTGTTCTCAAAACTCCACCAACTCTAATGCCATTTCAGACTGTCTTTTCCAAAGGGGTTCAAGCATCTATAACTGCACAATTCAAGCAAGTCAGCTCACAGCAGTCTTAAATAGAGCAAATGATCCCAACGGAGATTTAGTCAGGATTTTTGTTTTTCAAGTTTGGGGAGAGTGGTTGGCTTTAAATACATCAGCTTTAAGACCCTTGTTTGATTCTGGACAAGAGAGGGCCCTGGCCTCAGCGTGAAATCCTTCCTGCAGTTGGCCGTGGTGCCACCGAAGCCCGTGCGCGAAGGCGGCGGCCGCCCCTGGCTGCAGAGCTGCCCAGCTGCCGCGCCGCGCCTGGCGGCTTCGAGGAGCCACTTAACCTTTCCGTGCCTAGACTCCCCATCTGTAGAATGGGGTCAATACCACCTACCTCACAGGGGTGTTGTGAAAACTTAGAAGAACAACGTCAAACGTTTCTAATACTTAGATAAGAGAGAAGGCATACATGGAATCTGCACCGCGTGGCATCGCACAGACGCGGACCCTGGTCAGCTGCACCAGACGCTGGAACTGTGCGTGCAAAGAGCATGTTACCAACTCAGAAATAGCACTGACTTCTAGATTTCATGGCCTAATTAATTTTTTCGTTATTATATATATATATACCAAAGAGGTTTACGGGTTTGTTGATTCCTGGGATGACACTCTTCTGGTGTGAGTGGACCCTACCATCGGCCCTCAAGTGGGCTTTGCAGCCAGGCCGGCTGAGGCCGCTGCTGGAGCTCTCAGCAGTGGGTCTGTCTGGCACGAACACTCCCCAGTGGGACGTCGACATGCACTTACTCTGGGAACTTGAATTGAATCAGTTCTGACTTGTTCTCCACGCTTAGCAAAGTGAACTCCACTCATCGGGATTGCAGATTGGAAGAGGACATGGCTGGGGTTTGGGCAGCAATCCTCAGCTCCTTGAGGGAAAGTTCTGTGCTGCATCTAGCAGGATTGGACCCAGCTTTCATTCCCATGGAGGTGGGGGGGGGGGCTGTGAAGTTGTCTTTAATAGATGGAGAATAGCTAATGATGGGCCCTGGCTCTGTGGACAGAAAGTCTGAAGGTGTTGGCATTTGGTGATCTCAACTTCGTCCACCTGCTGGAGTTCACGAAGCCCACCTTCCTGCCAGGCCCTTGAGCTCAGGAGGTAGGCCTAGTGTTTTGCAGTGAGATGCTGCCATTATACCACCTGGGCTTTAAAGAGCAATCCCATGGGCAGGGGGAGGGGGAGGGAGACACCCCCCACCCTGACTCGTACACCCAGGGCAGAAGTCAGCATTTACTTGGGGAGAAAAGATGAACTACTTAGGGGAGGATTTGGCAAGTGATTGACTTTCATCTAGTACTGGCATTTTCAGATTATTTTTAACTTCATAAATTTAGCAGTGACAGTGTACAGGCAGAGAATCAGGTTAATGAAGTACAGGCTTTCTGGGTATTCCCAAAGGCTTTTTGGGTAAAAGCCACATCACCAGTTCCCTCAAATTAAGAAACTGTCAAGAGATGACTTACTTTTTCCATTGCGGGTTTTAAAGTGGAGATTCTTAAATGGAGAAAAGGTGATACGCAGAACAAAGTGACTTTGAAGCAGCGTAAAAGGAAACATTCTGTGAGGATTTGCAGGCTGTGGCCGAGAATAGCAGTTTACAGAAAAGAGGTAGTGAGTAGCATGAGCCTGGCTGAAAGCGAAAGGCAGCATACCCCACTGTCCCTTCATCATTTGTAGGAACTGCTTCTTGAGCCTAAAGACTGAACTTTATTAATCCCTTCCATTTATTTAACACTCTGAGTGATTGACATGATAGGGAAATACTCCTAAACCATACGTGTGTTAATAGCTTAGGCTCTGGAGGGTTGGCCGTAGCCCAAGCTCCTGGTAGCAGGCCCTCCGTCATAGGTACAGTAAACCACTGTCCCTTCTCTGCACTTTCTTACTGCCTTAGTTGTGATCTCCCACCGCATCTTGCTTCTGTAGTGACTTGAGGCTGGTGGGAGAGGCTTGCTCTCTGCCCTGCTGTGAGAGCTTGACGCCCTGGGCTGGCGGAGGGCCAGCCGTCAGGGGCGGTCCCAAGCACCCGCTCTAGAGGAAGCCGCCCCATAGCTAGGAGAGTAATTTAATGGAGTAATTATTCTACTCTTCTTTTTACATGCAGAAATGTTTATTTAAATATTTTAAATTGGATTTTCTTTCACAGATACTGAATATTCTTTCCAATTCTTAAATAAAACTGTACTTGATTTCACTATGAACCCTAGCGTGATTGTGTGGGATGTAATCATGTCACCTCTGACTAAGAAATGTCCGGGACCTACAGCATAAAACCAGATGTATTTTGCCCATTCAATTCAGTTCCAAAATCTAATCTCGAACGAGTTCATCATGACAAGCTCCTCCTGCCGTTGAGGCTCCCGTGGGTTTGCGATGTTCCAGAGTGAGAGCGTCGCGCTCCGGAGCCGTGGGTGCGAGCTGTTGGGTGTTCATGTGCTGGTCTGCCTGGCTCAGCTCGTGGGAGCCATTCGCTGTTGGAACCACTGAATCAAGCTGGATATATGCTTAAAATGTGACTCTGGATATTTTGCCTCCAAAACTTTAAATTTTAGGTCATCCGGGTTAATTTTCCTTCCTAAACGTTTGTGAAATTCCACCCGATAGAAAGGCACCATGCAGGAGTGGAAACTCCTGGAGAAAAGTCGATTCTGGGCCGTCCTTTACTATCAATAGAAGGTGAACACGGGAGAGTGACCGTTGTCTGGAAAGGCAGGAAAAAGTTGCGGAGAAGTTGACGTGACCATCTCCTGCCACACACGCCGCCAGCCACGTCTCCTTTGCTGGGTGAGTTCAGTCCTCATGTGAAAGGAGAAAACTGGAATGACAGTTTTTCCTTTTTGCTGAGTCAGCGCTCAGCTTCCTGGGCGGAACTGTCCGGCGGGGGCCCTGGCTCAGGAGATTGAATTGGTCTGAGGCGGGGCAGGCGCTGCCCACTGCTGGAGTCCCTTCTGGAGTTCCGACGGCGGGGGTGCGGGCCGGCGGGACTGCGGGGCGGCAGGCATGAGAAGGAGGTGGCAGGGCAGGGAAGGGCTTTTCCGCACGGCCCTGGGATGCTGCCCCCAGCCTCGTGAGGAGGACCAAGACTTCGTGCAGTGGGAACACAGGGAAGAGGGATGCTCAGCTCAGGCCAAAGAATCTGAAATGACTGTCAGAGTTTCTGGGTCTTTCTGCTGTTTAGTGATTACCCTTTGTCTCATGATGGGCACAGCCTTTTCTTAAATGTCCCAGTCTTGAGGTGCGGGCTGTAAAATGCCCACCCCTCAGGACCAGTCCCGTTTGCTAAGTCGGGCGCTCTCTCCGTGTGGGGGCATCACCCCCGTTCTTCTGTCTGGGTCTGTGAGCATCTTTATTTTTCAGTGGAGGTTCTTCTGTGAGGCTGTTCAGAGTCCGGCCATTCCCTCTGGGTTCTGATGTTTTCTCTCTCTTCTCTGTGACACCCACCGGGTCATTCCTAAAGGAACACGTGACATGAGTTCTACTCGCCACCCCCATGCCAGCACTAACACCCACTGGGGCCGAGGCTTTTGGAATGGGAAGCCTTTCCGGAAGCACCCGTGGGTGAACGAGAACTGTATCATCTCCTAAAGGGTTCTCATCTCATGTGTAATGATGTTTAGTTGCCTGAGTATCCGCAGTTCAGGCCTTCTCAGTGGCTTGTGGTGACCACAGGTTTGAACGGACACCCCCTGGAGCATCTGAGCCAACTGTGGTGGAGGGAAGGTGAGACTAGTTTCTGGTCTGTCACAGCTGCAGCCTGCTCCGTGCCCTCCAAGCTCTGCCCGCTCTTTCTGCCGCCCCGTTCCCTGCCCCGGGGGGAGCACACTTAACTGAGAGCAAAATACTGAAAGATCAGCCCGTGACAGTGATGTATCTCTTCCCGCACATTCTTTTCTTCCTCTGGCAAGTTTTTTGGCAAACACCGTGTCTCCGGTGGATAGTGATGCTCTCGCATCAGGAAATGATCCTCAGTCACTTCTCATTTAAGTGAATCTGAGTCACTTGGTGTAAACGCATGCGAGCCAGGCTGCAGCCCTCGGCTGTGTGAGCGGTGCCGGCAGCAGCCTTGGCCATTTCTAATTCTAGGAGGCAGGTCACATCTGTCCTCTGTGAATTCTCTGGGCCTGTATTTTACAAACAGACCCAGCCGAGGCCATAGAGCTGGTCAGCGGCAAGCCTGGGCCAAATGGGGAGGAAAACCTGGGGCCTGTCTCTGTGCCCCATGTTTGTCTCTGAGACTGAAACACTTGCCACTTGGGCTGGAAAGCCTTGCCGTACTTACCTGGCCTGAGTCTCACCACTGGCGCTGTCATCATGCATGTTTTGTAGGTGCTCCGACTGTTCGTCTGCCTGTGCCTGAAGTCTGTGTGAGAGAAACAGTTCCTGGGAGGCTTGAAGGCAGCCGAGCCGGCCACTGCCAGTCCTCCAGCTCTCTCTTTAAACAGAACCAAACTGAATGAGACACTCAAGGGTCTGCCTAGGGTTTTGGTCCTCAGATATTGACCGAGGGCCAGGGCTGCTCTCAGGACAGCTGCGTTGTGGTCAGGAAGACAGGCCGAGCTTGGGAAGAAGGCACTGCGGGGCCAGGCAGCAGGGAATGTCAGGAGCAGAGACCTGTGTGGGGAGGATCTCTGGGACAGTCGGAAGCAAGAACATTCCAGGCAGAGGCTGGGAAGGGGGAACTGGTCTGACTTCTCTGGGGAGCTGAAAGGCCATTGTGACTAGGGTGTGGTGGGGGGCTAGTGTGGTTGGAGGTGGACAGGGAGGGTCCCAAAAGCGCTGTCAGGCCCCGGAGTGATGGGAACTCTAGGCTTTAAGAAGACCGCTGGCTATGGAACACCCTGGAGGGGCCGGAGAGGGTCGGTGATGGTGGGTTGGCCTGGGGCTGCCGTGGAGACAACCATGGGCTGAGACAGTTGTGTCAGCAGGACTTGGGGATTGGTTGGAAATCGGGTGCGGAAAGGAAAGGAGTCAGAAGCCCTTGGCCTTCTCACTTGGGCATCTGGGTAACGTGATGCCACTCACTGGGGGGGGGGTTATGGAGTCCTGCCATTAGGGGATCTGAGGCACCCGTGACGGGTCCAAGTGGAGACCCCCAAGAAGGGGCAGTTGGCGAGGGGTCTGGAGCCCAGGAGGGCCTGTGCTGGGGAGGGCTTGGAGGTTGTTTGTGTCTCAGTGGGATTTTAAAGTTGGGGGGACTGGATAGACCCTTAAGCATAGATGGGGGATGGGGAGAGGCCCTAGGACTGGGCCCTGGAGAAAGCTGACACTTGGGGCACTGAGCAGAGGTGGCAGAGTGGCCAGTCTAGGAAGGGACAGCCTGAGTGGCAGGAGGGAAACAAGTGTGGGTTGCCTCAGAAGCAAGAGAGCGTGGTGAGGACGCCCGTGAGCACTGCTGAGAGATCAAGGGCTGCAGCCAGAGGCCACTGATGACAACTGGCCATAGGAATGGGCTTGGGGTGGGTGGGGTTGCCGGCAGTGGAAGAGGAGGAAGCAGAGGCAGCCTGGAAAGACACCTGGAAATCGTGCCCTGGAAAGGGATAGAGGCAGCCTCCCTCCTCCCCCAAACCTCTGGGTGCTGGGCTCTAGCCTGACCTTTCCCTTTCCCAAAATTGACCACAGGCGCCATTTCCCCACAGAGCCAGGCAGCCAGGAGCACATTACTTGAAGCTAGTTTCTCACCGACGCACAGCACCCAGAGGGAAATGCACACAAATGATAAGAACAAGGCTTGGTACGTGTGCACAGCCTGAACAAGTTGGGCAGGTGGCACCAGAATGTCATGTGTGTCCAGAGGCCCCCGGGGATCATTACCATCCTGACTGCTAATGCCAGAGGTTAGTCGTGTCTGGTTTTGAGGTTTGATAAATGGAATTGCACGGCAGGTGGAGTAAATGACTTTGAATGCCCTCTGAGGAGGAGACATTGCAGCTAGTCCTGGGTAGACCGGGTCACCGTCACAACTGTGCAGAAGCTGTGCCGAGTCTAACCTCTCAGCATGCTTGTCAGAAGGCTCACTTGCAGGGTGGCTTGGCCGTTCTGGATGAACATACAATTGCACACACTTTAATTTTCCTTCTTCCTCAGACTCGCTAAAATTCTAGTAAAGGGGCCAAAACAATAGGGGAAGAAACTTCTCCAGGTCGAGAACAGAATAGGATAACACCAAAATTTTTGAAGCCGGAGGGCATGTGGTCAGTGGTTAACTACCTCAGCAGACATGAGAAACCCAAGCTCAGAGTGGACAGCAGGACAAGCCGAGGCCCAACTCTGTTCACACCACAGAATCCTAGGGGGCCCAGCAACTGGCAGCTCCCTCGCCTCTGCAACGGGGAGGATGGGGCAGAAGTAGGGAGGGGGTGACAGTCAAGATCCTTACTGTGGAGCAGCTGCCCCTCCTGCACCCTGCCAAAGGGTTAGTCTCTGGGAGGGTACCACACACAGGTGAGAACTGCTGAAAACCAGGTGTGCCTGCAAATGCTTTACACGGTGGCCTTCGGGAAGGAGACGGGAGAACACAGAAAAAAGCCCTGTCTACCCCAGTCCCCTGCACTGAAGTGCCACCCACATGCTCTGAGCATCCAGTCTGCCCCTGCTTCCCCAGCTCCTAATATGAGCACATGATCAAAGATGACCAGAGAAAAGCCTTTAACATGGAAGACAGAAACCTAAACAAACACATTTGGAGGAAACAGACTTAAGGGAGAAAGAAACAACAAACACCTATCAGCCTCAGAGGGGTAAGAGACTATGTCCGTGAAACAACAGAAGGCTGTGAAAAAAAGTCTAGGGTACAAAACAAGAGCTCTTGGAAATTTTCTTCAAAAATGCAGAACTCAGTACAAGGGTTGGAAGAAAAAGGGCATCTCACAGAAAGTACAGCAGAGAGACAAAGAGATAGAAGAAAACACTGAGAAGGCTAATCAGAGGGCCAGCCCAAAAAAGCCAATATCCAGTAATAGGGATTCCAGAAAGAGAAGAAATGAAATCAACTCACTGGTTCAAAAAGATGTGTGTCAAAACTGAAGGACCTGAACTTCCAGACTGAAAGGACCTGGTCCTTTTTGATGGATGGAAGTAGACCCTCACCAGTGGTAAGTTTCAGAACCCTGGGACCAGAGAAAATTCCACAAGCTTCTAAAGAGAAAAAGAGGTCTTGTCACAAGGATTAGGAATCAGAATGCCTTCAAACTTCTCAAAGAGCCTTGGAAGCTAGAAAATAATACAACAATGCTGTCAAAGGAGAATCATTTCCAGTCTAGAATTTCAATCTAGAATTCGATACCCAGCAAAACTATCAGTCAAGTGTGAAGGCAGAATAAAAACATTTCAGACTGGTGCTGTCCAAAACAGACTCCTGTGCACCCTTGTTCAAAGAACTATGGTGGGGGTGGTAAGACTCCACCAAACCATGAAAGAGAAAGCACGGGGTACAGGCAGCATCGAAGGCAGGAGTGAGGCAAACAGGAGTCCCCAAGAGGGTGGTAGAGGAAGAGCTCAGGGTGACTGCTGTGCACCAGACCTCTAGGGCAACCAGCCCACCCTGGGGCCAGGCGACTCAAGAGACAGGCACATTGAGGACCTGTCACCAACATCCCTCTGTCACCGTAACACCTTTTGATGCCCAAGTACAGTGCGTAAGACTTGGCTTAAGCATGTAGTGAGGAAGTTCTGCTCTCTCCTCCGTGTCCTGCTGCCCGGATCTGCTGAGGGCCCTCATTACGCTCCCAAGAAGTATCTTTTGCTTTGACCTATTCCTGAGGGCTAGAGGTGGGTGATTTTGTGCCTAGAAGCAGAAACTCAAAGCACCCTACTCATTCTGTGTTTTTGGAGATGTCCAGAACTGGTCTGCCCAGATGCTGAGTAATCCCTCATGACCTGACCCACTGACTTCCTGAAAGGAGTTCTTCTGAATGTGTGGCACCTTTCCCACACACATTCTTAAGTGTCTTGGCTCTCCTGTGAACACCCCTTGGTCTCACCTGGGCTCTAGCCGCTCCTTCACCTTGGCAATGGAGCGGACGTAGGGCGTGATCTGCTTGGTGATGGTGGTCAGGTAGGCATTCTCCTGCTTCAGCTGGAGAAGGTCATGGAGCTGGGCTGTGGGAGCCAAGGCCAGAGCATTGGGTCTTGTTGGCTTCAGGTTCTTTTACTCTCAAGCCTCGTACCGTCTAAATATCCCAACTACGTCAGCAATTGCCTCTTTAATTAAAGGGCAACATAAGACTTGTGAAGGCATTCTACTTACTGAATCCTGACCTCACATGCATCATTTTGGGGCATTAGCAACTGGGGCAAAGTCAAGGGCTATGGGGAAGAGTCTGTATCTGGTTAGTGGGTAACTGACTTCCTGTCCCTGCCAGCACGTGGGTTAGCTCCAGGAAAGGGGTGCACCCAGCAGCAGTTGCCTGCGACCTTCGTAAATCTCCTGCTCGTTAGCCACGCGCTGGTAGGATTCCTCCCAAATCTGAAAGAGAAAGTGAGTTGGACGTTGCATATGGCCGTGAGTTGGAATTTCCACTGGTGGCATTTCTGTCCTCTAGCTACTCAGGGCCACAGGACAGGCCCCAGCTAGGTCACGTGGTTCCAGGAGGCAAAGACCCCAGTTCCAGAGCCTGCCACACGAGGGCCTCATGATGGACCAGGCCAAGGTCCTCTTTCTATCCCCTTCCTGTCTTGGGGTCGCCCCTGTATCAGCTGACAGGTGAGGCTGCAGGGGAGTTAGGTGCCTGGGAGGGGGGTCACTACCTCCTGGAACACTGCTCTCATCCCCTCCAGGGAGGCGTACTCTGAGGCGATCTGCGCATCCACCTGCCGCGACTTGTGCAGGATGTCTCCCATGATCTCCGCCTTGATGAGCGCGTGGTGCTTGGTGAGGTCCCGGTGCAGCTCTTGTACCTGGTCCTTCAGGTTCTGCATCTCTGCCTGCAGCCGCTGTGTGGGGAGACGCAGTGAGTGCCTGCAAGGCCGTGTTCACTGCGGGGGGGCCAGGTGGCCGGGACCCACTCACCCGGTAGGAGTCCTCGTAGTGGCGGCAGTGCTCTGTGAACGGGGTATCCTCCCCCTCGGCCAGCAGCACCTTGGTACTGATGGACCGGTGCAGCGTGGGCTTTTGGACCAGCGATCCCAGCATCTTTCCCACTGGGGAAGGGCAGCTGGGCCCCATCAGCACCTTGGGTCCTGAGCCCACTGCTAGCCTGAGGAGAGAGCCAATGTGAACGCAGATGGGGGGGGGGTGGCTGGGAGGGTTTCCCCTCCTCCAGGCTCTCAGCCTCTCCCCCTAGACGGCACGCCAGAACAGTGTGCCGTCTAGGGGTGCTGAATAAGCCTCTGTGAGCCCCACCCAAGACCAAGGACATCAGCGTGGTATTTTAAAACTTCCCCAGGGAGGTGTCAGTGTACAGACAAGACTCCATCAGGATGTGACAGGGCTGGTCCGGAGTAAACTGTTTATTCATTCACACACGGGACTTTGGACATTTGGCCTGATGCCCAGTCTCCCTTGACTGGGGCCCTGGGGTCCCTGGCCCATACATCCAGCTCAGGCATTTCTCCGAACTCCTCTTGTGTCTCTGGCTCTCCAGACTAAGGCCTGGAAATCAGGCCTTACCCCAAGCTGCCCCTTCCCTTCAGTCCCTATGTGCCCATCCTGGGTGGCCCAGGCTGCAGTGGCAGCTGGGGACAGCCCCCGGGTCTTCCCCATCCTCCCCTAACCAGGCTCCGCGCCAGGTCAGCAGGGACTTCCAGCCTCTGGGGAGGGTGGCAAGCAGCAAGTCCCCACTGAGGCGGGTACCTTGTGCCGCCCCCCACAGCCCGTCCCCACTGCAGGGAGGGCACCCCAGCTGCTCACGTGTTGGTGCCGCCTCCAGCACCTGTTGTCCGGCGCGGCCCCAGCAGCAGTAGCGGCTCCAGGCAGCGCGCAAACTCAGCGCGGTGGTCGCTGGTGATCTGGGCGGCAGGAGCAGGTGGTGAGGTGGCCTTTTTGCTCGCTGGTCCCCCCACCCCCCGCCCCAGACCAGCCCGCTCTTCTGTGCACCTTGCTATTCTGCGCTGGCCGGAGGTGCTGGGGACGTGTGACAATGCCCTGCAGCCTCTCCATCAGCTCCTGCAGCGGGAGGAGGGTGCTCAGGCCCGTGTAGGGGTGGGGGATGGGGGACGACAGTGAGGCCCCGAGCCCTGAAGGCAAGGCTGTCTTTGGCACTTTACCTGCTGTGCACTGGGGACTCCAGCCCTTCCCTGGGACTGTCCCAGACCTCCCACACCACCCCAGCCCCCAAACCCACAGGAAAGTTGGGGGTGATTTGGGGTGGCTGTAGACACCCTACACTTTGGGGGAATGGAGGCTCATGCTCCCTTCCAGGCTTCACTGTCCTTTTAAAAGGGACTCAGCTAAATGGTTTGCAGATGATGGTGTGGAGGAGGGGAAGGTAAGCCCAGAGAGCCCTGGTCCAGCCACCAAGTGGCAGGCTGCCAAGGCCTGAGGTGGCAGTCCGGTGTACAGGGTGGGCTGCTGGTGGGGAGGGGGGAGACCCCTCAGGAGCTAGGGGGACTCACATAGCCCAGGTCCAGGAACTCAGCCTTATTGGCCAAGCTGAGGAAGGAAGAGCAGATGACGAGGTGAACCTGCGGGAGGGACCCTTCTCAGTACCTGGCCAGGGGCGCCTGTGGGAGGGGCCCTACTCAGTACCTGGCCAACCCTGCACCCCCAGCTCCCCTTACCTGCAGGGTGGGCAACAGAGTGGCCAGGTGGGAGAGCTGCTCCTTGAAGGCCTTGTCCTTCTCTTCGTATTGGCTGGGGGAGGGGCAGGCAGCCTCATCTCCAAGGGGAGGCTGCTCATCCCCACCTAATGGGGACCTCAGAGGGGGCAGGTTCCATCTCCCCACCACCTTTGTGCATCCTCCCCTGTCAGCACTTCCCGCACCCTGAGCCACCCTGCCCTCCTCACCCGAGGTCTTGCTCCGGGGGTGGGGCAGGGTCTGCCCCGGTCCAGGCAGTGAGGCCAAGGTGCAGGGCGTGGAGATCCCTGCCACCACTCACCTCTGCACAGCCTGCAGCAACAGCATTTTCCTCTCTGCCAGTTTGTCCTGGGAGGGACAGCTGCTTGTGACTGGGCATGCTCAGCCTGCCACCTCCCAGCACTTGCCCACCCCTGGGTCCGCGCCACACAGCTGGCTAGGCTGGCTGTGTCTCAGGCCTCCTAGCCCTTCCTTCCTGCAGCCCACCGCCTGAGAGCCCTGGAGCCCTTACCTGAAATGTCACCTCCTGGGGGAGGCCTTCCCTCACCAACCTTCCCCACTAGCACCAGCCTGGGGCTGGACCTCTCCTGGCCACGTGACTAAGTAACGCCTAGAAGTAGCTCCACGCTTGCTGCCCTGCTAGGCTGCAAACTCCACAAGGACGGGAGATGCGCTGTTGTGGGTACAGGGTCTTGGCTGGTGAGGACGCTCAGCGTGCTGCCATCCAGTCCCCACTACCCCTCACCTGCATGCTGCCGAAGAGGGCATGGATGGCGGCCTCCTCCTCCGCCGCGCTGCGCCGCACCTCCTCCACCATCGCCTGCAGCAGCGCGATGGCCTCCCGTGTGGCCGTCTGCAGGGCCTTCACGGCCTGGGAACAGGGCGGCCTCAGCCTGGCGGGCGCGCGCATCCCCGACACCGGCGCGCCGGGCACCCCGCGCTCACCAGCACCGCCTGCTCCAGCCGCTCGCAGCCCTGCACGTAGGCTGACTCGAGGTCCACGCAGTGCGCCCGGCTCTCCCTGCGGGGATCCCGCGCGTGAGTCCCGCTCCCGGCCGCCCTCCAGCTCCCTCACCTCCCGCTCCCTCACCTCCCGTTCCCTCTACCCACCCCTGCATGTCCCGGAAGCAGCGGATGCACAGCAGCGACTTCTTGTCGGTGGAGAACATGATGTAGGGCTCGGCGTGCAGCGCTGCGGCGGGGGCCGGTGGTGAGGGCTCCGGGCAGGCCCACCCCGGCCCGGCCCGGCCCCGGGCCCCCACCCGGCCCGCCGCACTCACTGCACTTCTGGAGCACGTCGCGGCTGCGTTGGCCCAGGGCCACGATGTCATGGCGCGCGAACATGCGTGCCCGGTGCGTTTCATCGCGGCAGCGCGCGCACAGCGGCTGCCCACACGTGTTGCAGAAGTACGTGGTCTCTGCATCCTAGGGACGGAGGACGGAGCGCAGCCTCAGCCTGCCCACGGGCTAGGGAGCCTGAGCCCGCACCTGTCCCTGAGAGCGTCAGTCTCAGCCTGGGGCAGGTACGCGCCTACGTGCAGCCCTTTCAGTGGGATCCTGACGCTCTAATGTACCCAGTCTACCGATGAGAAGAGACAGCGAACGGGGTGGGGCACGGCAGAAACATTTTACCTACAACAAAATTTCAAGCTTCAAGGCTTTTCAAGCCCTCCTTGGCACCCTCAATAGTGGCCAAACGACAGTGCCCACCCTGGCCATCTGGAGTCACAACGTGGCTGGGAGAAGAAAGGGAATGAGGATCTATTGGTTCCCCTCCCGCTGGTCATCTCTCTACTGTTGGATCTCACCTAAGCCAGCACTTGCCCAGCATACCCCGACCTTTTGCTCCGGCAGGGCTGTCCTCCTGGGACTTGGGGTACTACCCCATGCAGCTTCCACAAGTTGGAGTCCCATGTGCCTTCCACAGCCCAACCTGAAGCCTAGCTTTCATAGACTTTGGGGGGGGGGAGGCAGGAACACCCCTCCCCACAGCACATTGTCCTCACTTCCCCTTGGGCAGCAGGTAGCTGCAGACAGCTCCTCAGGTAGCAGTGGGCCCTTAAGGACAGGCCCCAAGCCTGTGCACTGGACTGCCCTTCCTGGAGGTCACAACTCCACCCTGAGTTGAGGACCAGTAAGCTCTCCCCAAATCAAATGACTTTAACCTCTGCCACTGTCTGCTAGTGCTTCAAGTCAATTATTCCCGACCTCAGTCTCCCCACCTATAAAATGGGGCCTACATTTGGGATCCAGGGTGCCTTAGGTTTTGGAGAATCTACTGATGGATATGGTCTAAGGACATGTTGGGCGCACACTGGAAGCTTCAGGACCACCAAACCTGGCACCCCCGGTTCCAGCCCACCCCCAGGCATCCCTGCCTGCTTGCTGCACTCCAGGTCACAGTTGGCACAGTGCACCACCTCCATGCCATCCCCTGAGCTGTCCACCAGGAACTGCAGCAGCCGATCCACCGGAGGGAGCCCGCTGGGGCCCTTCACCACCGTCTGGTGTCTGTGGAGAAGCTGCAGCCAAGATCCAGATGCCCCTTCCCCACGGCTCCCTATCTCCATTCCCACCCCCCACATTCCAGGCTGGAACTAAAAATAGGGCCTGGCATCTGCAATAAATATCTCACCCAGTGCTCACTCTGACCCTGTCCCTCCCTCTGCGCTGTTCTGGGTGAATGCTGGGGGCCCTTGGGGTGGGTGGCAGCCTGGGATATCAAAGGCGGAAACCTCCCTCTCAATCCCCTCCTGTTGTATTGCACAGGTTTAGGGACACCACTTGTAACTTGAGCCAACTTAACCTGCTTATGTTGATCTAAGACTCAAGGGATCCCCAGAGTGGATTTCTGGCAGTGTTATGAGTGCTGTGCTGAGATTCTTACTGTAGCAGCACTGTGTGGCCACATGACCTGTGTTCTAGCCTCGCTCTTGCCTCCGGACTTGCTATGGAAGGCCTTTGGCTGGTCACTCCAGGCCTCAGTTAACCTGCTCTGTATAATGGGCAGGAGCCTGCGCACTCTGGTGCTGAGAGGTGCGGGCTGGGTGCAGCCCAGAGCCAGAGGTTTGCCCTCCCTACACCTAGTTCCCCGCCCACACAGAGCTAATCTCCCCGGGGGTGGGGGGTGTCTGTTGGGGCTTTGAGGCACTCACTGGCACAGCGGGCAGGCGAGGCGGCCATCGGTGGCGCGGCCGCGCAGGCAGCCGGCACAAAAGTCGTGGAAGCAGTCCAGCAGGCACGGGCACTCGAATTGGGCGTGGCACAGCGGACACACCAGCGGGTGGCCGCTCGCGGCGTCCAGGGCGCCCAGGCCCTCCAGGGGCGCGAAGATAGCTCCCGACATCTTCTGGGAGAGCTCAGGAAGGCCGGGCGTGCCCGGTGCGGGGATCTGGCCGCGGAGCCCGCGCCAGCCCCCGCGTCCCCCGAGGGCTCCGCACGCAGGTCCCTCCTCTCTACCCCGCCCGGACCCGACGGGGCGTCCAGCAGTCGTGGAGCGCTGGGGTTGGGACCGCCCGGAGCAGGGAGGACTGGCAGGAGGCGAGCAGAGGCGTCTTGTGCGCGCTCCCTGCCTCTCCCGCACGCCCTTGGTGGCCCTGGAAGGTCAGGCCGCAGGACCGGTCAATGCGTCCTACCCAACGTCTAGCCTCCCCTGCTTCCACTTGCCCACCTCGCCTCACTCCCGCCCCAGGAATTCCTCTCCCGGTGTTCTCTGGGTGTTCTTCAGGCGACACCCCTTCCGCGCTGGGCCGCTGCATTGCTCGGGCACGGTGCTCGCGTGCACCCTTCCGAGGCCGGCCGCTGCGCCGCCACGAGAGCTCCGGCCGCAGCAACTCCGCTCCTCGCCCCGAGGGCAGAGGCGGAACGCCGAGGCTGGAAAGACCCGCGCCGGGCGAGGGTCCGAGGCTCTAACTGGCCCCCGCCCGGGACGACCGAGCCCGGAGCCCGGAGCCGCAGGAGCGCGGTGCAGGGCGGGGCCAGAGGACCCTGACCCTGGGCTCCTCAGGGGTGCGGAGGCACCCTGGCTAGACCCGCTCTCTCCCTGCGGCCTGGGGCCGGGACGCTAGCGGGTCTGCGGGTTTCCATTTCTTCCACGACCAATAGGGAGCGCCAGAGAGCAGCGGCCGCCTTTCCGCAGACAGCCGGGTGCGGGAGAGAGCGCGTGGGGGGCCTGGAATCCCAGGCCTGCGTCTGGCTGGTTGGGGTCTCTCGGCCAAGTCACTGACCTCTCAGAGCCTCAGAGCTTGGGTGAAACAGGGCCGGCCTCTCGGTGATGCGCGCGAGTTTAATGAAGTGAAATGCACCTACTAGGCTTCTAAATAATTAAGATCCCCACCCCCATCACCAGCCGAGGTCCAAATAAGAAGGGCGGGGATGGGGAGGGAGAGGAGGTTCGGATCCTTTCCGGCAGGGCTCCCTCTGCTGTTCTTGGCCTGGCCAGTGCTTGTTGATCCCAGTGTTATTTTCTAGAGTGCCTTCCATCCTTCCATCACTGTTGGCCTTCTCTGCACGTGTTATTCTGAACTCTGGGAAAGCAGCTTCTGTCTCCGCCTCTCTTGAAATCAGAGTCAAGCCCAGAGCCTGACCCACAGAAGGTGCTCAATAAAGTCTTACTTAATTGGCTAGAAAAATCTGGGAATTAATATTCAAGCTGGGTTTTGAAGGATGAGTAGGAGTCTGACAGGGGGAAGAAAGGAAGTGAATTCTGGGTGTAAACTACCTGTTCTCTTCAGGGTTCTCT
>NW_024425786.1:4140895-4143919 GCF_017311325.1 Ursus maritimus | reverse complement strand
CCTGAGTTGAGGACCAGTAAGCTCTCCCCAAATCAAATGACTTTAACCTCTGCCACTGTCTGCTAGTGCTTCAAGTCAATTATTCCCGACCTCAGTCTCCCCACCTATAAAATGGGGCCTACATTTGGGATCCAGGGTGCCTTAGGTTTTGGAGAATCTACTGATGGATATGGTCTAAGGACATGTTGGGCGCACACTGGAAGCTTCAGGACCACCAAACCTGGCACCCCCGGTTCCAGCCCACCCCCAGGCATCCCTGCCTGCTTGCTGCACTCCAGGTCACAGTTGGCACAGTGCACCACCTCCATGCCATCCCCTGAGCTGTCCACCAGGAACTGCAGCAGCCGATCCACCGGAGGGAGCCCGCTGGGGCCCTTCACCACCGTCTGGTGTCTGTGGAGAAGCTGCAGCCAAGATCCAGATGCCCCTTCCCCACGGCTCCCTATCTCCATTCCCACCCCCCACATTCCAGGCTGGAACTAAAAATAGGGCCTGGCATCTGCAATAAATATCTCACCCAGTGCTCACTCTGACCCTGTCCCTCCCTCTGCGCTGTTCTGGGTGAATGCTGGGGGCCCTTGGGGTGGGTGGCAGCCTGGGATATCAAAGGCGGAAACCTCCCTCTCAATCCCCTCCTGTTGTATTGCACAGGTTTAGGGACACCACTTGTAACTTGAGCCAACTTAACCTGCTTATGTTGATCTAAGACTCAAGGGATCCCCAGAGTGGATTTCTGGCAGTGTTATGAGTGCTGTGCTGAGATTCTTACTGTAGCAGCACTGTGTGGCCACATGACCTGTGTTCTAGCCTCGCTCTTGCCTCCGGACTTGCTATGGAAGGCCTTTGGCTGGTCACTCCAGGCCTCAGTTAACCTGCTCTGTATAATGGGCAGGAGCCTGCGCACTCTGGTGCTGAGAGGTGCGGGCTGGGTGCAGCCCAGAGCCAGAGGTTTGCCCTCCCTACACCTAGTTCCCCGCCCACACAGAGCTAATCTCCCCGGGGGTGGGGGGTGTCTGTTGGGGCTTTGAGGCACTCACTGGCACAGCGGGCAGGCGAGGCGGCCATCGGTGGCGCGGCCGCGCAGGCAGCCGGCACAAAAGTCGTGGAAGCAGTCCAGCAGGCACGGGCACTCGAATTGGGCGTGGCACAGCGGACACACCAGCGGGTGGCCGCTCGCGGCGTCCAGGGCGCCCAGGCCCTCCAGGGGCGCGAAGATAGCTCCCGACATCTTCTGGGAGAGCTCAGGAAGGCCGGGCGTGCCCGGTGCGGGGATCTGGCCGCGGAGCCCGCGCCAGCCCCCGCGTCCCCCGAGGGCTCCGCACGCAGGTCCCTCCTCTCTACCCCGCCCGGACCCGACGGGGCGTCCAGCAGTCGTGGAGCGCTGGGGTTGGGACCGCCCGGAGCAGGGAGGACTGGCAGGAGGCGAGCAGAGGCGTCTTGTGCGCGCTCCCTGCCTCTCCCGCACGCCCTTGGTGGCCCTGGAAGGTCAGGCCGCAGGACCGGTCAATGCGTCCTACCCAACGTCTAGCCTCCCCTGCTTCCACTTGCCCACCTCGCCTCACTCCCGCCCCAGGAATTCCTCTCCCGGTGTTCTCTGGGTGTTCTTCAGGCGACACCCCTTCCGCGCTGGGCCGCTGCATTGCTCGGGCACGGTGCTCGCGTGCACCCTTCCGAGGCCGGCCGCTGCGCCGCCACGAGAGCTCCGGCCGCAGCAACTCCGCTCCTCGCCCCGAGGGCAGAGGCGGAACGCCGAGGCTGGAAAGACCCGCGCCGGGCGAGGGTCCGAGGCTCTAACTGGCCCCCGCCCGGGACGACCGAGCCCGGAGCCCGGAGCCGCAGGAGCGCGGTGCAGGGCGGGGCCAGAGGACCCTGACCCTGGGCTCCTCAGGGGTGCGGAGGCACCCTGGCTAGACCCGCTCTCTCCCTGCGGCCTGGGGCCGGGACGCTAGCGGGTCTGCGGGTTTCCATTTCTTCCACGACCAATAGGGAGCGCCAGAGAGCAGCGGCCGCCTTTCCGCAGACAGCCGGGTGCGGGAGAGAGCGCGTGGGGGGCCTGGAATCCCAGGCCTGCGTCTGGCTGGTTGGGGTCTCTCGGCCAAGTCACTGACCTCTCAGAGCCTCAGAGCTTGGGTGAAACAGGGCCGGCCTCTCGGTGATGCGCGCGAGTTTAATGAAGTGAAATGCACCTACTAGGCTTCTAAATAATTAAGATCCCCACCCCCATCACCAGCCGAGGTCCAAATAAGAAGGGCGGGGATGGGGAGGGAGAGGAGGTTCGGATCCTTTCCGGCAGGGCTCCCTCTGCTGTTCTTGGCCTGGCCAGTGCTTGTTGATCCCAGTGTTATTTTCTAGAGTGCCTTCCATCCTTCCATCACTGTTGGCCTTCTCTGCACGTGTTATTCTGAACTCTGGGAAAGCAGCTTCTGTCTCCGCCTCTCTTGAAATCAGAGTCAAGCCCAGAGCCTGACCCACAGAAGGTGCTCAATAAAGTCTTACTTAATTGGCTAGAAAAATCTGGGAATTAATATTCAAGCTGGGTTTTGAAGGATGAGTAGGAGTCTGACAGGGGGAAGAAAGGAAGTGAATTCTGGGTGTAAACTACCTGTTCTCTTCAGGGTTCTCTCTACCCGGGGTTCCATTTGTGCTCCAAGCAGCAATAACCATAATGACAATGGCTGATGTTGTGGGCCAAGGTACTAATTCAAAGTTCATTTACTTGTATTAATTCATCTAATCCTGAGGACAGCCTTAGAAAGTAGAAAATGTTACCCTAGTAAGTAGTAGAGCTGGCATACAAAACTGGAGGGGGCTTTATAAATTAATTATGCAGAAGTTTCCCTCTGGAGGGGCAGTAGGAAATGGATGTTCATTCTTGATACGCGGGCTTGTTTAATCCATCCATTCCTGTCTTCATCTGTCTGAGCAGAGCCGTAGGCCATACCCATGGGAGGGAACACAGCAGCCAAGGTTCACCAAGTATACAAATAGACAAGTACAGTAATGACAAGACCATGCTAAATGCTC
>NW_024425786.1:4059179-4140885 GCF_017311325.1 Ursus maritimus | reverse complement strand
CTGGGTGAATGCTGGGGGCCCTTGGGGTGGGTGGCAGCCTGGGATATCAAAGGCGGAAACCTCCCTCTCAATCCCCTCCTGTTGTATTGCACAGGTTTAGGGACACCACTTGTAACTTGAGCCAACTTAACCTGCTTATGTTGATCTAAGACTCAAGGGATCCCCAGAGTGGATTTCTGGCAGTGTTATGAGTGCTGTGCTGAGATTCTTACTGTAGCAGCACTGTGTGGCCACATGACCTGTGTTCTAGCCTCGCTCTTGCCTCCGGACTTGCTATGGAAGGCCTTTGGCTGGTCACTCCAGGCCTCAGTTAACCTGCTCTGTATAATGGGCAGGAGCCTGCGCACTCTGGTGCTGAGAGGTGCGGGCTGGGTGCAGCCCAGAGCCAGAGGTTTGCCCTCCCTACACCTAGTTCCCCGCCCACACAGAGCTAATCTCCCCGGGGGTGGGGGGTGTCTGTTGGGGCTTTGAGGCACTCACTGGCACAGCGGGCAGGCGAGGCGGCCATCGGTGGCGCGGCCGCGCAGGCAGCCGGCACAAAAGTCGTGGAAGCAGTCCAGCAGGCACGGGCACTCGAATTGGGCGTGGCACAGCGGACACACCAGCGGGTGGCCGCTCGCGGCGTCCAGGGCGCCCAGGCCCTCCAGGGGCGCGAAGATAGCTCCCGACATCTTCTGGGAGAGCTCAGGAAGGCCGGGCGTGCCCGGTGCGGGGATCTGGCCGCGGAGCCCGCGCCAGCCCCCGCGTCCCCCGAGGGCTCCGCACGCAGGTCCCTCCTCTCTACCCCGCCCGGACCCGACGGGGCGTCCAGCAGTCGTGGAGCGCTGGGGTTGGGACCGCCCGGAGCAGGGAGGACTGGCAGGAGGCGAGCAGAGGCGTCTTGTGCGCGCTCCCTGCCTCTCCCGCACGCCCTTGGTGGCCCTGGAAGGTCAGGCCGCAGGACCGGTCAATGCGTCCTACCCAACGTCTAGCCTCCCCTGCTTCCACTTGCCCACCTCGCCTCACTCCCGCCCCAGGAATTCCTCTCCCGGTGTTCTCTGGGTGTTCTTCAGGCGACACCCCTTCCGCGCTGGGCCGCTGCATTGCTCGGGCACGGTGCTCGCGTGCACCCTTCCGAGGCCGGCCGCTGCGCCGCCACGAGAGCTCCGGCCGCAGCAACTCCGCTCCTCGCCCCGAGGGCAGAGGCGGAACGCCGAGGCTGGAAAGACCCGCGCCGGGCGAGGGTCCGAGGCTCTAACTGGCCCCCGCCCGGGACGACCGAGCCCGGAGCCCGGAGCCGCAGGAGCGCGGTGCAGGGCGGGGCCAGAGGACCCTGACCCTGGGCTCCTCAGGGGTGCGGAGGCACCCTGGCTAGACCCGCTCTCTCCCTGCGGCCTGGGGCCGGGACGCTAGCGGGTCTGCGGGTTTCCATTTCTTCCACGACCAATAGGGAGCGCCAGAGAGCAGCGGCCGCCTTTCCGCAGACAGCCGGGTGCGGGAGAGAGCGCGTGGGGGGCCTGGAATCCCAGGCCTGCGTCTGGCTGGTTGGGGTCTCTCGGCCAAGTCACTGACCTCTCAGAGCCTCAGAGCTTGGGTGAAACAGGGCCGGCCTCTCGGTGATGCGCGCGAGTTTAATGAAGTGAAATGCACCTACTAGGCTTCTAAATAATTAAGATCCCCACCCCCATCACCAGCCGAGGTCCAAATAAGAAGGGCGGGGATGGGGAGGGAGAGGAGGTTCGGATCCTTTCCGGCAGGGCTCCCTCTGCTGTTCTTGGCCTGGCCAGTGCTTGTTGATCCCAGTGTTATTTTCTAGAGTGCCTTCCATCCTTCCATCACTGTTGGCCTTCTCTGCACGTGTTATTCTGAACTCTGGGAAAGCAGCTTCTGTCTCCGCCTCTCTTGAAATCAGAGTCAAGCCCAGAGCCTGACCCACAGAAGGTGCTCAATAAAGTCTTACTTAATTGGCTAGAAAAATCTGGGAATTAATATTCAAGCTGGGTTTTGAAGGATGAGTAGGAGTCTGACAGGGGGAAGAAAGGAAGTGAATTCTGGGTGTAAACTACCTGTTCTCTTCAGGGTTCTCTCTACCCGGGGTTCCATTTGTGCTCCAAGCAGCAATAACCATAATGACAATGGCTGATGTTGTGGGCCAAGGTACTAATTCAAAGTTCATTTACTTGTATTAATTCATCTAATCCTGAGGACAGCCTTAGAAAGTAGAAAATGTTACCCTAGTAAGTAGTAGAGCTGGCATACAAAACTGGAGGGGGCTTTATAAATTAATTATGCAGAAGTTTCCCTCTGGAGGGGCAGTAGGAAATGGATGTTCATTCTTGATACGCGGGCTTGTTTAATCCATCCATTCCTGTCTTCATCTGTCTGAGCAGAGCCGTAGGCCATACCCATGGGAGGGAACACAGCAGCCAAGGTTCACCAAGTATACAAATAGACAAGTACAGTAATGACAAGACCATGCTAAATGCTCCAAAGAAAATTATCAGGATGATGTGAAGGAGGGCAGCTGGGAGGGCACACTAGGTAATCATGGGCAGAGGGGGGCACTGAGCCTGAGACCTTGCAGGATAAGACACAGCAAAAGCCAGGAAGAGCTCAAAGCAGAGGGAGCAACAGGTACAAGACCCCAGAAGCTGGAATAAATGTCGAGCAAAGCAAAGTAGACCATTGTGTGTGGAGACTCAGGAACTCAGGGTTGGGGTGGTGCTGAGGGTGGAGGGGGTGGGGTCAGGGACACGGGTTTCAGTGTGGGGAGAAGGGTGAGGGGTGGAGTGAGGTCATGGGGGTGAGGGTGGTCTACTTGACATTCTAGACTAGAAATATCAAGGAGGCCACTGGTTGTACGTGTCAGGAGTCCAGGGAGGGGTGGAAGCTGCACGCACAGACTTGGGCAGTTGTATTTAAAGGAACCATCTTGGGTCATACCAAAGGTCAAGTGCAGATAAAGATGAGAGGAGCTCTGTGCCCTGTGGCCCTTCAAGTCCAGGGAACAGAAGGAAGCAGCAAGGAGATGGAGAAGGAGTGGCCGGTGAGGTGGTCAGAGAATCAGGAGAGAGCCCTGCGTCCTGGGGTCCCAGGGAAGAAAGGTCAGCAAGGAGGAGGGAGTGACCTACAATGTCAGATCCTGCTAAGGAAGCAGGAAGAGGAGGATGGAAACCTGACCCCAGTCATGGGGGGGCGGGTGGCACATTACCAGTGACCGAGATGAGAACTGTCCCCATAGCTGGGGGGCAAATGTCTGACCAGAGTGGGCTCAACAGACAATGGGAGAACAGTGCACAAGGGCAACGCTTCCAAGCAAGTTGATGTAAAGAGATTGTCTTAGTTCATTCAGGCTGCAGTAACAAAATACGACAGACCGGGTGGCTTCAACAGCAGAAATTTCTCACAGCTCTGGAGCTGGAAGTCCAAGATCAAGGCACAGACAGAATTGGTTCCTGGTGAGAGCCCAGGGCCCACCTTCTCTGTGCCCTCACACAGTGGAGAGAGCCAGATCTCAGGTCTACTTTTTTTTTTTCTTTTAAGATTTTATTTATTTATTTGACAGAGAGAGAGAGAGAATGCCAACAGGAGGGAGGGGCAGAGGGAGAAGCAGGCTCCCTGCTGAGCAAGGAGCCTGATGTGGGGCTGGATCCCAGCATGAGGCTGGAGCTCACCTTCTGGGGGTCAAGAGTCGCAGACTCCACGGACTGAGCCAGCCAGGTGCCCCTTAAGGTCCATTTTCTCACTTATGAGGGTGCCAATCCCATCATGCAGCCCCATCCTCATCTAAACCTACTCAATCCCCAAAGGCCCCACCTCCTCAGACCATCACCCTGGGGCTTGGGCCTACCATGGTGAATTTGGGGGGGATGCATTCAGTCCATAGCACGGAGAAAAGAGAAGGGGTAGCAACTAATAGGAATGTTAGGAGGTCAAGAGATTGCCTTTTTTTTTTTTTTTTTTTTTTGAAGATGGGAGATATTAAAGAATGGTTAATCCCCAAGTGTCGGGCTGGTCTCCCCTGGGAACAGGGCTCTTGTTTGAAGTAACAGGGGGTGGCGTGGGGGTGGGGAGTGTGTGGATGTTGCTGGGTGGTTAGATGTGGGAGTGTCTGAATATTCTCTTTGGATTGCTTCTATGTTTCCAAAGAAAGATCAATGGAAGTCATGGACGGAGAGGGAGGCTGGCGAAGACAGGCTGGCATTCTGACCAGAGGTGGCAAATAGTCACTTAGGAGAGGATGTTAGGATTGTCAGGCAGCCCCAAGGGCTTGCTGGGGTTAGGAGCTGTATCAGCCAGGAGATAGCACACCAATTTTTTAATAGAATTTAACGTAAAGGATTGTTAAGTAGGTATAAAGACTGGTAATCTAGGTAATGGAAGGGGTGAAATAAGAGCAGTAGCAACTGTAGGAAGCAGCTGCCACTCTCAGGGGGGTTTCATTAAAATGTAGAAGCTTAAAGGAGGGGCCCCAGGGAGTCAATATCCTGGGGAGAAGGCGTGCAGCTGGGTTGGGCTGGGGTCTCTGGGGACAAGGAAAGGAGACTGGTTCTACAAGTGTTGGAGTAATTGCAAACTGGATTCAACTACTGTTTCTCGAATGTTCTATCCAACTGCCACTACCAGGATAAAGAAGCAAGAGTGGGTGACATGGACAGAAGAGGAACAAACAGGAAGTAAACAGGATGCTGTCCCTCCAGCCCCTCCTGAAAGAACAGCAGCAGCTGGCAAAGCAAGAATGTCGTTTGCAGGCAAGAACAGCAGGATGGATTTGGTACTTGGTCAACCGGCACAGAAGGCCTGAGTTTAAATCTAGACCAGTCAGTGTGATGTGTTTCCTCCAACCATTGTAAGCCAGGATCGGATTTCTGCCAGATGAGGACATTGCAGCCAGGTGAGTGGAGGACGCATGCAACTGAGCGATTACAACAAAGGACCCCAGGATGTAACTGGTAAGGACAAGAGGGGCCGAGGGTGAGTGGAAAGCAGTCCAGTCAATGGATTGCAGTCCTGGGGATGAAGACCCCAGCTACTCAACCTGGGACACATAGAATCCCAGCAGCAGCAGTAGCAGCAGCTTCGGGGAGCTTGTGAGAAATGCAGAATCTCAAGCCACTGAGACCCACTGAATTGGAATCTGCATTTTGAGGAGCTCCCAGGTGATTCCCGTCTACATGCCAGCTTGAGAAGCGCAGGCACAAGGATTTTTGGAACTGGGAAACTGCAAGGCACGAGCTGGAAAGCTAGGTGGTGAAGATGGGGGGGGGGTGCGGCTTGCACTTGAGATTGCGAAGGGGTCAAACTGGAGGGGAGTGCACCTGACTGAAGCAAGGAGGCCTAGCCCTGGGAGACACAGCCCCTGGGCACCTGCTTCGAGGCTGGGCACTTCAGGTAGGAATAAGCCGAAGTGCTCTCGGGCTTTAGCACCCTAGGACCACCAAGCTCTCACCACCCCAGGTTGGTGGGTTCGATTCCCATTCCACTAGCTGGTGATATATGATTTCGTGAATTTCTTTATTTCTTTTCTCTTTCCAAAACTTTCAAAAAGTAGAGCGAACCCCTTCATTTCTCTTTGGGCTCGTCCAGTCCAGCTCCCCCCTCTCCGATCGCAGTGGGACAGGCCACCCGGCCTCCTTCCTCCCCGCCCCCTCAGGCCTGCGATAGGACGGACTTTGCATTCGGGGAAAAGCAATCGCTCCCCGATCGTACAGAACAGGGCGAGACGGCGGCGGCCGAGGGGCGTGGCAGAGCCATTGGTACGGCCTGAGTCCTGCGTGCCCTGCGCGCTGCGGGCTCTTTGCGTCTGCGTAGTGCGCCCACCTCCCTTTCTGCCTCCGCTGCCGCCATGGCTCCCGTGGTTAGTATGGCTCCGCGTGAGGCCTCGGCTCTTGGGCAGGCACGTGGGCCTCACTGGCCCGGCTCCTGCCCGGTTCGCACGGGACGACACTCTGCAGAGTCCGACCGGGGCTGGGCTGGCAGGCCGGCTGGAGCGGTTCAGGGCCGCCCCGGGGTCCAGCACGTTGTGGGCGGAGGAGGCCGCGGCCTGGGGCGCGAGAGGAGCCCCGGAGCTCTCGGAGGCTGTGGCTCGGGCTCGGGCTTCTGTCTACTGTCAGCGGGGAGCTGGAGCGCCCAGGGTGCGGCCTGGGCCGGCCAGGGCCTTTGGGAGCTCGGCCGGCGTGAGGCAGCCAGGGTCTGGGCCTGGTTACCTGGGCGGAGGGCGGGGAGGAGGTAGGGGACCTGCCACCGTCGGGAGCCGCGCATCCGGGAAGCCTGAGGCCGGGACTCGGGACCAGTGGGAAGGTCGCCTGGCCGGCTTGTTTTCAGAGAGAGGCTTGGGTTTGAGGACGCTCGCAGCGTCCGTGGAGGAAGTTAGTTCCTCGGGGCGAACCTGTACGGCCCCTGTTAGTCTAGGGCAAGGCCCAGCTCCATTCAGTCCCAGCCAGCCTGGGACCGGGCCGTGTGGCGTCCTCATGTCACTCCGCCTGCAGCTCGCAGCCCTCACAGGTTGCGTGGAGCAAGTCGTATTCCTGTGCCCCCTTCTTTGTTGTGACACCCTTGTTAACATTTTCGGTTCACCTAACTCTTTCTGACTGGCAGGTTTTTAATGCCTATGCATTTGTATGCCTTTGGTTTAAAACCTTGATGGGAGGTATGGAGCCCATTGTGGGCAGATCTTTTACTAGCTGATGGTGTATGTCCGGGGCTAGATCTTAAAGCAACCCTTTTGATTGTTACTAGGAAGAGACGTCTTGAAAAGAGATGAGTGATGTTTGCAGTAGCTAAATGTTTGGAAAGTTGACCCAGTCAAGTTTTAGATGAAATTATTTTAAACAGGAAGGGAGACAAGATGCCTTCTTGGAAAAGTCTTTTTAGATTCCGTGAGGCTTTTTAGAGTGGAAGCATAGGTGAGTAGGTAAGGTTGTACAAGTTTTTTTTTTTTAGTGGTGTTGGAGTTTGTAGTCGGAGAAGACTAATAGAAGCTTTGTGAGAGTAAAGGGAACTGGTTCATTGTAGGATGTGCTCAGACTGATGGTTTAAATCAAAACCTAGAAGTTGATAGTTGTGTTGTAATTAGAACCTCAGTTTTAGCTTTATCTTGTCCCAACGGAGATAGATGTGTTGCTAGGATGTGGGGTTCCCGTTGTGGTTTTCAAGAAGGTAGGTGAGATAGGATTAAGGGAGATAGGATTAATCCTGGAATAAAGTGAGTGGTATCTCTTGAAACTTCATTTTGGAAGTTTTATGGAAAATAAAAGGAAATGTTCCTTTTATTGTGGTTTGTAAGATAACAGACCTTCATGCCCGTAGAGACTGGGGAGGCTGGAAAGTGTCAATGGGTCAAGAGTGCTAAAATGATGTGCCCTTCAAAAGGGCGTGACTCCAGGCCCCGGAGCTTGTAGAACAGTATCTCGGGTATTGCCCCTGGAGACTCAGGCAGAGCAGAGTGCCTGGGCAAGTCTCCTGCTTCCCTACCCTGCAAGGGAGCAGGGCTCCACAGGTTTTGCATTTGTATGGGCTTTTCCATCTCAAGCATTTTTGGTTTTAACTTTTTGGTGGTTGGGGGAGGGGGGACTGGTTGTGCCTTCATTTCTTTACTATTTGTGTACCTTCTTAGAAAAAGCTTGTGGCCAAGGGGGGCAAAAAAAAGAAGCAAGTCCTGAAGTTTACCCTTGATTGCACCCACCCTGTAGAAGATGGAATCATGGATGCTGCCAATTTTGTAAGTTACACCCTCGATGCCACTCAGGACAGTAATGAACCTTCTGGGATGTTGCTGAGAAAACCTGCCGGAGCACATTTCTGGTCTCAGGCTCATAGGCAGCCCTGCAGTTCTGGCTCTGCGCACAACCTTGGAACTTGGTCTGGTTACTTGTTTCTAAGTCTTGCTTTCTCTCCTGTGTGTCAGTGGTGAGGAGTAAACGTGTTAGAGAACTACCTCCGTTTCTTCTCCCTCATTCCTTTTGTTTCCAAAAATGATTTTACTTAAAAGTTTCCAGCAAATCGCGAACTCCCCTGGACCCAGCGCCCACTTTGCGCTTTGGTGTGTTTAAGCGTAAGCATTGGCCGTGATCGTCACGGGACAAGGGGTCACCTCCCCCTGGGCCTGACTGCTGGACAGATGGCAGCATTTCCTTAAGCTTCCCATTTTATTAGGCACCAGAGCTGCAGTGTTCATGATAAAATCTCCTGCTTGCTGACTGGTAATTGGAGCTTGTTTTCCCATACCCTGCTGAGTAGTGATACCTTGCCCCGTATATTTGGCCTCATAGCCCAATATTCTTCTATTTCAGTTATATCTAGAAAAATTAACCGCATTGCCACATTTTGACTCTGCAGCGTGGTTTTGGCAGTTGACTCTTTTTCCTGTTCAGTAGCCGTGCTTGAGGGTTCAAACTTCTTGTGCAGAGCCTTCTGACTCCGCATTTGCTCCTCCTTGCCAGGATAATAGCATTACAACAAGAATAATTTTCAGGTGAAAAAACCTAAAGACTCAGCCTATGGCCACTAATTCCATTGAATGGAATTCCAGTTACCTCCTGTGTGTCGCTGTCCCGCAGGAACTCCCAGAATCGGCTCCTTAGTTTCTTCTCTGTGCATTGACTTCTTAACTTTTCTCTGGGGCCTCTTTTCCCTCCTAACCTTTGTGGCTTCATCCAGTTTGTGTCTGTGACGGCCCTGCCCTGGTGTCCTTCCCCTGTCTCTCCCTTCTCTACACTCACCTGTGTATGTGATTGTTTTTCCTTCTAGAAGTTTCCTTAGGATAAAAAACTTGAGTCATTTATGAGTCTCAGATGCAAAAGTCAGAATTTCTGACTTAGTCACTCTATCCTATGCTCAGTTAACATATGGTGTATCAGAAGATTTTTTTAAATTTTAAAAAAATTTTAAAAAAGATTTATTTTTAAAATATTTTATGTGTTAATTTGGGAGAGAGAGAGCACAGGCAGGGCAAGGGGCAGAGGGAGAGGGACAAGCAGACTCCCCGCTGATCCTGGAGCTCCAGGAGCCCTTTGTGGGGTTCCATCCCAGGACCCTGAGATCATGACCTGAGCAGAAACCAAGAGTCGGATGCTCAACCGACTGTGTGCCACCCAGGCGCCCCTGTTTTTTTGATTTATTTTTTTTCTGAGAGTTTGTGTGGGGGGAGGGAGAGAGCCAGTCCTCAAGCAGATTCCTTGCTGAGTGGGGAGCCCAACTTGTGGCTTGATCTCATGATTCTGAGATCATGACCTGAACCAAAGTCAGGAGTTGAATGATTACCACTTGAGCCACTCAGGCGCGCCAGTGTATTGGGAGTTTTTAAATAGAGGATTGTAGGGGTTTAGGGCTGAAAGGGACTTCATGTCATTGCAAGAGCAAGAGAACCAAACAGTCCTTTTATTTTTATTTATTTATTTATTTAGTTAGTTAGTTAGTTAAGAAGTAGGCTCTATGCCTGGTGTGGGGCTTGAACCCACAAATCCTGAGACCAGGAGTTGCATGCTTCACCAACTGAGCCAGCCAGGTGCTCGTAGAGCCCTCTTTGACAGAGACCACTGAAGTCCATGCAGCGGATGACCCGTCCAGGCTTCCATGGGGGACTAGCGTCTCCGGGCTCCTGGGCTTCTGCCCTCATGCTGTGCTGTGCACAGGGCGCCTGAGCTGATGAAGAGTTGTTTGGGTCTGTGTATGTTTTGCTCCTTGTACCAGGTTGAAGACTTCCTTCCTTTGATGGTACTGAGAACAGTGCTTTATACTCCTTAGTTCACAAGCTGTAGATACTTTGTAACAGTTTGGCCCTAGGTTTCCTGTCTTGTCTTAACCTTTGGCTCCTCAGTCAAGCCTTTTGTATAGAGGCTTGTGTGGAAGCCGTGCTGTGCGTTCACGCTGGGGTGTTTTCATGTTCTACGCGGAGATCAAGTCGATTAGTGCCATTTTCTAATTGTTTTTAGATATCAGACCTTGTATTAATAGCTGAAGGTTTGCTCTAATTTTTTTTTAAAAAGACGAACATTTGAAAAACAACTCTTTGTTCAGTGTTAGGAGTATAAAAACATGGAGTAGGCTACTAATGAGCGGGTGAAGCTGGCACTTCACTCATTGATCAATTCGATGATTTCCACAGGAGCAGTTTCTTCAGGAGAGAATCAAAGTGAACGGAAAAGCTGGGAATCTCGGTGGAGGGGTCGTAACAATCGAGAGGAGCAAAAGCAAGATCACTGTAACCTCTGAGGTGCCTTTTTCCAAAAGGTATGGGACGGATGAGTGTGACGTGCCGGCACCCTCGCACTGAGTCCCGCCCCCACCTGCAGGAGTACTGCTGCCCCGGAGTCCTTCGTGTTTTGCTGCAGCTGTTAATTCCTAGAACGGGGCCCAGTGCAAGGAGGCAGTGAATGAATGAATGTTATGGGGGTTAAAAGCATTCAATTTTTGGTAGTTTTAAAATTTTCCTTTTTTACAGGCTGAGGTATTTCAAGCGGTGGCGATGCTCAGTGTTGCTTAGACAGTATTAAACTTGGGAGTATTGCTCCCTTTGCCTCTCCGTCACAGTGAGGGGCTTCCGTTTTTATGTTGGTGACGTGTGGTTGACATAGTGTTGTATTAGTTCCAGGTGCACAGCCTAGACACCAATTCTCTCCATTATTCATTGTTCACCATAAGTGTGCGTTCCTCTTTAATTCTACTTATTGTCCTTGTAAGTGCTAGTATCATTGGGTGAGGACTCTGAGATCTCAGTTTAGACTGAAGCCATCCTTTTAATTCCTGTAGGCCCATTTTCTTTCTTTTTTCTAAAGATTTTATTTATTCAACAGAGAGAGAGACAGCCAGCGAGAGAGGGAACACAAGCAGGGGGAGTGGGAGAGGAAGAAGCAGGCTCACAGCGGAGGAGCCTGATGTGGGGCTCGATCCCAGAACGCTGGGATCACGCCCTGAGCCGAAGGCAGACGCTTAACCGCTGTGCCACCCAGGCGCCCCCCCCCCCCATTTTCTTTCTAAGTCAGAGACTCCAGTTCATTACGCGGTGGTTCTAAGGAATCGGACCTGCTTATACCTGGCTCCTAGCCCAGAGCCAGCATATTCTTAGGAACTTCCAATCAAACTGAATCAAGTAGTGGGAAATTTGAAGGTATATTAGGACAAATTGAGTATAGTTCAGCCTTTGCTTTTAGCTTTAAGTAGTATCAGTCAAAAAGTGACTTCCTGTTCTGCCTGGCTTGAGTTCTTTTATTTGTGCAGAAGGAGATCTGGTACCACGAGAGACCGGTGCAACTGAAGGGTCTCCAGGGCGTACAAAGCCTGCAGCTCTCTGGGCTTTCACAGGCTCATGGGGGGGAGATAGCTATGATCTTCTGTGGCCTGTTTCCACGCTTACCAACCTGGTGTGAGAATGGCTCCTAACGCCCCTTACTTCGTTTTCAGATGCATGTTTGTCCCCATTTCAGGAGGACTGGAGCCTCATCATTGCTTTCCTTTTTTGAGATGATAGTTTTACTGTCTTGTAGCATTCTGGGTGTTCTTACTCTAGGACCTTTTCTTATCTCCAAACTTCTGTAGCTTTTTACTTAGTTTCCCAGCGTTCTTTTATGAAAAATTTTAAACCACCTGAACTTCTGAATTAACAACCTTACCTGAATACTATATGCTAGAAAAAATAAATGACAGGGGCGCCTGGGTGGCACAGCGGTTGGGCGTCTGCCTTCAGCTCAGGGCGTGATCCCGGCGTTATGGGATCGAGCCCCACATCAGGCTCCTCCGCTAGGAGCCTGCTTCTTCCTCTCCCACTCCCCCTGCTTGTGTTCCCTCTCTCGCTGGCTGTCTCTATCTCTGTCAAATAAATAAATAAAATCTTTAAAAAAAAAAAAAAGAAAGAAGTAATAAATGACAGAAAAGAATACTTTTTAGATGGAACGACCAAATTGATTTATTTTTACGTAGGGAAAAGTGGATAGAATTGAACTGAGATCTTCACATCTTTGTGAAGATTGCTTTGTTGACAAGTAACACTGTTGAACAGTATTCATTTCTCGGAGATGGTGAGTCTCTTGGTTCATTAATATTTGGGTACTTGCTAATAGGCCAGTTTGCCTGTGCGTCTCCTTGAGTCCCCGTAACGGTCGGAAGAGATGGTAAGTATCAGGAGTCTCATAGAGGGAGAAACTGAGGTTTGGAAAGGTTAATTTGCCCAGCAGTGAGTTGGCTTGGTGTTCTATTCTCTCTTCTCTTTATGCTTTTGGGAAGATGCCCTGGGGCCTCAAGAGTAAAGAAGAGAAGAAACAAGATTGTAGGCTTTGTGTAGTTGGGATGTTGAGCACCGAAGCTAGTTGCTGCCTTTATATAAATAGCGAGTTTTCTAAGCAGTTTGCTGTGGTGACTGCTTTGCCGTCTCCAGGCCACAGCAGCCAGATTACGACTGCGTGCTGTCACTCGCAGAGCTGGAGGAAGGGCGGCGTCCTTTTTCCCAGGAGTTGGGTAGTGAGCGTCCCATCAGAGAAGCGAGTGTATATAGCCGCCCTAAGAAACAATCCCGAACATCTGAACAACCTCAAAAGGAGATTCGAACCCATGAGGTGTGATGTATGGGAAGTACTTGGAGCTCAGAGACCCAGTGATTTCTCAATGAAAAGATACTAAAATCGTGTGCTTAATTGTTAAGTTGCTACTATTGTCTTTCCTCAGTGGTCACTAAAAACCACTTCCTAGGCGTTCTGCTGTGTTCAGTGGACAACTGTTAGGTCTGCTTCTCTGCTCTCATTTTTATTGCTGGTGTAGATGAAATGTGGCTGATACTTCTGGCCTTACCTTTGCTGGTTTTGAGTGGTGGGAGAACACCCTGAACTATAATGATTTGAACGCACGGGTTTCATGAAAGGTGCTGTGTGTGAGAATGCCGGGAGGCCCTGTGCTGGTGTTTTCAGGTGTTCCTTCTCTGCAGGTATTTGAAATATCTCACCAAAAAGTATCTGAAGAAGAACAACCTCCGTGACTGGCTGCGCGTCGTCGCCAACAGCAAGGAGAGCTATGAGTTACGCTACTTCCAGATTAACCAGGACGAGGAAGAGGAGGAGGATGAGGATTGAAACTCATTTATCATGAAATATTTTGTATGCATTTTAAATAAAATTCAGAAACTAAAATGGCGGTTTTCCTTGTATCTCTGCAGTGCGGCTCGGACAGGAAATTGGAGATGACGGTAAAGCTTCGCCTGGGCTGCCATTCACTTACGTGTAATTAGACTTTTTTTCCTGCTTGAAAATTTTGGGTTTTTGTGTTAAGAATACCAAAGTAGAGGTAAGCTCCCTTAAGGGAACTGCCAGTGATGGACCTCGAGCAGGTGGTTAAGGGTGTGGAAACGTGTGCCCTTCAGTTGGTCACTGTTCTGCTTCCAAAAGTGGGACAGTTGTATCTGGGGCTTTTCTCAAAGATTCAGGGATGCTAACGTCAGGACTCCCAGTTCAGTGAGCAGAACCAGCGACGACTTTGAGGTTCTCTTGCAGGAGAAAGGCAGTGTCGTAAAAAAGCCGGGTTCTGGGGCATTTACTTCAATTTTTGGTTACAGATTACTTGCACACAATGACTATGTACGTTAATCCTTTTTCTTCCTGTACGAATAAAATGTCCTTTTGCGCCGCTGCATGTTCTCCTACCCTCCAGAAAAGAGTCTGGAGAACGGTCATAAAAGTCCCAGGTTTTAAATTAAGTAAACCTGCACAAAACTGAATTTGTAAATAATCACGGTTTCTGCAGCTCTGCAACAAACTGTCCCTTCGGCTCCCAGCAGGGGGAGCTGGAGGTGAGCAGTAGGAGTGCTTCCCGAGCTGGACGTCCGCGCGTCCCCTCGGGCTCGCAGCCTTCTCACGGGCTGGGCGCAAAGGACAAGCGACCGAGGGACAGTTCATGCTGACGAGATAAGGAAACATGTTGACATGCCCAGGGAATGGTCACTACTGTGCCATTCAGGCCACGGCTGGGTTCAGTGTCTAGTCGTTCTACAAACGGACATTAATCAGGGCCAGATGAAAGTGGTATTTTGCTTCCTCGTGCAGAAGCGGCTAGAGATCCGTGAAAGGTCACTGAGTTGTGAAGAAGTCAGTCGCCAACTGGAAATCCAGAGGATCTGAGAGCGACTTTGAAAAAGAGACCCTGATGCCTTATGGTGCCCTTCTAAATTCTAAACAATTGTGCAGAAACGTCTGCATTGCCTTTAAATTACAGTGTATGAAACCATGTTTCTAAGGTTCGCCCACGGCTAATTTCCACACCTGAAATTCTTTCCTCTGCTGGCTGCATAGCTGGAAATTAAATGTTGGAGTCCTACCTTTGCTCCAGTATAACATTTGGTGCTCCTTGGATTGAATTTACGCGTTGAATCTTTGCAATTTCATTTGTGGTAAAGCCTCTAGCGTTTTCTATTTCTATGCAAATTTCTTGAAGCAGAATTGTTTGCCTGTTTCTCCGCCCCAGGGCAAGAAGGTTTTCCGATGTAGCTGAGGCGTCGGCGGGTTTGTTTCTGGCCCTGTCCCCCAGCAGGATCAGGAACTTCGTTAGGAAGTGTCTGACCTGGGTTTGCAAATTGTACTTGCTTGTTGTGTTCATGTTCACCTGTAGTGATTTTTAGTTTGGTTGTAAAAATATTAACAGAAATATTAACCCTGAGTGGAAATGAGAAGTTTTTTTTCCCCCAAACTACTTCCAGGTGTTAAAACTTGTAATAAAATCGAAACTCATTGGTTTTTCTATGCCTTTTGAACTTTTGTAATTGAGTTTTGATCACATTTTGTATTAAAGTGGCCAACACATGGCTGCTCTTACTGTGGAAGGCTTTTTTATTTTTTATAAGGATTGGCATGTTAATCTGTTTAGCAACATTGTTTTTCCTACTAATTGCTGTAGCAACAATGACCTTGGTCTTCGTTAAGCCTGAGAAGAAAATGGGTCCTTTAATCCCTTTTTTTTTTTTTTGGATTTCATTTATTTATTTGACAGAGATAGAGACAGCCAGCGAGAGAGGGAACACAGGCAGGGGGAGTGGGAGAGGAAGAAGCAGGCTGCCAGTGGAAGAGCCTGACGCGGGGCTTGATCCCACAACGCCAGGATCACGCCCTGAGCAGAAGGCGGACGCTTTGCGACTGAGCCACCCAGGCGCCCCTTTAATCCCATTTTCTTTACCTTTGTTGTGCCTGTTGTGTGCAGTTGGTCATAACTGAACTGTCCATGTAGAATTTATTCCGATCCAGAGCCGAGAGAGTAACTGCCAACAGATGACTTTTTCTGATGGAGGCTCTGTAGTGGGAAACCTGAATTACTTCACACCCATTACACCAGCTGTATCCGGACCACAATTAGACCACTTTCCTTTTTAGCTCTTGACTCATGACCTACCTGCCTAATGGGAAGTATTCACGGCACAGGAAGAGAGGGTCTCAGAGGGTTTCCGGCTGAGCTGCTTGTTCCTAAAGGCGGTGGAATAGGGAGCTGGTCAGTCGAGTTCTTAGCTGATTCTGGTTACCAGCACTATCTCTCGGCTAAAGTTTTAGTATTCGTTGTTTTCCTTTCAAAAGCCTCACTGACACGCACCTTTTCCTGTGACTTAAGTGGTGAAAGTGGTTTTTTCTTTTTTCTTTTTTTTTTTTTTTAAGATTTTTTATTTATTTATTTGACAGAGAGAGAGACAGCCAGCGAGAGAGGGAACACAAGCAGAGGAATGGGAGAGGAAGAAGCAGGCTCATAGCGGAGGAGCCTGATGTGGGGCTCGATCCCATAACGCTGGGATCACGCCCTGAGCCGGAAGGCAGACGCTTAACCGCTGTGCCACCCAGGCGCCCCGAAAGTGGTTTTTTCTGAGTAGTGTTACCCTCCTACCTCTTTGGGAGGAGCCAAGTGTTGAAATACGTGGATCCTATTATCTTCACAAGTGGCGCCTAGCAGAGGTGTATGTGAAGGATGAGCAAAGTGGGGGAGTTTGAGCATATCAAACATTTTTAAAGACAAATTGATAAAAGTTACAGAATGTTCTGGAGTAGACCTCAAACTTTTTAGAGGACACTTGAAATCTTGGAAGGTGAGCAGGACTCCAGTGAGGTGACGACTGGTCTGTCCCCTGGTTGTCACATTAACCTCAGGAGAGCTTGGAAATTGGCTGTGGCAGCCTGCTTTCATTCCCTTCCTGTTGCGGCCATGGTCCTTCCCATGACTTCGCCCTAAGCTTATCGAGTGTTAGAAGCAGAGCGCGGTGCAGGCTTTCCCCATGAGGGGGCATACACTTAGGATGTGTGGGTCATTGGGGAGACGACAGATTCCGTAGTACCAAGGGGACAGACCTCCTCCCCTTGGTAACCTTGGACAGGACGGGGCTGGCTGAGGTCAGAAGCTGGGGAGAGCCTGAGTGGGGTCCCGCTGGAGGTTGTGGGCTGAGTTGTAAGGAACCTTTATTCTTTGGGGTAATAAGTTGGGGAGGTTACTTCCCTTTCTGGAAGGGAGGAAGGTAAGAGGACTCATCGGTGGGATTTGCCATCCTAGCACGGAGGTGGTACTGAAGGAAGCAGGGGGAGCCTGCCTTTTAAATGCCACCATGCTGCTTATCTCAGGGATCCCAAAACTAAGAATTTGTAATCTAGACATTTTCCTATCTTCCCTATCTTTGGGAGGATCTGAGAATTCACAATCTTTTTTTTCTAGGCTATTTCTGGCCAAACTAAAACAGTCTGTTAATGCTGTGCTGACCAGTCGAGTTAGTTGGTACCATACCTAGAACCCAGAAAGAACCCATAAGATGATTTAAGGCTTAGACAAGCACTTCCTCAGGTTCAGGGCCATGGCCCAGAGGTCTGTCTTTTTGAGAAGCCCCCCTTCCTCCTCCCTAGCAACCCCAAGTGATTTGGGTTCGGGTGGGGCACGGCCCCCACCTTGAGAAACAGGCTCCACGTACGAGGCAGATCTTGGTGCCCAGGGATATTTACCGTTCACTTTAGAAGAGCTGTGATCCTGCGTGCGATGCAGTCCCTGCAGGAGCTGAGTGCTGACCTGCGTGGCTGCTGTGAGGGGCGTGGGAACAGGGGGTCCGCTTCACAGGGCTGTCAGGTGGTCACGGTGGGGTGTGTCGGTAAAGAACGGACCTCGGGGCAACACTTGAGGGCTGCCTGTACGAGAAATTCCTGTAACCCAGGAATGGAGACTGATGGGGGTGTGAGTGGAAGATTACCACTTACCTGCAAGTCTGCTCTTGGAAAAGCACTTTTTCCTTGGTGCTTTCATAACCAGTATATTTTAAAAGAATATTTTGATTTTGAATCGTCCCTGAGGTGTAATTCCAAGCTCTGTGATCAGCCAACAGGAGCATCTTGCCTCCTGAAACTGTAACCTTAATGATGGGCTTGTTCACTGAATTTTCACCTTTCTAGAGTCTGCTTTTAACATCAGACACTCTAGGTTCATTGTCACTATTGTTGGTAGTTTGACAATAATCAGTGCTGTCCTTTAAATATCACTGGCGATTTCTAGTCAAAAATCCATTTGTTTCTGCCGTTCCAGGGTCTGCTTCGTTTTGCTCTTGGTCAGTAAGTAGGGTGACTGAGCTGCAGCTGTGAGCAAGATGGGACGGCCGGAGAGGATTAGGTTCGTGGGCATCTCCTCTCTTTGTTGCCAAGTCAAGCAGGTGGAACTGTGCTTTCTTGAACGATGTCTTGCCTATCTCAGCCTCGCCTTGGCAACTGGACCCAAGGTTAAGGGTGTGTGCCCGAGGTGGGGGCTTTCTGGCGATGGGAGGTACTGTAAGTCAAAGTTTCTCTCAAGTGGGACAGAGAACCCTTGGAAGTGTCCTGACCTCTTCTCGCCATCTGGAGGCAGGGGGCAGGGGCTGTGAGGGGTGGAAGGTTTGGTGGTGCTCAGGGGGGTTTCCTGCGTGGTTAACATTCAGAAAGACAGGAGGTCTGAACAGAGCAAGGCAGCCTTGACAGGGACGGCGCAGGCCTGCTAAAGCATGGTGATTCGGTCAACCCTTGGCTAGATGCTCAGTGATGTGAAATACAGCCTTAGACCGGAGAAGCCCTTTGCTTGCTTAGCCCACCTCCCTGCTGCCTTTCCCTTCACCCTTGCAGGCCGCCTGCCCTGGGATGCTTCCAACCTCTCTCTCTAGTGTGGTTTAAAAGTGATCCGGGAGATGAAGGGGAGCCCGGCACCCTGCACTTTGATCCAGGAGGCTGGACAGATCTGCCTGTGCCCAGGAATGAATGAAGACCAGCTTTTGTGCAGGGCTTGCTGGCAATTCATTTGGATGGGAAGGGGGAGGAAACATTTGCTTCATATCTTTCCAACTGCCCTAGGCCATTTGTGGCCTTCTGGTCATGGCTTGGATTCATCATGGCTTGGATCGTGGCCACCTCGCCAAGAGGTCTTGCTTGTTGAGGGTGCCCTCAACCAGGCAGTCACAACTCTCCTGGTTCCCCAAAGCCTCCGGGAAAGGGAGAGCCCTCTTGCTGATGTCAGGGTGCTAGGGGTTACTGGTGAATGCCTGCCAGGATGGGGCAAATGTTCAGCGAAGCCCAGAGAGGTTGGTGCCAGAGAGGATACCCCAGGACCCCCTTTCTTGCTTCCTAAGTCAGGCAGATCCTGTGGGTCCCAGGCAGCCACATGGGTCTCCAGTGTGTTCCCCCAAACATGTCTGGCCCAAGGCAGTGAGGTAAGGGTACCCTCCCTTTATTGGCTCTTCTTGGGTTAGAGAGCTGACCATCCTAAGGGCCACTGAAACTGGTCTTCTCAGAGTAGCTTAAAGACCTCCTGCAGCACAGACTGGCCGGCTGCCCTCGTTTAAAATTCCAGCCTTTCTCCTAAGGGCTTTGGCCTCCATCTTCACCTTTAACAACCGAGGGCTGGGTGTTGGCGGATGCTCCTTACCGCTCTGCGACAGGTGTCGCTTCTGAGCGGGAGTTTTGGGCACAGAGAACGCAGATCCGCATCACCCCCAGGGGCTCTGGATGTGTTTAAACCGGACCCCGCCTGGTGGGGCGTTTTGGAAGAGGGCACGTGGGCAGTGGGAGCGTGGTGCCATGGGGTGAGGGAGGAGCCAGCCTGCACGCATTATTCTGGAGGAATCAGACCCAGTCTCCAGAGCTACCCTTCTCCAAGTGCAGAACACATTTTTCTTCTAATCTTCTTTCTAAAGGGCCGAGTCGGGTGCAGGACCGCGAGGTTCTCCGTGCCATGAGCAGAGTGCGGGAGGTCGCTGCTCGCCGGCCACGGGACCCCGCCCCTGCGCCCGTGGGGACCCCGGGGCAGGGCGCCTTCCCGGGCGGCGGCGGCGGCGGCGGCAACGGGTCCTGCCAGGGGTGCGCGGGGGCGCGTTCCCCGCCTCCCACTAGGCCCGGCTCGCCTGAGTCCCCGCTGCCCGCTCGGCCGTCGGGTCCCTGGGCGCGCGGGTGCCTCGACGGCTCCCCCTGCCGGAGCGCCGGGTGCGCCCCCCTGCACCCGGGGCTCAGGACTAGTCTCCCCAACTTGTTCTCCGCTGTTAACTAGTCGCGCTGCCGGAACGATGGGATGGGGTTGCCACAGCAACAGACTGGACGTCACAATCCGGGCATGTGTGCCGCCCCCCCCGCCGTGCCGCCGTGCCGCCGGCGCTGCCGCCGCCACCCTCGGCCGGCTGCGGGACTCGGGCTGCGGGGCGCGGTGGGCGGAGCGGCCCGGGCTTTGCGGGGAGCGGGGCGAAGGCGGCCGAGAGGAAGGGGGTCGAGACGGGGGGGTGGAGGTTTGGGGGGGGGGCAGGCGGCCGCCATCTTCTCGCCGAGGCCGCCTCGCCCGCCGCGCGCGCCCGTCCGGCCGCGCACGGGTTAAGGCTGGCACCGCGCCCGGCGGGAGGGGGGGCGCCCACCTCCCCTCCCCCCCGCGCCGGGCATGCGGGGCCCGCTGGGCACCGAGGAGGAGCTGCCGCGGCTGTTCGCGGACGAGATGGAGAACGAGGACGAGATGTCAGGTGAGCGGGGCGCCGGCTGCGCCCGGGGCCGGGCGGCTGGGGGCTCGGGGCCCGGTGGGGCCCGGGGCCGGACCGGCGGCGCGCAGGAGGGGCGCCGGGGCCGCGGGTCTGTGCTCCCGCCCTGCTGGCGCCGCGCGGCCAAGGGCGCGGGGCCGGGCAGCGCCGGGCGCGGCGCGGGCGGCCAAGGGCGGGTGCGGTCGGGGCCCCCGGGCCGCGGCGCGGGTCAGGCGCCGGCGGAGAAGCGCAGGGGGCTGCGCCGGGCGCCCCGGGAGGGGAGGGGGCGCGGCGCCGCCGGCTCAGCCCCGCGTGCCCTTGAAGGGGGCGGGAATCGCGCTCGGCTCCCGGCGCCGCGCACCCCGCGCTGTGGACCCGCGCCGCGCGCCCCTGGCCTCGCGGGGGCAGGCGGGACCCGGCCCCAGCCGGTCTCGGCCCCAGGGCGCGCTGGGTGGGGCCCGGAGCGGTTCGAGGACTGGCCGTGCTGTGGGACCCCGCGAGCGCCCTGGCTGGGGCGGTTTCCCTTCGGGCCCGCGAGGGCTCCGGGCCGGGGCGCGCGGGCTCGGACTCCCGCTCCCCTTCCCGGCCGCGGGGTGCTGGGACCGCCGCTCCCAAACACTTTGCCGCGGCCGCCGACGCCTCCGGTGCGAGATCGCCCGGGTAGTGGCGCTCCCAGCCCATCCAGCTTTGGCCACGGGCCTGACGCCCAGGGCCGCCGCCCCAGCCCTTGCCGTCGCTCTCAGAATTCACATAAACAGGGCTTGCGCGTCAGGGCTAACCTTGCAGGATCATTCTTTAGTTAACTGCTCACCATTTGTTTGGGACGGTTCTCCTCCTGGCACAGCAGGGCAGGGCCTCACCCTGTCAACCAGCCTGCCTCCCTCCCTCCCTTCTGGGAGACTCCTCTCAGCTTCCCGGCACCAAGTCTATGGCCCCTTCCGGGCTCCTGAGAGACTTCTGGGAGGTCCGGGGGCTCCCGAGGCCAAGAGTGTGCTGTCTGGCCCCAAGAGTGCCTTGGAGGGAGGGCGGATGGGACATTCTGCAAATTGGCACCCCAACTCCTGTGTGCAGGGGGTGAGAGGGGGAGGACCCCACAGGCAGCAGCTCCCCTGGCTGCTCTGTATCTTCCTGAAGACGGGATTCCCACCAGGTGACCCTGCCCACTTGGGGGGCTCCTCCCCCCTCCCCACTTGTTTGGTTGCTTTAACACTGTGACTAGGACCCCTTCCAGAGCCTGGCCTCACTCCTCCTTTCAGACAGTTTGGCCAAGTTTGCAAAGAGCCTGCTCCAGTTGGGGTGGGTGGGTGAGGTGGTCCCTATGGAAGGGGTTGTTTGGACAATAGTTGACTGTTATATCCCTGGGTGCAAGGAATTAGGTCCATTTCCTGGGAGGGAACACAGAGGCCCAGTAGAGGCACTGAAACCCATGGCTGTTTTCTACCCAGGAGGCTGCCTCCTCCCTAAGCTGTTCTCTGGCTTCCTCAGTAATTCCCGGTGGTGCTTGGGGCGTGGCCCCTTTGTGGCACTGATGGGGCAGTGGACAGCTGAACATGCATTAACAGGCTTATTTCTGGGTCTTCACTGAACCCCTGATGGGGTCCCCTGTCCACTTTCCCCACATACTCCGGCTCTTCCTGGCTGTGTCGGGGCTCAGAGTGTGGGGAGGGTTGATGGGCACCTGTCTCACTCTATTTGGGCCAGAGGGGTTGGGTCTCTGTCAAAGTCACCTGCTCACTACCTATTCTCCCTGCTTATGCCCATTGCTCCAGGGCAAGGTGGGGAAGAGGGGTGAGGTCCCCAGGCCCTCTGGGAGCAACCCCAAAGCCCTGCAGAGAAGAGGTCGGTCTCCAGTCCCTCTGGCCCGGGGATTGTGGCCTCATCCTTCTGCAAGGTTAGATGTCCCGAGCCTTCCCGAGCTCCCAGTTCCCTCTCCGTGTCCATGGCCCAAGGCTCTGTCCTCCGCTCCTGGTCCACTTCATAGCCTCCTAAGTAGACCTTGCTGACCACCCTCCCCTCAGCAGCCAGGGTCACCTTTATAAACACAAATCAGGCGAAGCTCCCACTGCTTGGCTGGATCGATGAACTCCTCTTCTATTCCACCTTCATCTCCCCCCCCCCTTGTTTCTGAACTGCAACCACACTGGCCTCCTTGATGCTTCTGGAACCCCCGAACTCCAAACTCCGTCCTGCCCTTGAGCACTGGCTGTGACATCTGTCTGACCCACTCTTTTCTCTGCTCATGGCTGCCTCCTTGCTGTCATCTACGTCTCAGTCCACCTGTCTCTGTGGGGAGGCCCTCCCTGAACTCTTGCCCCAAGTGTGGCTCCACCCCCCAGGGCCATTTAATGCTTTATTTTCTTGGCAGCACTTCCTACTCACTGGAATATCAGGGCCAGCTTACTTCTGTGTCTCTGGGCGCCCCCCTCAAGTGTGACTGATTTGATCACCTGCTGTGCCTGGCACCCGGCACCGTGGGTGCTCAGGAGGTGGTTGTGGTCTCCGTGTTTGAAGGCTGGGGGTCCCTAGCTCACCCCCGGCCTCCGGACACGGTGACAGCTTCAGCCCAGGCCTCGTGTCTCTCCCCGGGTGCTGGCCAGCTGGCCCCCTAGCCCTCCATCACAGCTGCTCTGCGGCCCTCCGCCTGAGCTCATGGCTGTCACCCACCCGGACCTGGGGCCAGCTGGTTCCGAAGGAGCACAGTTTGTGGCCGGAGGAGCTAGCGTGTTGGGAGCCCTCGCACTCGTTTTTAAATCTGCAGCAGTTGGACTCGTCTTGTCAAATCTTTCTTTCCATTGTGCCCCATCCTCCCCTCCCCCTCAGCAGTGTTCTTTCCCACACGGGGCTCAGTGCGGCCGGCGCTCTGGCACCGAGGCTGGTGGGCGAGCCTGCTTGGAGGGGGAGGCAGGGTGGGTGTCTGCCTCCCCGGCTCGGGGCCTGGCAGCTGCCAAATCCCTCCGGAGCGCTGGGGGCGGCAGGGCTGGTCAAAGTGAGGGCTCTGGGCTCTGCCGCTTGAGAGCTGACTGAGCCCGGGCACGCTCCCCAGCCCCTCTGCCTCAGTGTCCCCACTTGTGGAGTGGGGATATAGCCCTGGCTACCTCACAGAGGGTTATTGTGAGGACTGGTGAGACAGTGCACGTGGAACATTTAGGTCACAGTGCCCAGAACAGAACAGGTGCCCAATAAACTGGGACTACTGTCATCAGCACCGTCCAGGGGGGCGGCGGACCTGCCCTTCCAAGGAAATGCTTCTGAGACTTCCACCCTCATCTAGTAAGCTGGGGGGCGTGGGAGTGTGACCCCCAGGGTGGGGCCGGAGGGAGAGAAGGAGGGGCTCAGTGCCCCCAGCCTTTCTCTTTAAGTTCCCAGCCTGGCTGACCCCCGCCAATCACAGCCAGAGGGGTGGGTTTCCCCGAGCTGGTGAGCCCAGCCTCTCTCCTGGCCAGGCAGTGTGACCACTCTGGCCCCAGAATCACCTGACTGGCCCGTGTCCCCCCCACCCCAGGCCCCCAGGACTGGCCCCCATCACAGGAGCATTTTAGGTTTCCTGCAGGCCCGGGGCCGGGAGGGAGTGATAGCCATGATTCCCAAGGTTCTTGCCTTCTTAGCTAACCCCACCCCTGTGGGGAAATGTGGGTTTTGGGGGTCCCGCGGAGCCTGTATTTAATATTGGGAAGAGGAAGGCAAAGTGACCAGCATGCACTGCCCAGTGCCTTGGCCTGTGGAATATTCACTTCATTCCAGACTGATCTACCATTTCATCAATTCATTCAGTCACCAAGCCTCCTATGAATCCAGCCACCCATTATCTAGCCTCACACCAAACATCTCTTCGTCCAACCATAAAACCAACCAGCCAACCATACACCCACCCCTCACCAACCAGCCATCCTACCCTCTCTCCATCCCCCATCCGTCCGTCCATCCGTCCATCCAACGTTCCGCCCATCCACCCCCCCAGCATCGATGTGTCAAGTATCTTCTCCAAACCAGGTACAGAACACAGTATGTGGTCTCTAACTTTCTGGGGCTTTTGCAGGTAAAATTTTTGAGGCTTTCTGCCTTCTCTTTCGCTCTGTCCTTATTTCTCTCTCCCTGTCTCTTTTTCTCACTCTGCCCCCATGTCTGTCCCTCCCTCTGTCTCTTTCCAAGTCTGTCTTCCCCAAGTGCTTCTCTCTCTCTTTGGCTGTCCCTCGTTTCCCACTTTTGCCTTTGTCTCTTCCTGACCCTCAGCTGTGTCTCCCCCTCCCCTCCCTCCTTGCTTCTCTTTCCTCCTTCCTGCCTGTGCTCTGGGTCTGCATGGGGGCCTGTCCCTGCTTGCCCTGGGTCCCTGTCCTCTTCATCCTCACTCTCTCCCTGGCCCTAGTCCCTTAGGGTATAAGCCTCACCTCTCGCCCCACTCCCCGCCCCTGCCTGCCTGCCCAGAGTGCTCAGAACTGATGCTTTCTTTGATGAGACGCCAATGAGGTGATGTCTGGGTTTTGTTAAATGTCATAAATAAATTACTAATCCTCTCTTGGGCGGGAGTACTGACCCCCCATTATCAGCAGAGGGCCTGTGGTATAGGGGTGTTCCAAAGACTCATGGAAACCTTCATCTTGGTGCCCCCCCCCTCCGCTAGCCCTAGAGAGGCCTTGGGAACCCCTGGCTCAGCAGTGCACAAACTGGAGACCCCCACCCTCTGTCACCCCCCTGGGGGCCTGGGCTCTACCTGCCATTGCCGACCACTTACTCTGCGTCTCACGGCTTTTACTTCTCCGTCACCCCACGAGAAGGCACTGATAGGCCCATTTAAGGATGAAGAAGAAATGGGCTCAGCTGGGAAGGGATTGGGGGTAACCCTCCAGGAAGGGGCGTTGGTTTGAGGTCTGCACTCCCCTGTCCCTCCCTCTTCCTGGCCACCAGGTGATCTTGCCCCCTGCTTGGTGGTGGGCTGGAAGGGCAGAACGGAAGGAGCCTCCTCCCCAGGCCCCGGAGAAGATGGCGGGTATTGAGCTGGGTCCCCACTGCTGGCAGACTGGCCTGCCTTTCTGGACCCTGGCACTGGAGCTCTTGTCCCTGCACCTGGCTTGGGCCCCCAAATCCTTCAACCACCCTCAGATCAGAGGACCTAACTTCTCCCTCCACAATCATATGCTTTCCTTTTGCTCTGATCACCTGCGTCTGCCAAGCTCCCTGGGGGGCTGCGTTCTTGCCCAGAGGAGGGGGCAGAGGCTGGGCAGGGCATAACCTGCTCCGGGGCCGAGCGTGTGGTAGACTAACCCTCGCCCTCTGAGGGGCCCTGTGGGACTTTCCAGACCAAGGGCCGGCCTGAGTCACCTTGGCGTCCCAGGGTGAGGCCTGAGCTCGGCACGCAGGCCATGCTGGTTAAGTGCCTGCTAGGTAAATGTGGGGGAAGTCTGAATTCTGGGGGAGCTCAGGAGCCTGGAGAGGGGCAGGGGTGAGGACCACCCGTCCGGGCTCCACCCTGGCTCTGCCACCTGTCGGCCGTGAATGGGTAAATCAGGAGCCCTCTGAGCCTGTTTCCTTCTCTGCAAATGGGGGTGGTGGTACCATCTCTCAGGGCTCCCGTGTGGAGTCGATGAATTAGTACAAATTAACACCTGCTACCTGCTCCAGGCGCCGTGCTGGCCGTGCGTCCGTACTGGCGCCGTTACAACGTGCTACCCCGAGAAGGGCCCACCCAGCTCGCTCAGGGTTGGGCCAGCCTGGGGGTCCCCCAGGGCGGAGCCGGGGAGAGGGCTGTGGGTGAGCTCAGGAAGAAGCAGCAGAGGTCTCTCTCTTTGCCCCTCTGTCTCCACCCCTCTGTCCCTCTGCCTGTCTCTGTCTCTGAAGCAGCTTCCCTGCCCCCTCCCCCCCCTGCTCCGACCTGGACGGTCAGGAGGTAGCAGAGATAACAAGGCTAATGGGTCCTAATTATAGCCCAAGTTGGATCGATGGAGCCTTGGGCCCTGGAGGGGCAGGGCTTGTGCGGGAGAGCACTGCCGGGTGGGCCAGGGGGCTGTGGGGGTGGCCAGGAGGGGCTGGGAGCTGATGGGGCAGGGAGTCATGGGGCTGCTCTTTCCTGGGACCCTCACCCCAGGGTGAGTGGGATCCCACCTTACCACCGACGGTGCCCTGAGGAGGGGGCACAGGGCTGGGGGCTCGGGAAGCCGCTGAGAGGCCCTGGGCAGGGTGCCTTGGTTGTGACTCCCCAGGTCTGGTTCTAGAAAGCTCAGAGGCTGTTGCAGCAGGCAGGCAGGAGGGGGCGATGGGGCCACGGCGAAGACGGGGTGCGGGGGGTCATGAGATGCTGGGAGGGAGTGTCACAGAGCTCAGCCCTGGGGTGTCCTCAGGGCTACCAGAATCGGTGCAGGGACAGATGGGGAGTGGGCAGGGTGGGGTCCCTATCCTACTGTGCCAGCTCTGGAACCTTCCTGGAGGAGGGATTTAATCAGGCAGATGGCCCTGGGCCATGAAGTCTTCTGGGAGTGGAGGAGGAGCTCTGTCCATGGGCAGAGGGCCTGGGGCCTTACCCTCTGAGGCTCATTCTGGGCGTGGATTAGGGCTAGAGTGTGGGGCATCCCCTGACCCCCTGCCCTCCGCTCCAGGCAGATGACCTCACACAGCCACCTGTTCGTCCCCTTGTGTGTTCTGTTGGCCAGTTGGTCCGTCAGCGACTGTGTGCTCAGCTGGCCTTCCCAGTCTGGGGGACTGCCCCACTGAGGGAACAGGGGACTTGGGGAAGTGGCAGGAGGGAGGGGGCCCTCCCGATTGCATCAGCCCGAGCCTCTTATATAACCAGCGCTGGGCATTGCCAGGGTGGCGGGGTGGCTCTGCCCAGGCAGTCTCCCTGTGGCTCTGGGGGAGGTGGAGGCAGGGGTGGGGGTGTGGATGGACAGCTCCGTCACGACCTCCAGACCCTGCCGCTCCAGGATGACTCTGGGGATCCCCGTGCATGTTTTCAGCTGGTCTGAGAAATCCCTGCCCCTCCTGTGCCAGGGCGAAGAGGGACAAGACGGGACAGGGTCAGCTCAGCCTGGCTCCGCTCAAGACCTGGCTCACATTAAACTCAGCTTTGGGCTGACCACCCCCTGCTTGGCCCTGCGTGCCATAGCCCGGGCCAAGGCCTGGCAGCAGTGCCCCCCGTGCCAGCCAGGACCACTGAGCGGGCCTCCTTCTCTGCAGCGGCTCCTGGTCCGGCCGGGAGTCTCTCCACACCTGTGTTTGCCCAGCAGGTTGGGGAGGGGCCTGGGCCTTGGGCATGCCCTGCTGCCTACCCCCATGGACTCCTGGGGGCTGTACCACACCCCTCCCTGGAGGGGGGCCTCGGGACAGAGGGGGGGCCCCCCCGCACAGTGGTGCAGCGGCACCTGCCCCCTGGGTGGGAACCAGCCCTGCAGGGCCCTGGGATGGCAGGACAGCCACTTGGCCACAGGAGTCGCCAGCGCCCTCTAGCTGCACCCAGGGTGTGGCGATGCGAGCCATGTGACCCTGGGGACTCCAGGGGACAGGGGTCCCAGGCAGGGCATGAGGGGGACCTGTGTGGAGGACGGGAGGCCGGATGTCGGGGTGTCCTGGGTGTCTGAGCACCTGCGGGGGGCGGACACATCTGCACTGTGCTGTTGTCCGGCTCACGCGGCCAACAACCCTGATGTGTGGTGGTGGGCTTCCTGGGCCGGGTGGGTGGGAGGCTGTGTTTCTTTTAACTCGATTCAGCAGGGTCACCTTGCCACCTTTCCCTATGAAAGTCTCCTGGGTGCCCTCCTCAGGGTCACGGGGTGGCAGACCCCTCAGGCTGAAATTCCCTGTTGTGTGTCCCCTCAATCCCTGTGTGTGGGGGGAACCCCAGTTGGCTCTTGTCTTTGCTCCCCTGGGCACAGGGGGATGGGGTAGGACAGCCTGGCTGTGGGTGCTCCGGCCCCCTGGCTGGCGTGGAGCCCTGGTCTCTGGTGGGCCCCGTTTGTGGACTTGGGAGGTTTGGTGGCTTCCTTCTGGATGCATCTCTACTCTGGGGGGTTTGTTTCTTGCTGCTGTTTGCCCCCAAGAGGACCCTCCCCACTCTCCCTTTCTTCCCCTGCCTAACACCCCCCACCCCCTGGGAACTCAGAGCTCACTGCCCTTTCTCACCTCTGATTTCCTGGGTGGGAGTTAGGCCCCGGGGCCACATGTCAAGTCCTCTCCTTTTTTGGGGGGGTAGCATGAAGCTGGAAGCCAGCTCCTTCTTCAAAGATAATCCTGCTGCACACACACCTGTCCTGCTCCCCTCTTGGCCTTTTAAATTCATGAAGGAGGGAGGGGAGCTCGGAACTCGTGGCCGCTTTTGGAAACCCACGTGTGGCGGATGCCGCATGTGTCTGTGGAATTTCGCATCTTGCTGGGTGCCCAGCCGGAACAAGTTTGGCATCCTGCGTGTGTGACTGGGGGTGCGTGTACCGTGTGGGTGTGTGTGCAGGTTCGGGCGGGAGAGGCGATGTGGTCTCTGATCCCCAGTAAGGGGGGAACCTGGCATCTTCCTTGTTGGTCTCCCTCCAAACCCCCCACGTGGCTCCAGGTGGTCCTGGGGTGATGTGACCCGTCCGTCCCCATTCACAAGCCATCTCCCGGCCACGCTGTAGGCCTCTGGAGGGCGGAAGTAGGCCCCGACCCTCCCTGGAGCGGCCGGAGATGGCTTTGTGCTTCTGTGGGGCTGCTTTCTCGCTGGGGGGGCCACGGACTCTTAATTAGCCGTTCACTTTTGCTCAGAACGTTGTTTCCGAGCGCCGTCCTGTCCTGTCAGGGTGGGTGGTTATTGTCCCATTTTACAGCGAGGGGAGGACAGGTCCAGGGAAGTGGGGACCTGGGACACAGCCCGCCTGAGCTGGGACTGCACTCACTGCGTCTGGGCTGGTGGTTCTGAGGGCTTGGGAGGAGGCCGGGGCCAGCCACCGTGTGCAGGGAAGGAGGGGTGGAGGCGAAGGAGGCAGGTGGATGCCTGTGGGGCTGGCTGTCCCACGGGGGGCCTCCCTGAGGGAAGCAGCAGGGTCATCCCCTCCCACTTCTGACTCCCCTAGAAGAAGAAGATGGTGGCCTTGGAGCCTTTGATGACTATTTCCCTGAGGAGCCCGTGGGCCTTCCCAAGAAGAAGAAATCCAAGAAGCTCAAGGAGAACCGGCCCAAAGGGAAGCGGAAGAAGAAAGAGGTTTGTGGGGGCCCTGCTGGGGTTGGGCCAGCTGGGGGGTGGGTCAGGGCCCTGAGGGGGTCTTGGCTGCTCTGCCTGGGTCTGCGGAGAAAGATCTCAGCTGCCAGGGGGTATCCTAAGAGCCAGGTTCAAGTGCGAGACACCAAAAGTGGCCCGTACAGAACTTTGCAGGTCAGATAAGAAATGCCCTGTCCTTTTAAGCGGGACGTTCGAGTGTCGTTCATCTTTATGTCACAGAGCGTCCATGATTCGGGGCAGGCAGGACCCTGTGATGCAGGGACAGACCTTCTGGTTGAGGCTTTGACATGTCGTCCTCACCCCCCAAGACCTGAGGCTCTCTGGACATTGTGGGGGGAGGTGGAGTCCAGGATCGTGGGGCCTCGTGCTTGTGCCCTGGTCGAGGGCAGGAGCTTCCTGCACGAACCGCCCCCCCTCCCCGCCTCCAGCTCCTCCTGGGCGTTTTCTCTCTGGCAGCTGCTTTCATGGACACTGGACCTGGACGGACACCCAGTGATCTCTGGTCCTTGGTCTCAGGCCCTCAGGCAGGTCAGCCCAGTTCCCAAATGCAGATGAAGGACCACCAGGGGTGCTGCAGGCAGGGCTGAATTTTCCCTCTCATTCTTGGGCACACAGTTGAGCAGGACTCTCCCCTCCCCACCCTGCCCTGGCCAGGCAGGAGGCTAGAAGTGGGCAGTGTCTGCACAGTGGGGAGGCCGGGCCTGGAGGGGGGGCCGTGTTCGGTGGCTGGGAGGGCCAGTGGTGTCCAAAGCCTGGGAGGGCTGGTGCTTTCCTCCCCCCTACCCAGTGTCGGGCTCACTCAGATCTCACTCCTCCCTTCTTCCCTGGGACCTACCTGACAATATGCTTGTTTGCCTCGGCCCCTCTGTGTCTCCCTCTGCTGTTTTGGCAGGAGCTTGGCCTGGGCCTCAGCCACCTCTTGCTCCCTCACTCTCTCCCCTCATCCTCTCCATTTCTCCTTCCCCTCCAGCCTCCTTTCCAACCCCCACCCTCTGCCCTCCCCTCACTTGCTCACCCTCTCTCCTTCCTTCTGCTTCTCACTAGGGGTGGAGGGCCCAGTGAGTGGGAGGCCTGCAGATGACTGGGTGCCGCCTGGCAGGCCCCCAAGGTGACCCTTAGGTCATTGCTGCCCCCTCCCCTGTACTCCTGAGAGCAGGGCTCAGCCAGCTGTCAGGTCTTAGAGGGTCTGGAGCGGGCTGTAGCCAGAGAGCAGCATCTTGGCCGCCCGGTGCCCCCCACCCATCCGCCCTGCCTGCCTGGGTCCCCAGGACGTGGGGAGGGGGATTACACCCTGTGCTCCCCACCATCTCCAACCAGGTGGACCCAAGATAAGGCGGTGGGTGGAGGCAGAAGAGGGGCTGCGGGTTTTTTTTGGCGGGGAGTGGGGGTTGGGGGGTGGGGACCGGCAGCAAGTCTCGGATCGTGATTTACATAAAACAACCGGGCTGCGGCCAGAACCTGAGCATATGTAGATGAAGCTCCTTGTCAGGCCCAGCGCAGGAGGGAGAAATGATTTCAACCTGTACTGCAGCGGTTACCATAGCAACCAATTATTCAGTGCTAAATTATAACTGTTTATAACACTCGTGAATGGGAAGGCTCATATTTCATTCTTTCTTTTTCCCTCTCAATCTTGAAGGACCCCAAATTGAGAATGACCAACTCTCTGAATCCTCCCTTTTGAGTGTAAATGCCTCCTTTATCGGGAGATGCGCGTGTGTGTTGAGCACTGGGTGCAGAGGGAAGGGAGAGGGAGATGGGAGGCCCGGATAAAAGGCATCCGCAGAGCTGGGGAGGAGGAAGGGCGGGCGGACACTGTCCACTTGGGGTCCCCGGGGCCTGCGTTGGTGCCATACTGTGGCCTCAGTGGGCCGGGGGTCGGGACTTGAGCCCTCCCGCTTACCCCCAGCTCCGCACACATGCAGCCTGGGCGTGGTGTTGAAGGCAGCAGATGGATTCTGTTGGGAACTTTGAGTCCACTAAGATTCTTGTACCGTGAGGTACCTCCCCTGTAGTCACCCCTGGGGCGGCCACAGCCCAAAGGACAGCGTCAAGGTCAAAGCCCCAACCGTGTTCACAGCCCGTGGTGTGGCTTGGGGCTGAGACTGGTTCAGGGCTTTAATAGGACGGTGTTGCTCTGTGTCTGTGTCTCCTTCCCTGAACATGGCTTGGCCCAAAACCCCTTCTGTAAGTTCCACGATACTGACCCGGCTGGTCTACCCCTGGTTCTCAGTTATTCTTTCCTTCTTGCCACTGGCTGGTGCTGTATCCCTCCAGGTCCCGCTCCTGCTTCACTCCTCTTCATGTTGTTTTCAGAACCACTTGCTGCCCTTCCCCTAGCCCCTTTCTCTGCAGGGAAAGATTTTGGGGGAAGGAAAAAGGAGGCCCGGGTCTTGAAGGGTCCAAACAGCTGGATGCAGAGATATGCTGTGGATACAGGCTTATGATGCCAGTGGGAAACCCATCTCCAAAGACCCGTCCTGCACATCAGCCAGCACCCCCACCCTACCCCGAGCAGTCAGGAGGGCTTGGATGAGATTGGGGTGCAAGTAGGGGTGGACCCAGGCCCTGTGAACTTCATTTGGTTGGGTGGGGGAGAGAAGGCACCTCCTGGAAAGGATCAAGGAACAGGTGATGAGTTGGGAGAAGTGGAGAATCAGAGCTTTCTTTCTGAGAGGGCTTTCCTTGGTGCAGGCAGACAGTGGAGGGAGAAGTCTCCCCTGTCCCTAAAACGAGGGGCTGCCACCACTGCCATCACCCAGGGGGCCACTGGGGACCGGTAAGTGGCGGATGTGCCCTGCCGTAGCTGTCACTCATTCCTTGAGGAGGATCTCAGCCCTCCTGCTCTGCCACTTAGCCCTGGAACAGACGCTGGGCCAGCCCTCTGGCAGTGCTCAGCTTGGGGCCTTTCTCCAGGCCTGGCATCCACGCTACACATACGGACGGTGAAATCTGCTGGAGGTGCCCTCCCCGCCCTCCCTCCCCCCAGCTCTTTCTGGGCCCTGCATGTGGAGCTGTGCGGGTCACTCCTCACCTCTCCTGCACTTGGGACACGGTAATGCCTACTTCCCATCAGACGCCCAGGTCAGTCCTCCCTCAGGTGTTGCCACAATGGCCTCTTCTGTCGGCATCTGATTGCCCAACTGCACTGTAGGTCACCCAGCTGCGGCTCTGCAGTTGGCTTAGCCTGCTCCTGACTTGCAGAAACACGAAGGGTAAGGCTGGTGATGTCCTTAAGTCTGTCATCTGGCCTGCATCTTTGTCTTCTAAGCAGAGTTGGGGTCATGGGTGCTTGGGTCTCTCCCATTTCAAAATGTGTGCAGCCTCCTCTCATGCCATCTCCTTTGTGCCTCTTGCCACCCTTGTTGAATCCCCATTTCACAGATGAGGAGGCTGAGGTCAGGCTCTAGTGACTTGCCTAGTTCCAGGCTAGCAAGGGACAGAGCTCCTAGGCCTTCTGTGTCCTGCAGATTCCCTAGGGAGCCTCAGGACCCACAGTCAGGCCACTCGACTCTCAGCCGAGTGGGTATCAGACATGGGTCATCCTGCCTCATTGCCGGTCTGGGTGCGGTGTATGGGGTCCACCCCAGGGCAGCTTGAGGGCCAGCCCCATGCCCCTCCCTACGGCCGCCCCACAGCCTCTGTCCGAGGTGCTGAAATTCATGGCCGCCTTCTTCTCCCATCCTTACCTTTGCTGGGGTGAGGGCTGGGGTAGAGCCTGTCTCTCTGGTCTCTTCAAAGGTGGTCTCTTGACACTGGCCGAACTCTACACCTCGGGGAAAATAGATGTCCCTGTCTGACCCCTTCCTCCCCAGAGGACTGTGGCAGAGCTGGGAGCTGTGGTCCCAGGGCTCTGCATTGGCATCTACCCTGGGAGCAGGAGCCCTCGCAAGGCTGCCTGCCCCAGGCAGGTTCCAGCAGCAGCCAGGACCAGCTTCGCCCCTGGGACCCCGCACAGCGAGAGTTAGTATTCCGGGAAACACCCAGTTCCGGAAAGGCGCAGAGGCCCTGCTGTCTGCCAACCGGCCAGCCAGCACACTGACTCAGCAGCTTAATGAGCATAAAAGGTTTGGAAGCAGAGAGCCCAGGGGGAGACAGTCGGGAAGTGCAGAGAGCCCGTGGGGGAGTCCTTTCCCAGCTGTGTCTTTGGAAGAGCCTCCCTCCTGGGGAAAGACTCTCAACTCTTTACAGTGTGCCTGGAAAGGGCAGAGATCTGGTGGGGCCCTCTCAAGAGCCTCCAGACAGATCTGCTGCCCTTGATTCTCCCTTCCCTTCTCCCACCCGCTCTGCTCTTTCCCCTACCCTATCCTGCCCCCTCCCCACCTCCTCTTCAGCCTTCTCCCCTTCAGTGCTGTTTCCCAAGCTCATTTTCCACCTCTCCAGTTCTCTGTCTTTCCCATGCTTCTCTTTGCTCACCTTGAAAACAGTCAACAGCCGGCTCGAAAATGCCAAGCCCCGTGCTGGAAATTGGAGCCTCAGTGCCCAGCCTCTCCTGCAGACCCAGGCCAGGAGGGGGCTGGGAAGGGCTTTGCCAGTCCGCTTGCATCTGGAAAGGCGGAGAGTAAACAAACAGCCTCCTTGGAAGGGCAGTGCCTTTCTGGTGGGGACGCTCTGGCTGTGAACGCCCTTATCTCCATATAAATGGGCCATTTGCTGCCTGTACAGACGGGAAACTAAATCAAGGGAGCCAAGCTTAAGAGCTGCCTAAATTACCTTGTCTCCTCTCGAGACGAAGCGGCCGGGGTGGGGGTGGTGGAGAAGGTGGGCTCGTGCCATAGCAGCTTCTGGAGAGCCCACAGACAGATGAAACTGGGACAGTTTCTACAGTAATTACAGGTTACTCTCGACAGGTGCGACTCCATGGGGTGCACACGTCTGCACAGAGGTTGGGTCACACCCCCTGTGCTTTGCCTGCCCATTTGCCTGGGGTTTTTCTCGTGCACTTTGTTTTTTGGCTCTGGACATCGCGTCCTGCAGGAATTCCTGGGTCCCAGCGCTCTTCCATAACACTGGTTAAAATCCTCGAGTCTGTAGAAACCTGATTCTGATTGAAGCAGAGCCTGAGCTCCACCCGGGGCAGGCCAGGCCGGCTGCACTCCACCAGGTGCTGTGGCCCAGGCACCAGGGGCAGGACCCTTGCCCAGTGCTGGCTCGGGGCAGCCCCTCCCGCTGGGCTTGTGCTGAGCTGTGAGCAGTGGAACGCTGAATGATCCGGAACGCGTGGGCCTACTCACTGTGCCAGGGGGCCACTCAGGGCAGTCCTGCTGCCCAGGACTCAGGGTTTTCTTCAGGCCCCTGTTGCCCTCACCATCCTCCTTTCTCTTCCAGGGGAGCAATGATGAGCTGTCAGAAAATGAAGAGGATCTGGAAGAGAAGTCGGAGAGTGAGGGCAGTGACTACTCCCCTAATAAAAAGAAGAAGAAAAAGCTCAAGGACAAGAAGGAGAAAAAAGCCAAGCGAAAAAGGAAGGATGATGATGAGGATGATAATGATGATGGGTGTCTAAAGGTAAGCCCTGAGCCCGGCCGGAGGGACCTGGGCTCCAGCAGGACGCCTGGCCTGCATGGGCCAAGGCTTCAAGTCGGTTCTCTGCTTTCTGCGTGCAAAGGGCCAGAGTGTCCTTCCCCACGGGTGTGTGTGTGTGTGTGTGTGTGTGGCTGCTGGGGGCAGGTGGGCCTGTGGGCGTGCCTGCGTGCACGTGGAGGTTGGATGAAAGTGTGTGAGCAACACTGTGTCCCAAGTCCTGGAGACACATTTGAAATAACGATGAAATAACGATGGGTGACATTTAGGAGTTTGGCGGGGGGCTCTCGCTGGAGCGCACAGCTCTGAGGAGGGCGGTGTTTGGGCTCAAGTTTCGTGTCAGGAGCCTCTCCCCTGGAACACTCTGGGAAAATCAACCAGCAAATGGAGCCTCTGCCAGCAGGAAGGGGCCGGATGGCTCCACTCCGGGCAGAAGGGGAACTTTGTTATTCAGCGTGTATTCTGAATTTCTGGCCACGTGGGCGTCGGGGAGGGTGTCCCAGTGAGCACCAGTCAGGGCTCTCCCTGGGGGAAAGCGGCTTCCCTGTGTGTGCAGCCTGATGCTAAGCAGGCCGAGGCCCCTCCGGTCTCACAGCCACTGCAGGGCTCCTCGGGGAGGGGATGGGCCTGGGCTTAGTTCTTGGGCAGTGGCAGGTGTCAGCGGACAGAGCACTCTGCCTCCTTTGTTCCGTGGGCACGGCCCCCAAGCTCAGGTTGGGCTGGCCATGGAGTTCGAGATGAGGGCTCTGTATATATGGGTCCTGCTGGGTGAGGCAGAAGTGGTGGCTGTCAGCGGCTGAAGTCAGGAAGCGCCATGGTGTCCCCACGCCCAGAGGGATTTCATTAGCCAGCAGGTGTGTTGTGAGTCATCTGTGACCGATCATAGCCGAGGGCTGACAGACTGCAAGATGAACTCGTGGGCACGGTCCAGGGTTCTCCCACGGCACTGTCACCCGCTCAGGCTCACGCCGCTCTGCTTCCTGCTGGGAGCAAGGTCCGAGAGGCCTCCAGGGATGGCTGCGTGTTGTGGGGGCAGGTGGACCACGGGAGGGCATCCCACAGGGGAGCCCCGCTGACTGGTCACAGAGAATGGGAGGCCAGGGAGCGCTGGGCAGGCAGGCCTGGTTCTCAGCTCCTGGGACCGAGGGAGGCTGGGTGCACCTCCCAGGTGGTCTTCTGCTGCAGGGGGCGGACAGCCCAGTTCTGAGGGGCTTCATCAGTGATGGGGTTTGCTGGATCAGTGCCCGAGGAGTTGAGAGGCCAGGGGCTTCCAGCTTGGGGTGTTACCCAGGGCCTGTGTCTTCACATCCTTCACCCTGCCTCTGGGGGTCAGCTCCAGGCTCTGGTCAGGCACCCTTGTGGCTGAGAATGGGTGTCACCGCAGCTCTGGGTTTCTTGGTACCCACGGCCCCCTCCACTAGCTGGGAAAGCAGACTTGAGTCCTCATTCGTTGTCTACACGGGAGACCCAGCGGCACCTGCCACTGGACTCCCATCTGGGCCAATGACCACTCCTGGGTTTGGCGAGTGCCAATTGGCTGAATGGGTCAGTGGGTGGGGCTGGGGCAGGGCTTCCTGGAACCAGTGCAACCCTTCGGGTTTGGAATAGGGCCCCCCCTCCCTCCTGGGAGGCAGGTACTGCTATCCGCTTTACAGATGGGGAAACAGGCATAGAGAGGTGAAGCAGCTAGTCCACCTCTCGTTGCCAGAGTGTGGTAGAGCCCGGATTAGAACCAGGGTCTGTCTGGCTCTAGAGCCCAAGCTCATAGCCAGCACCTCCACCCCCACCCCCCACCCCAGCTGGCCTGGCTGTCTGGGGAGCTCACTGTGTGCCCCTGGGGAGTCTCACCTCCTTGAGCTTCAGTGCCCCAGCTTGAAAGTGAAGCAGTAGCCAAGGGACCCTCTCACATGTCTGCCTTCAGCTGGGCCCTTGTCCCATGTCCCATATCCTGGTCCTGGAAGCAGGGGAGCAGCAGGGGTCCATGTGTGACTCTATCAGGGGATGTCCCGAGGCAGCCTCATTTCTCCCCAGCGTGCCTCAGGCAACCTTCAGCCCTGCTGCCTCCCCAGGGACAGCTGCCCTTTAGGCTAGCCCTGTAGGCTGTGGTTCTGGCTTGGTGCCCAAATCCCCAGAACACATTCTTCTCAGAGAATGAGTTCTGTTACCGTTTCTGCCCTGGGTGTACGCAGAGCCTCCCCCCAAGAACCCCTACACTAAACCCCAAGGCCTGGCCCCAGGAACCCCTACACTAAACCCCCAGGCCTCCCCCCAGGAGCCCCTACACTAAACCCCCAGGCCTGGCCCCAGGAACCCCTACACTAAACCCCCAGGCTTCCCCCCAGGAACCCCTACACTAAACCCCCAGGCCTCCCCCCAGGAGCCCCTACACTAAACCCCCAGGCCTGGCCCTGCACTCCCTCGTGAGTTGGTGTCTGAGCTGTTCCCACTGGTCAAGGGGCAAGCAGGCCGGGAGGCGGACGGTGGGTACGAACTGCAGACACAGCCTCCCTGCCCATTTGGAGACCTCCTGGGTGGGGGCTCTAGGGGTGGGGGTGCAGGTCAGAAGGACCCTGCTCTGACCCTACCTCTGGCCTGGGTGTCCCTAGGAGCCCAAGTCCTCGGGGCAGCTGATGGCCGAGTGGGGCCTGGATGACGTGGAGTACCTGTTCTCGGAGGCTGACTACCACACGCTGACCAACTACAAGGCCTTCAGCCAGTTCCTCAGGTGGGTTGCACCGCCAGACACCACGGCCAGCATCCATGGGAACTGCAAGTTGGGGGACAGAGCCCCAGGCTCCTGGGGTGCAGGGGGGCCATCAGGCTGACACCAACCCTGGGCAGAACCCCTTTCATTTTAACAGATGGTCCTGCCTTCTCTTGCCCTGAGCCCTGGGATGGTGGTCCTGGTCAATCCCCAGGGTCTTAAGCCCTCATGGCCCCTCTCAGCTCTGGAAGAAATGGGGCCAGACACCCAGTGGCCCACAGCAGGCTCCTCCCTCTGGTCCCTTAGGTGGTATAGAGTCTGGAAACCCAATTAGAAGATCACCAACCACATACATAGGGAATCAGGAGTGTTTGGGGATGGACTGGACTCTCAGGCTGTGTCCTCTGCCCCGTGCCCTGCCTTGCTTTCTGCTCGGTTTTCCCAGCCTGGAACATGGGGCTTCTTACCCCAGGTGTGGGAGAAGAAGGGGGTGCCTGGGTCATCAGGGGGTCTCATCCCCTCCACAGCGATGTTTTCACTCCACACAGGCCGCTCATCGCCAAGAAGAACCCAAAGATCCCCATGTCCAAAATGATGACCGTTCTGGGAGCCAAGTGGCGGGAGTTCAGTGCCAACAACCCTTTCAAGGGGAGCTCGGCAGCGGCGGCTGCGGCGGCGGTGGCCGCGGCCGTGGAGACAGTCACCATCGCCCCTCCGCTGGCTGTCAGCCCCCAGCAGGCACCCCAGCCTGTACCTATCCGCAAGGCCAAGACCAAGGAGGGCAAGGGTAAGGCTGTGGGTGGGTGGGCACCCTGCTGGCAGAGTCCCACCCCAGCCCCTGTAGCCTCGGGCAGCTGGGACAGCCGGGACAGCTGAGGCAGGCTTTACCAAGGACTCAGTGCCTTGGTTGACCTTGGACCCACTTGCCCTTTCTCAGCTGGATTGTGGCATTGTAGCTTCTGTCCCGCTTCCCCTTTCGGGGCTGGGGTGAAGCAGAGGAGACAATGTGCTTGGAGCTTTGGGATTTTTGCACCTGGCCCCCTCTGACTTGGCATGGAGGAATGGAGAGGGGAGGCCCATGCTGTTGGGAGCCGGGGGGCTCTTGAGTTTGAGGAGAAGGGGTCCTGAGGTTAGCTTACTGACCCCTCTTGTCTGAGTACCCAGCCCTTGGGGTAATGGACGTGCATGAGTGTCGTGGTCCAGGCTGGCTTCTCTGGGAAGCCTGGAAGGAGGTCCAAATACAAAATCGGACTCAGTGGTGGGTGTCTGGTGTCTGGGGAGAATAGGGACAGCAGAGGCTCTCTGTGACTTCAAGTCCCCGGGGGAGGGATCTCCCCTAGGTGGAGGATTTCTGGCCCCATTGGGGTAGAGACCTGCATCTCCTCAGGGTTCTCAAAGGTGGGGTTGCCAGTAGCTCAGCTTTTCTGATGGGGGGCTGAGGGAGCTCTGGGGACCCATTGTTTCAGCCCCAAGGAGCTTTGGTTTCTGGGATGATGTATGCCTTTTCCAGGTCTCTGCAGGGGCCCAGTGGGCAGAGTGACATGGGGTTTAGGGCCTGCTTCCTGCTGTCCTTTCTCGCCGTCCTCCGTCCTGGGCCTTCCCAGCCTGCCTTGCTTTCTCATTTCCTCTTGGGCTCCAGCCACTGAGCTATTGATTTCCTGAGCTGCCCATTCAGAGCCTGAAAAATTGAAATAGATTTTCTGTGGTGCCACGGAGGTTACAGCTGGGCTCCTAGCCCCATCTGTGTGTGATACGGCTGGAGGAGGGCCCGGGGCAAGGCCACCTGCCACCAGGGCCCCATCTCCCCTGCTCAGCGCAGTGGGAGAGGCTGCTGAGGGGTCGTTCCTCCCCAGGTGGCTAATTGTCCTGTAGCCAGCTCTACAAAATAGCCTCAAGCCCGCTGGCCAGGGGGCTGGTGTCTGCGGTGGGTGATTGGCACAGGTGGGGCTGTCGTGAGTGGTGCCAGCGCTGCCTGGGCCTGGGGATGACCTGGAGGCTGGCGGCTGGGGAAGGGGCTTCTTGCCCTCCAGGGCCCAGGTTTGGACCACAAGGGGGGTGGGTGTGCCCTTGGTGGCCCTGCTGGCCATGGGGGCCCACGGCTTCATTGGGAACAGCTCCTTTTTGAGGCGAGGGGACAGGGCAGGGCTGTTCCCAAGATGGCTGGCATTTCTGCCGTTCATGGAACAGGGCAGCGGTGGCCAGAGCAGAGACAGAGTGGGGGTTATTTTCTGCCTCCCCCTTACTTGCCGTGTCATTTTTACGCAAGGACATCCCTGCTTGGCCTTCTCATTTGGAAAGGGGTGGCGGCAGAACAACCCTTCCCTTATGGAGCCCCTGAGGGCTGACTGAAATCATGGCACTGCGTGAGAGAGCGCGGCGGGCGTGGATTATCCACTGTCACTTTTCAGGGCCCGGAGTGAGGAAGAAGATCAAAGGCTCCAAGGATGCCAAGAAAAAGGGCAAGGGGAGGAAGGTAGCCGGGCTCAAGTTCCGCTTTGGAGGAATCAGCAACAAGAGGAAGAAAGCCTCCTCGGTGAGCGTGTGTGTGAGTGTGCGAGAAGGTGGACTGGAATGTGTGTGAGTGTGAATGGGAGTGTGGATTTGTGAGCATGAGTGTATGAGCATGTAAATGTACGAGTGGACTGGAATGTGAACACGAGTGTGTATTTGTGAGCACGAGCGTGTGTGTGTGTAAGTGCGAGCAGACTGGAATGTGTGTCAGGACGAGTGTGTGTGAATGAGAGCACGGTGTATTTGTGAACATGAGCGTATGAGTGTGTAAATGTGTGAGTGGACTAGAATGTGTGTGAGCATGAGTGTGCGTGAATGGGAGTGCATGCATCTGTGAGCACGAGAGTGTGAGTGTGTAAACGTGTGAGTGGACTGCACGTGAACACGAGTGTGTATTTGTGAGCACAAGCGTGTGAGTGTGTAAATGTGTGAGTGGACTGGAATGTGTGTGAGCATGTGAGCAGCCTTCAGATGCGTTCTGCATGTGTGTGACTGTGCGTGTGCACATGTGTGCCCCGCAAAGGCAGGGTGACTGGAATGCAGGGCTTTCAGTCCACGCTCCTGAATCAGGACTCTGGGCGGAGCGCAACCCTGTCTACCCTGCTGGGCTGGGGGCTCAGTTCTGGCTCTGCTCCATCTGGGGAGCAGGTGGGAGAGTCAGCTGGCCCTTAAGAGTCCTGATGGGGCCTGCATGCCCGGGTTTGCTGGGAGCCCAGACCCCAGGAAGGTGGCATGTCTGCAGGATCAGGTGGGCTGGGGCTCTGACCTTCCCTTGCCCTTCCAGGGCCAGCTCTGGCACTAGGTTCAGACTGACCCTAAGTCCCCATCTGAGCCTCTGGGCCCTCCCTTCTCTATTGGGGGGGAGCATTCATGACCTCCCCCACCCTCACAGGGCACCTGTTTCCCACACCTCGCCCCATCTCTGTAGAGGGACAGAGTTGGAAGCCATTTCTGTGTCCCTTGGTAGAGGCAAATGACAGGACTTGAGTTGAGCTGCTCTAGAGGGGAGCGTGGAGCAGCAGGTGTGACCCAGCCTGGGGCTGGTGCTCTAGCTCAGCTCAGCGAATATTGGTTGAGCATTTCCATGTGCTAGGCTCTCGGCTCAGCCCCGGTGGGCTCTGCTCTGGAGGTGTTCACGGTCTGGAGCGTGTTTGGGAGATACGCTGGGAGAGAGCTAATGACAGGCAGATGGGACAGACCAGACCTGGTACGCAGGCTGTGCAACAGGTCCAGTTAAGGAGAGATCTGGGAAGGCTCCTTGGAGGAGGTATCCTTAGGGCTTTCCCTTGAGGGAGGTGTAGGAGTTTGGCAGGGTGGAGAGCAGGGCCTGGGGGAGAGAGATGGAAAATGTGAGTTGTGTCTGAGGGCTAGAGGGCAGGGCTTGGGGAAGGTGGTAGGATATCCGGCTAGACTGGTGGGTGGGGCCTTTGGGGTTTCTAGCCAGGTGGAGATGATGAGATGAACCACAGAGAACACTGCCTCTGGAGCCCTTCCCATCCTCTGCCCAGGCCAGTGAGGCCCTTGGGATGAGCCCCCAGGGTAGGCTCTAGGCTCACCAGCCCCCACCCCCCTGCAGAGCGAGGAGGATGAGCGGGAGGAGTCCGACTTCGACAGCGCCAGCATCCACAGCTCCTCCGTGCGCTCTGAGGGCTCCACAGCCCTCGGGAAGAAGAGCAAGAGGCGGCGCAAGAGGAAGAGGAGTAGGACTTCCCTGGGGTCCACGGCTGTCCTGGTAGAAGGGGTGGGGTGCAGAGCCCCTCTTGGTTAGCAGGAGAGGGCGTCCTGATGCCTCAGCCGTTCCTGGCCTCGGCCAGGCGGTTCACCTGTGTTTCCTCACCTCGCTGGTCTCTGTGGTCAGGGGAGGGGTCTTGTCCCACTGAGGCTAAATTAGGGACTTTCGGTGTAGCCCCCTCGGGCATTTGCACTAGCAAAGGGGGCACTGGAGAAGGAAGTGCTTCTTAGCCTCCTGTGAAATCCACCCTCTACCCACATCCCTTCCCTCTCAGCCCCCCACCCATCCTCTTCCCTCCCTCCCTCCCTCCCTTTTATCCACCTTCCCACCATCTCGCCACCCCTTTACTGCCTCAGCCTTTCTTCAGACATTTCTTCACCCATCCATCCACCATCCATTCACCCAGCATCTATTAAACACCTACGTGTACCAGTCCAGCCCGGGGTGGCGATTGGTTGGGCATTGGGAGTGGGGACCAGGCCCCCCACAGCCGCCTCCGCTCCTCCGCAGTTGACGATGGCGATGGCTACGAGACGGACCACCAGGACTACTGCGAGGTGTGCCAGCAGGGCGGGGAGATCATCTTGTGTGACACCTGCCCGCGCGCCTACCACCTCGTCTGCCTTGACCCAGAGCTGGAGAAGGCTCCCGAGGGCAAGTGGAGCTGTCCGCACTGTGTAAGCCCGTGGCAGAGGCTCCGGGGCGGGGGCGCGGCCGGTGCCTGGCTCCGGGATAGCGCAGCCGGTGGGGAGGTGTAGAATGGGGAGAGGCGCGCGCGCGGGAGGGAGGGAGTCGCATCGTGCTGGAGGGCGGCCCCGGCCCAAGGTGCCTCCACCTGGATTCTCCCCTCCAGGAGAAGGAGGGGATCCAGTGGGAGCCAAAGGACGACGACGACGAGGAGGAGGAGGGCGGCTGCGAGGAGGAGGAGGACGACCACATGGAGTTCTGCCGCGTGTGCAAGGACGGCGGCGAACTGCTCTGCTGCGACGCGTGCCCCTCCTCCTACCACCTGCACTGCCTCAACCCGCCGCTGCCCGAGATCCCAAACGGTGAATGGCTCTGCCCGCGCTGTACTGTGAGTGTTACGCCCGCCCCGCGCCGCCCGCGCCGCCCCGCCCAGGCCCCTCCCCCGGCAATGCGCTGCCCCGCCCACCGAGGCCACGCTCCCACCAGGCCCTGCCAGCAAAAGGCCTCGCTTCCTCGGGCCCGGGCCACGCCCACCCCCAAGCCCTGCCCGCGATGCTCCAGGCCCTGCCCCGCCGGCGCCGGCCCGTCCACCAAAGGCTCCGCCTCTGTAGGGCCAGGCCACGCCCACCACAAAGCCTTGCTCACAGAGGGCCGGTGTCTGCCGGCCCAGGCCTACCCGCGAGGTTCCGGGCCCACTTGCCAAGGCCCCGCCCCTTATAGGGCCCGCCCTGCCGGCCACCAGCAAAGACCCGAGTCCCCGCCCACCACGGTCCCCTCGCCCACCCTCGAGTCCCACCCCCTGCCTCACTAAGACCCTCTCTGCGTCTCCACCCCCTTGAGACCCACACGCAGTTTTTCCTGAGCCCTAAGGAAGAAACAGGTGGTGGTGGTGACCCTACCACCACCCACACAGCCGCCGTTCGTTGGGCATTCTTTTACCGATTTCCGATTTCTGAGTTTCTGAGTACAGGCCTTTGTTATTCCCATTTTAGATGACAAAACTGAGGCTCGGGGAGGTAAAGTGACTTGTTTCAAGCCATACAACAGCAGAACTGCCCACTCAGACCCTCCCCGGACCTGGCTCCTGTCCCAGGGCTGGGGGTGGTGAGAGCGCAGGAGGCAGGGAGAGGAGAGCGCCTCCCTCCCACCCCCAGTCGCTGTATGCGTTTGAAGGGCCCCATGCTCCCAGTTGTCCCCCAGGCCCACTCCCAGCGTTGGATTCCCGACCCTCTGGATCCTGGGCTGTGCTGTGGCCAGCCCCAGTTCCCCTGTGTGCATCTGGGCTTCTGGTACGTGTGCGTGTGTGTGCGTGTGCGTGCATGTGCACACACCACTGTTGCCCATCTCCTGTGTGCGCAGCCTGTGTGGGCTCCTGAGGACTGGGCAGTATTGCGGAGTCATGGTGGTGCTGACCTGGGGAGCAGGGCAGCTTGTTGGAGAGAGCCTTGCGACAGCCTGATGTCCCCGGAACCCCAGGGTGGGGCCCTTTGGCTAAGCCCTGAACTTGGGGACCCTCCTCTGTCCACAGTGCCCCCCGCTGAAGGGCAAAGTCCAGCGGATCCTACACTGGAGGTGGACGGAGCCCCCCGCCCCCTTCATGGTGGGGCTGCCGGGGCCCGACGTGGAGCCTGGGGTCCCCCCACCCAAGCCCCTGGAGGGCATTCCGGAGAGAGAGTTCTTTGTCAAGTGGGCTGGGCTCTCCTACTGGCACTGCTCCTGGGTGAAGGAGCTACAGGTGAGGCCCCCCAGTGCCCGGCAGGTATGGCTGTGCTAAGACTCCTGTCCTGAAAGGTGCTGCTGGCACCAAGGGCAGGGCGTTGTTGGGAGGCGGGGAGGGGGAGGCCGAAGGCGAGGTGGTCATGCCTAGGACCCAGGCTGGGGGAGCCGGGCCCCGTCGGCCTCCCGTAACCTCTGCCGCTGTGCAAGCAGCTGGAGCTATACCACACGGTGATGTATCGCAACTACCAAAGAAAGAACGACATGGACGAGCCGCCGCCCTTTGACTACGGCTCTGGCGATGAGGATGGCAAGAGCGAGAAAAGGAAGAACAAGGACCCTCTCTATGCCAAGATGGAGGAGCGTTTCTACCGCTACGGCATCAAGCCCGAGTGGATGATGATCCACCGCATCCTGAACCACAGGTAGGTGCCTGGGGAGTGGCCGCAGCCAGGGCGCTGCAGCTCCTGTGCTCCGTGGACCGGGCACGGAACTGCGCATGCGTGCAGTGGGGGCGGGAAGAAGAGACTGAGGGCCCCCGCTGCCGGCGATTTGACTGTCCAGCTGGAGGGCGTCATGTGTTCGCGCTCATGGCGGGAGCACAGTTCCAAAGTCAGATGTGTAAAGGGACAGCTTGATGAACAGCCTGGGACACTTGCACAGGGTGGGACCATCAGTGGCCAGGAGGCTTTGCTCCGGGGCTTCTGCCAGAGCTTGTGCCCGATACCTGCGGGAGGGTCCTGGGGACTAAGGTGGCCTGAGTGTGGGGGTGTATACACATTTGATCCTTCTTTATAACACCCGCTAACACTCCTGAGCAGTATCTACGCCGACAGGTAGACGTTTGTTTCTACCTCTTTTATGGATGTGCAAACAGGCGCCGCGAGCTTGAGCAGCCTTCAGTAAGAGGCGGGCAGGAGTGCCTGGAAAAGCTGCCGCCCTCTGCCTGTCCCCAGCCCTCACCGAGAACAACTCTTTTATTTTTTGAAGATTTTGTTTATTTATTTATTTATTTATTTGAGAGAGAGAGAGGGCACGAGTGGGGGAGGGGGAAGAGGGAGAGGCAGACTCCCCGCTGAGCGTGGAGCCCGACACACGTGGGACACACACGGGGTTCTCGGGACTGGATCCCAGGACCCTGAGATCATGATCCCAGCTGAAGTCAGAGGCTTAACCCACTGAGCCAACCAGGTGCCCCCGAAAACAACTCTTGAAAAGAGGGTTAGATCCTATGCAAACTTGAGCCCCCCCACTGAACTGACCCACAGTTTTTTTTTTTACCTTTATTAAATTGCATTTTAAAAACATACATGGCAATCTTCCTACCTGCCTCTAAGGCAGGGCAGGTGAATTTTCCCCATATTTATGACCCCAAGTCTGAGTAATGACTAATTATTTCTTTAAAAAAACCCAACTATCAGTTTCCATGGTGATGGGGGGTTTGTCTTTCTCTTAATGGTCCCCAGGCTAGCTGTAACCACAGACATTTTGGGGAGCCATGGCCCCCCTGACCCCCTGTGCTCCCCAAGCTTGGTTGCCCACTCAGCTCAGGGTGGGTGGGAGGCTTCGAGGACCCTCCCAGCTGAAGCCGAAGTGCAAGGTGCTTCTGCGGAGCGGCCCTTCCATGCTGCTAGCTGCTCACCTAGTCCCCGTGTCCCCTGGGGTCTCCGCAAGAGGTCGTCCCACCTGCACGTGTGGGTGTCTGTCCTAATTTACTTTGCAGAGATGGGACCAGGATGGGCATGGCTCTGGTCCTTTGAAATTTTTAAGTTAAAATACAAAAGCCTGAGGTCAGGGGAGACTCTGTCCAACTCAGAATTGCAGAATTCCGGTGCCCAGACCCCCTGCCGGATGGGATTCATCACCGTGACGGAGGATGGAAATGTTACTGGCTCTTTGCTCATCTGTGAGCGTGGCCTCTCACCTGTCCCTCTCCGGCTCTGTCACTCCCCCTGTGCCCTCATCCTTCGCACTAGCTCCCCAGGGCCTGTGGGAGTGGGGGGTTTTGCATCCTGTGAAGTGTCCTCCCGGACCCCCCTCAACCAGCCCCTGGCCCAGTGGCCTGCCCCTCCCCCACCCCCCGTGCGCTGTGTTGCAGCTTCGACAAGAAGGGGGACGTGCACTACCTGATCAAGTGGAAAGACCTGCCCTATGACCAGTGCACCTGGGAGATCGACGACATCGACATCCCCTACTACGACAACCTGAAGCAGGCCTACTGGGGCCACAGGTGCGCGTGCTGCGGGGCTGTCCCCATGCTGCCGCCTCCTGCTGGCCTGAGCTTCGCTCATCTGCCTCCCCCGCTCTTTCCCAGGGAGCTGATGCTGGGTGAGGATGCCCGGCTGCCCAAGAGGCTGGTCAAGAAGGGCAAGAAGCTGAAGGACGATAAACAGGAGAAGCCACCAGACACACCCATTGTGGATGTGAGCGGGGGCAGGGGGGTGGGGGGGTTGCCGGGTCCTGCCACCCCAGGCTTGGCTGTGGAGGATGGCGTGTCCTGCGGGAGCAGTGTTCCGTCCACTTCAGCCGAGCAGCTGATGGGACAAGGTGATGCAGACCCAGGCCCTCCCCACCGGGGAGAGCTCACCCCTGGGGCCTGGGTACCCCAGCCTGATGCAGAGGGGCAGTCCCGGGGGACGGAGGCCTTGGCCTCCTATGAGCTCGGACTGTGGGTTACTGTGCACAAACTGGGGAGCACAGCCTCTGCTCAGGGTACAAAATACACCCCCCAACTCACCCCACCCGCAGCTGTGAGCCCATCGGGGTGTGGAAGGTCGATCTTCATTCATTTAGCAAACTTCTCTGGAGTGTCTGCCAGCTGTCGGAACAAGGACTCTGGCCCCATTTCAAGAAGTGTCCATCTCCCCTGGACCCATAGTGGCTACACGTAGAACATGGGGGTTCAGCCTGGAACTGGGGGATGCCAGGGAAGAGCAAATGGGCGTGGAACATCTGGAGGACTTCATGGGAGAGGCAGCCTCGAGCTGCAGGATAAAGGAGACAGAGGGTGATGTTTAGGTTCAAGGGGAGGGAGCACCTCAGGCATGCACCAAACAAACGTTGACCGAGTGTCCACCGTGTCCCTGGTACCATGTGGGGCTCAGAGGAGGCAGTGGTGAACAGGACGAGTATGGTGACCACAACCTGGGCTCAAAGTCAGAGAATGCAACCATCAGGAAACGACCCCGTTGGAAATGTACAGGGCTGCCCCAGGAGGACACGGGAACACCTAAGCCAGACTGGGAGTCAGGGAGGGCTTCCTGAAGGAAGAGGTGTTCCAGCCAAGATCTGAAGGATGAATAAGTTGGTAGGGATGAGAGGAGTGAGAATAGTATTTCAGGCTGAAGGAACAGTGTGTGCCATGCCCTGGGGGTGGGCTTCTGTGCCCAGGACTCAGGGTGTATCTGAACCTCTGTGTCTTCTGCAGCCCACGGTCAAGTTTGACAAGCAGCCTTGGTACATTGACTCCACGGGCGGCACGCTGCACCCGTACCAGCTGGAGGGCCTCAACTGGCTGCGCTTCTCCTGGGCCCAGGGCACAGACACCATCCTGGCTGACGAGATGGGTCTGGGCAAGACTGTGCAGACCATCGTCTTCCTTTACTCCCTGTACAAGGAGGTGCGTGGGCCAGGGCAGGGGTCCCGGGAGGGGTGACCAGCACCGGCCGTGGGCAGGCAGCCTCACTGCTTCTGTCTGCCTCTGTCTCCAGGGGCACTCCAAGGGGCCCTACCTGGTCAGTGCGCCCCTGTCCACCATCATCAACTGGGAGCGTGAGTTTGAGATGTGGGCCCCCGACTTCTATGTGGTCACCTACACGGGGGACAAGGAGAGCCGCTCCGTGATCCGGGAGAATGAGTTTTCTTTTGAGGACAATGCCATTCGGAGTGGGAAGAAGGTGTTCCGCATGAAGGTGAGTGCCCCTCATCCCAGGGGGGATGGCGGAAAGGCTCCCGGTCTGCCCTGGGGGGCACAAAGGCCCCGTGGCCGGCCAAGGGCTTCTCTCCCGGCAGCATTACCAGCTGTGTCAGTGTCCTGGGGCTGCTGTAAAAAGTACCACAAACCAGAGGGCTGAAAACAGCAGAGGCTTACTTTCTCCTGGTTCTGGAGGCTAGAAATCTGAAATCAAGGTGTTGGCAGGGCCACGCTCCCTCTGAAGGCACTGGGGGGGCTCCGTCCTGCCTCCTCTGGCTTCTGGTGGCTGGTGGCGTTCCTTGGCTCACAGCTGTGTCGCTCCCATCTCTGGCTCCGGGCACATGGCTGCTCCCCTTTGTAGCAATCAGTGTGTCTTGCAAAGATACCACTCGTCTTGGATTCAGGACCCACCCTGATCCACATGATGTCATGGCCACTGACGATCCCTGCAAAGCCCATCGCTCCTAGAGGAGTCACATCCCGAGATGCTGGGTGGACATGGGTTTGGGGGTGACACAGCTCAACCTAGTACCCTGGCTGTGTGACCTCTCTGTGCCTCAGATTCTTCTCAGCAAACTGAGCTGACAGACCCCTCCCCCCCCCCGCCGAGTTGTGGCGGGCTCACTGAGCCAGGCAGGGTCTCTCAGTCTGGCCTGTGTCCGCGGGTCACCGGGGGTCTTGCCGAAAGGCAGGTTCCGATCCAGCGGCTCTGGGGTGGGGCCTGACACTCTGCATTTGTGACGATGTCTCAGGACATGGGGATGCCTCTGGTCCCCAGACTGCATTTGAGGAACACTCAGGACCACACGTGGCACATGGTAGGCCCTCAACTCATCTTAGCACTTAGGTTAGCTGTGGTGCTGGGGAGGGGCTGGCAGTCACCTCTCAGGAGCCCGGGGGGTTTTACCCCAGCCTGCTCCGCACCTTGGAACAGCTGTGGCCCCAGGGGTACCCGGTAACTATTTGTTGAATGAGTGGACTCAGTGACCCCAGAGGGGTCAGACATTGGGCCTGTGGGCAGTTAGTCACAGAAAACCTCTCCTGAGCTCACGCTGGGGTCCTGTGAGGTGCTGGGCACGCTGAAGACTCCTCTGTTTTATTTTTACAAATTGTGGTAAAATAGGGGCGCCTGGGTGGCTCAGTCCGTTAAGCATCCGACTCTTGTTTTTTGCTCCTGTCTGATCTCAGGGTCTTGAGATCGAGCCCCGAATCGGGCTCTGCACTCAGCTTGGGGGAGTGGGGGGCGTCTGCTTGGGTTTCTCTCCCTCTCCCCACTGCGTGCTCTCTCCCTCTCTCTCTAAAATAAATAAGTAAATCTTTAAAAAAATAAAAATAAAAAATTGTGGTAGAAGAAACATAAAATTGATCGTCGTAACCATTTTGAAGTGGGAAGTTCAAGGGCATTAAGTACGTTCACTTTTTCGGGCGACCGTCGCCATCCTCCGCCTCCAGAGCTTTGCCATCTTGCAAAACCAAACTCGGTCCCCAGCAAGCAGTGACTCTGTCCCCCTGCCCAGTGCCCCACACCCACCCTGCTCTCTCCCTCTGTGATTTCGATAACTCTCAGCACCTCGTTCAAGTGGAATGGGACAGTATGCTTTTTTGTGACCGGTTCCCTCCCTGAGCATGATGTCGTCAGTCTCATCCCCACGGTAACACGGGGTCCGAATGTCTCCCTTCTTAAGGCCAAATAACGTCCCCCTGTGTGAAAAGACCGCTTTCGAAATCTGTATTCATTCATCTGTCCTCAGACGCTTGGGCCGTTTCCACATTTTGGTTCTTGTGAAAATGCTATAAACGTGGGTGTGCCAACATTGTTCAAATCCCTGCTTCTGCTCCTTTGGGGCCTTTTGGGTCTATACCCGGAAGAGGCAGTGTTGGGTCCTGGGGGGACTCCGTGTGTCATTTTGTGACCAAAAGCCTGTGCTCTTCGGATTCTCGCGGCATTCCTCACGTAGACAGGATTGAGCCGTTTTTACCAGAAGGGAGACTGAGCCTCGGAAGGTTGTTTAACTTGACTGAGGTCTAGCTCGAGAGGACAGGGCCACGTGCAAACCCAGAGACGGCCCTCTGCCCCTCTCTGGTCCCTTCCCACAGGGACGCTGGTTGCGGGGAGAGCCAGGCTTGGTTTGGCCAGGACGGGCTACCTCCTTTGTGGGGCCCAGTGAAGAGCAAAGATGTGGGGCCCCTGGTTCAAGGGCAGGAAACAGCTTTTCCCATTTTTCTGTGGTCCCTCTCCCTCCGTGGTGGTGGTTTTTATTGGCTATTTAATGTCATGTTCCCTCAGCACGGGGCTGCTCTCGGGGTGAATGCCCCTCATGCCCGGGCCTGGCCCCCACGAGGCCGTGAGGTGTCGGTGTTTGCTGGGCCGGGGCAGGGCAGCTGGGGGCTCCACCGTCCCACAGGCCTCCTCTTACAAAACACAAATTCAACGATATAATTACGATGAATTTCAAGTCGGCAGCTGCAGAGTGTTTAACCCTGAGCGTGGGGACCACTTCTCTGTTCGAATCCTCACTCTGCCATCCATTGGCCATGGGGACCCGGGGGAACTTACAGCCTGAGACCCTGCGAGCTGTAAACGGGGACAGGGATGGCGTAGCGGGAGTGGCTGGTGAGGATGAGCGCCCCGTGAGGAGCTCAGCGCAGGCTTGCCCCCACGGCTGCCCGTCCGTGGTGGTGCCGTGCTCTGGGCCTCAGCGGACCCCTCTGCCCTTCCTCTTGGTCCCAGGGCCTCCCTGGGCTCTTGGGGGTCCTGTCCACCCCTCCTCCACGCTATCTGCTCCCCTCCCAGATGCTCCTCTCCCCCTCCAGAAAGAAGTGCAGATCAAATTTCACGTCCTGCTCACCTCCTACGAGCTCATCACCATCGACCAGGCCATCCTGGGCTCCATCGAGTGGGCCTGCCTAGTGGTGGACGAGGCCCACCGGCTCAAAAACAACCAGTCCAAGGTAGGCGGTGCTGGCTGCTGGGCCCGGAGCTGCCCGGGGGGCTGGCTGGCCGCTGCCCGCTCCCCCTGACGGGCCTCCTCCCCCGCAAAGTTCTTTAGGGTCTTGAACAGCTACAAGATCGATTACAAGCTGCTGCTGACGGGGACCCCCCTTCAGAACAACCTGGAGGAGCTGTTCCACCTTCTCAACTTCTTGACGCCAGAGAGGTTCAAGTGAGTCAGTTGGCGCGGCAGGGGTGAGGGCAGGCGGGCAGCGAGGGGAAGAAGCGTCAGGGTCTGAGGCCGGCGCTGGGACTGCTCGCTGGAACTCAGCTTCCTCATCAGTAAAACGGAGTGTTAGCAACGCCAGCCTCAAGCGACCCGTGCGGGAGGGGCCGTGGTGCTGCACGTGCACAGTGCTCAGGGGACATCGGCTGCCCGGACACGGCAACTGTTCCTTGGCTCTGCCCCAGGAGAACCCCGGGGGTCCTCTGGGGCTCCTGTCCTTGCCCCCATGCCCTGGCTTGTTCCTTCCTCTCCATGGAAACCCAAGCGGCCGCACGAGTGACAGTGATGGGGGGGTGGTGGTGGTGGATATGGGGGCAAACACGGAGCCCCGGCCAGTGGGAGTCCAGTCCTGGGGTCTCCTTCCCCGGCCTCCTTGTCTTCACCTACCCCATTTTCTGGCTCAGAATGGGGGGTTCAGGGTGGACAGTGCTGACTTTGGAATGGGAGATATAGATTGGAGGGCAGGCTGGACCGTACAACCTTGGGCTCCCGTCAGCCTCAGTTTTCTTTCCTGTAATATGGTTAAGAGTTCCAGAAGACTTCGTGCCCAAGATAGCTTTGAGGAGAGGAAGGTATCCTATGTGGGTGAGAGAGCTGTTCTGGGATGTTGGGGGTGGGGGCGTGGGCTCAGATGGATACCTAGGGCAGGGCTAAGGCCCCAGGCCCACCAGCCAACTGACATGCCCGGTGACCCTCTAGTTCCCCCAATCCCAATCCTGGCTCCGTCTGCAGGGGGCTTTGGCCTGCTTCCGTCCCCTGCTCCTGGCTCTCATCCTAGTTCTTTCTTGCAGCAATCTGGAGGGCTTCCTGGAGGAGTTTGCTGATATCTCCAAGGAAGACCAGATCAAGAAGCTACATGACCTGCTGGGGCCACACATGCTGAGGCGGCTCAAGGCTGATGTATTCAAGAACATGCCGGCCAAGACCGAGCTGATCGTTCGTGTGGAGCTGAGCCAGATGCAGAAGTGAGTGGACGCTCCACCCGTTGGGGGCCTACCACAGAGCAGTGTGCCTCATGTCCCCTGGGCTTGTCTTCTCCCAGAAGGTCTGACCTACTCTTCCTGCAATGCTTCCTGGGTGGTGGGAAGGCTCTCCGGCCCCACCGAGGCCTTGACTCACCTTTTGCACACACTTCCTTCTTTGACCTGCTCAGTGGCCAGGCTTGGGGCTGCCTGAGTCTTTGCAATGTCCCCAGTAACTTGGCGGGTGACTCCAGGGCTGCAGCTTCACCTCGCGGGTCTCCCCTGGTCTCTCTGTGAATGGTGCTGGACCAGCAGCCCCTGGCCTCCCTGCAGAGCAGAGAGTGTGCTCTCAGAGGCCGCGGTGGCCCTGGCGTCCAGCCTGCCTTTCCTCCTTCCCCTGCTGCAGGAAGTATTACAAGTTCATCCTCACGCGGAACTTCGAGGCGCTCAACTCCAAGGGGGGTGGGAACCAGGTGTCGCTGCTCAACATCATGATGGATCTGAAGAAGTGTTGCAACCACCCCTACCTCTTCCCCGTGGCTGCCGTGGTAGGTCCCCGTGCTTGCCCCGTGGCCACTGTAGTAGCTACCCGCGACCACCACGTCAGGGTGTGAGGCTGCCGTCGTGGGTTCCCTTTGCCCACCGTGGGGAGTGTGCATGGCTGCCACATGCCCCTGGCTGCAGTGGCAGGGGCTCAGCCCTCAGCCCTCCCCGAGTATGAGGACTTAGAGGTGATGTGGGTCCCCATTATGCCGGTTTCTGCAAACCTACCTCCATCTACTGCTCAGGCACGCCCTCTCCCTCCTCTGGCCCCTCCTTGTGAGCATAAAGTAGTGGGGGGCAGTGGGGCCTCCGCAGCAGGGGACCCCGGGCTCATCTGGTTGCACTCAGTCACCAAGGGAGTCAGGGAGGCTGAGTGGGGCCCCAGGTGATTGTGATGTGCAGGCCTGGGTGAGAGACGACCCCGGGTCGGACACCAGCTCCGGGCCTGTGGTCTCAGGAAAGCCAATGGTCCTTCTCTGAGCCTCAGCTTTCTCCTCGCTCAAACGGGACAGCAGCGTCCGCGTGAGGGGGTAAGAACCAGAGCCGGAGGTGCTCGTGAAGTGGGTCCTCACAGAGAGCCTGGCGTGCTCTTGCCACCGCCCACCCTACTATTCTGGTTCTCACCGAAACCAAGCGCAGGGGATGCGTCCTCCCCCGGAACAGCAGAGCGAGGCCTGGGGGGCCGTGCTGTGGGTGATCTGCACTTGAGGCTCTCACCACTCGGGCACGGCAGGGGCCTTTGGATGGACGTCCTGCCGGGCTGGGGTGCAGGGCTGGCTGGCCAGGATGCGCCCTCGGGTGACCCCGGAGACCAGGCATCATTCCTTCTGGGAAGGCTGGCTTAGCTTAGGACTCTGTCACCCGCCTGGTGGCTGAGGATGTCCCCGGTGTCTTGGTGGAGCGCCAGCAGGGGGAGACGGAGGGCGGGCCGGCCTGTCCGCGCTGCGCCTGGGACCGCTGTGCCGGGAAGGGGCCGGTGAGATGCGTGGCCCCTTCTGCCTCTACCGAGCCTGGCCTGACCCGGGCTCGGGCTTTGTGCTCAGTCCATCACTGGGCCTCTGCCCCACCCCTGCGGGCCTCGCTGGTGCAGAGCCAGAGAGCAGAAGGGAAGCCCCCAGCGCCCCAACTCGCGCTATGTCCACAGGAGGCCCCCGTCTTGCCCAACGGCTCCTACGACGGCAGCTCCCTGGTCAAGTCTTCAGGCAAGCTCATGCTGCTGCAGAAGATGCTGAAGAAACTGCGGGACGAAGGCCACCGTGTGCTCATCTTCTCCCAGGTGAGCGGGCCCCGGGGGCTGGCTGACCTCCCTGCCTCCCCAGCCTCCACGCTGCACCCTGCGGAGGGCACCGCCGCTAGCTGGGCGCACAACCCGCAGGCAGCCCGCAAGGCCTGGTGCTGTTCCTGTGGGGACTGCCTGTCGAAAGTCACTCCTCTGTGCCCAGGCCTGACACGGCCAAGGGAAACTGGCCGGGTGCCAAGCTCTTGGCACGCAGGGCACCTTGGCTGTAAAGGCCAGTGTCTTCCTCACCACTTGCCCCTTCTGGCCTGCTCCTGAAGCTGCGGAGCCGGTTTTGGTGTCCTGGCTGGCATGACAGCCCTTGCCCTTCACCCCTGCAGCCTGACTTCCCACAGAGGGGTCCGGGGCGGGCTCGGGGGGAGCCCGCCCGGGGGCAGCGCCAGGAGGCCTTCTCCAGCACTCGCAGCATTGCCTCTTGGGTGGTCAGAGGCATGCTGTGCAGCCTTGGGGGTCAGCTGGTCTGTGTCCTCGTTCCTTCATCCCTCTGGTTGCATCTGTCCACCGTCAGGCTCTATGCTAGGCACGGGGCCAGTCCCTATCCTTGAGACACTCGCAGTCCAGTGTGGGAGACAGAGGTAAAGACACAGTTACTTGGCTCTGGGGGCATCTCTGTGATGGAAGTCACAGCAGTGTTCCTGTGGGGGCCTGGTGGTAAAATGCTTCCGTGTGGTGAGACCGAGCCCGGCCCCTTGCTCAAAGCTACAAAGTAGGATGTGTCTGCTCTGTGTGCTGAAGCCGACTGGTAACAGCTGCTCCCGCCTGCAGCCCCTGATCCCATCATGGGCCTGCAGGAGGCCGAGGGATTTGGGGAAAGCTGACCAAGCCTGGGACTGTGGACTGGCCTGGAGACTGGATCCACACTTTCCCCCAACCCCCTGCCGACATAAGACAGGATTCTGGGCTGAGGCCTCGAGGGACCAAGTAGAAGGAACTGCACAACTCCTAGAAGTGTGCACAGAGGGAAAGTTCCAGAGACAGAGCCCTCCCATCCAAAACGAGCCGAAAAACCCCACCGCCAGAACTCATGACAAAAAGACATCCCACAAAACAGTAGGTCAGAATCCGAATGAAGGGAATAATAGAACAGGCTGAAAAAGACTTGAGACAAACATGTTCAGGACCCTCAAAATTAATGGAGTAACACCTGTCAATCAAGAAGAAATCAGTTAAGCACAAGCAGGAAGGAATGAAACAAGAAGAATCGGATACGAAAAGGATCTGCCTGCAATTGAAATGAGACATTACAAAAGATTGGATTAACTCTCGACCCTGGTGAAGACACTGCTGATGAATGGACCCAGCAGCCCTGAGGGATCGTCCCAGAATGCAGCAGAGAGAGAGGAGCTTAGAAATGAGAAATCGCCTGGAGGACCCCTTGGGAAGAAGTAGAGAAAACGGTGATGGAAGCTGGACTCCGTGAGAGCTCGCAGACCCGGGGAAAGACGTGAGCGAGGTCTCAGATCTGGAATGCACTCTGGAGCACAGAGCGAGATATAGAAGTATAAACACTTCAGAACCAGTACCTACAAGGAACGATGAGCAGACTGTCCTCGGACTTCTCGTCAGCGACAGTGGGGGGCAGGGGACAAGTGCAAATCTCCAGCACCCTGTGGGAGCAGATTGTTTTATATCCAGCTGAACTATCTCTCAGGAACGAAGGGAGGCACACAGCGGTAGGGGAGCCCCGAAGGGACTGCCTTCCTCTTCTTATAAGCAGCGGTGAAATCAGGGAAGACCTCACAGAAGAGGTGCTGTTTGAGTTTCCTAAGCAGGAAGGGGGTGGGCATTACAGGAGAGTCCAAGTAATTTGGGGTGGCTGGGGGGTATGACGGAAGCTTTGAGAAATGAAGCCTGGGCGGACTGGGCCGGGCGCCGAGTCCTGCCAGCTTGGAGTGCCAGGGCGAGGAGCTGGGACTTCTGTGGGGTGAGAGCAGGGAAGCTCATGCTCAGAGCTGTGTTTTAGGCAGAGGGCTGTGGGGCTGGCGTGGGGGATGCTGTGGCTCTGGGGGTTGAGGTTGGAGGCTGCACTGTTCTCCAGAGAGCCCCGTGTCAGGTCTGCCTGGGCCCACCTGTCTCCCCACTCAGCAGGCTGCTCTGTCTTCCCCCATGTGCCCATGGCCCCATGGGGTTCCTTGCTCCGTGGCAGCCCCTCAGGCATCCCATGTCCCCTGCAGATGACCAAGATGCTGGACCTTCTGGAAGACTTCCTGGAGTATGAGGGCTACAAGTATGAGCGGATTGATGGTGGCATCACTGGGGGCCTCCGACAAGAGGCGATCGACAGATTCAACGGTACCCCTGCCTCACCCAGGGGTTCTTGATGGGGACCCCATGTCTGCTTTTTCTCCCAGGCTGGGATCTTAGCCAGGCCCCCCAGGTGGCTGCTCAGAGTAGCTTCCCCTCAAGTGGCTGAAGAAAGCAGACCAGTCCTTAGGTCCTAACAGCTGCCCCTTAGTTTTAAATGCTAAAAGGAGTTAATTCCATGGACCTTCTGGGGGCCAGCTGGGGTGCCGAGGGGTCCAGGAGGTAACCTGTGCAGAACCGAGAACCAGACAAGGAGAAAGGCAGAGAGGGGGGAGAGTACCACCTCTGTTACTAAATGAAGCCGGCCCTGAGGGTCTGGCTGTCACCTGTGGGCTTCGGATACTGACGCCAGACCGACCAGCAGTTATGAGCAGTGCAGGACGGCCAGCCCGGGGCCCCACTGCCCAGATGCCCAAAGGAGTGGTTCCCGTTGTCCACTCGTGATGGAGGTAGAGCCAGTATGGAGTTTCCGGATCTAGACGGAAGTGGGAGTGGCCGAGGCACTGGGAGGACTGGGAACCTGTTTGCACTCTTGTGGGCGCACAGGGCAGTCCCAGGTTCCGTAGGAAGGGCCCAGAGGGGCCTGAGTACGAGCTGTCCTGTGACAGTGGGCACTGCCCAGCAGGGCGGCTGGGGCCCTGGAGCTGTGACCCTGAGTGCTCCCTGGCCACGCTGGTAGCATCATGGGCTAGGCAAAGCTGGGAGGGCACGAAGGACTGAGCCCTGCGGGGCCAACCCTTATTAGGGACTCTGCCCGTGTTTGCTGGCTATTTGTACTATGTTCTTTGTCCATCTGGGCTTTGAAAATCAACTTCCTTCTCACTCAGGGTCCCTCCTGTTGGGTCAGGGCTCAGAGCACAGCTGGGGGCTAAGTGGGGCTCGAGTGGGCTGCTCTGTGCCCACCCTGGGCCCCTGGCCGCCTCCAGCTTCCCTGAACACAGCTGGGGCTGTTGTTGTCCATGATGGGATCACAGTCCCCAGTACCCGTTCCCTCTTGTATCCTCTTCCGCCCTGCTCTCTGCTGTCCACCTGTCCCCTCCCTCCCCGCTCTGACCCCACCGGGCACCTGCCTCTCTTCCTCAGCCCCTGGGGCGCAGCAGTTCTGCTTTCTCCTCTCCACCCGGGCGGGGGGCCTGGGCATCAACCTGGCCACAGCAGACACCGTGATCATCTACGACTCGGACTGGAATCCACACAATGACATCCAGGTCTGCGGCCCTGACACCACAGCCCTCTCAGACAGCCCCTTGCCACCCCTGGTTCTGTGGGCTTTCCACCCCTCCCCCTCAGACTGCATCTCATGGGATCCCAGCCCCAAGAGGGGCCCCGGGCCGCGGGGAGTGGAGGCTTTGCCCTGCCCCTCCGGCTCCCTCATTGTACAAAAGAGGAATTGTCCAGAGAGGGCAGGACACACAGCACTGTGTGCCTGGTAACCCCTGGTCCATCCCATCACTCTTGGGACCAAGGCCATGGAAGGAGGCAGGAGGAGGGAGTCCTGGGACCCAGAGGGAGCCATTTGGAGAGGAAGCAAGGGAAAGAGAGTGGGGGGCCAAGCCTGTGGGAGAAGAGATGAAGGAGGGGGCAAAAGGGGCTGGTGAGGAAGGATGGAGAGCTGAAGGGGGGAGGGGTTGTGGGAGTAGAGACACACACACAGTTGTTGCCTGGCCACCCCACCTGGGGCAGGGATGGACACACGCACACACACACACACACACACACACACACACTCATGTCTCACGCACACGTGTGCAGCCATGAGCAGTCACCCGCGTAGGTAGCAGCACACTAGGGTCTCATCCTGCAGACGCCTAATGCACAGAGCCTCAGGCTTGTCCTCATACCACCCCAGACAGCTTCTGGGCCTTGCTGCCCTCCCGAGGTGGCCATGCAGTCCCATGCAGTCCCATCAGTGAGCGGCTCAGTCACCCCATCTCCCCAGGACTGCCATCAGAGCCCCACGTGGCTCTGACACGTCCAGTGCACTGGCTCCACTGCCCCTTGCACACATCGCTGCCCACCTGCCGTCATGTCCAGCTCCACGCACACAGGCGCCCAGGCCCACGCGAGACTACACATGGCTAGGAAGCCAGCACAGCTGCCCCGATGTGTGTGCATTTCCACGGGGTTACACAGCTCGTTCCATGCAGAGCATGCCCGTGAACATGTGTGCACACCCCCTTTCTCCATGGGGTGCCCGGCCCTGCACCCCCAGCCCTCGGCTGGGCCCCAAGCACTGAGCTGCAGCTTGCCCCCAGGCCTTCAGCCGCGCCCACCGCATCGGACAGAACAAGAAGGTGATGATCTACCGCTTCGTGACCCGGGCCTCGGTGGAGGAGCGCATCACGCAGGTGGCCAAGCGCAAGATGATGCTCACGCACCTAGTGGTGCGGCCCGGCCTCGGCTCCAAGTCCGGCTCCATGACCAAGCAGGAGCTGGACGACATCCTCAAGTTCGGCACAGAGGAGCTCTTCAAGGACGACGTGGAGGGTGGGCGTCCAGGGCGGCTGGGGGTGGGGGCTGTTCCAGACACCCATCCCAGGGCCTGCGCCGGCCCACGGCCTCTCTCCTCTGCTCCCTGTCTCCGGCCAGGGTGGGTAGGGCCAGGGCGGCCTCTCTGGGTGCTGCCCCCCAGTCCTGCAGCCCCTCTGACTCTGTCCTACAGGCATGATGTCTCAGGGCCAGAGGCCTGTCACACCCATCCCTGATGTCCAGTCCTCCAAAGGGGGAGCCCTGGCTGCCAGTGCCAAGAAGAAGCATGGCAGCACCCCGCCAGGTAGGAGCTAACTCAGCCCAGCTCCCAGCGCCTCCTGTGCTTCCAGTGGCTGTTCCTGGAGAGGAAGCATTTCTCCCCACCCCGCCCTGCCCCTTCTGCATTTTGTCGTGCTCTCCTGCCCGTCCCCACCGGCCACTCGCTAGGGTAGCCGCGGACTGTCGGGTGGGCAGGCAGTGGGGCTGTTATGGTGCAGGTTCCGCTTTCTGGTCATCGTGCTCCTCCGCTGCAGCCTCTGCTGGGGGGTGGGAAGGGCCAGAGTCAGAAGCCTGTCCCTGTGGGGTCCCCACGGTCGGACCTGGGCACCCCCATCTGTCCCCTCATTCTGCACCCTGCCTGCCCCAGGCGACAACAAGGACGTGGAGGACAGCAGTGTGATCCACTATGACGATGCGGCCATCTCCAAGCTGCTGGACAGAAACCAGGACGCCACGGACGACACGGAGCTGCAGAATATGAACGAGTACCTGAGCTCCTTCAAGGTGGCGCAGTACGTGGTGCGCGAGGAGGACGGCGTGGTAAGCCCGCGGCCCCGCCCCCGTCGCGGCCCCGCCCATCTCCGCCCAGCAAACTTTTATCTCCTGAGGGCCAGTCTGTGGGTCTTTCTTGAGTGGCCTCTCTGCTTTCTCCTCTACTCCCACCGTCCTCCAAGCCCTTCGTGCTAATTATCGTTCAGGAACCGGGGGGCCTCCTGAGGGCGGGGGTGGGGCTTACTCAATTCTGTACCCCAATACCTGGCACAAGGCCAGGAAATACTTGTGGAGTGTAGGAATTAATGAACGAACTGATGAATGAATGAATGAATAACTGTGACAGGAGCAGGATGAAGACCATTTGGGGCTGGGGTGATCAAGGTGGCTTCCTGGAGTAGGCAGGCTTTCAGATTGATCCCTGAGTTCCTGGAGGGTGAGGTGTGGAGGCAGCAGGAGGCTCCCAGGGGCCTGTGTCTGCGGGTCCTGCCGTCATGGGCCCCCGTGCCTGTGTCTCCAGGAGGAGGTCGAGCGGGAGATCATCAAGCAGGAAGAGAACGTGGACCCCGACTACTGGGAGAAGCTGCTGCGACACCACTACGAGCAGCAGCAGGAGGACCTGGCCCGCAATCTGGGCAAGGGCAAGCGCGTCCGCAAGCAGGTCAACTACAACGACGCCTCCCAGGAGGACCAGGGTGCGTGGCCCCCGCAGGCAGAAAGCACGCGGACGCCCGAGAGTAGGGAGTGTGGGGGCTAGTGTGCATGTGGGGGGTCTTCTTGGAGAAAGGGGGCTTGGAGCAGGTGTGGGCTGTTGGGTGTCGGGGAGAACTAGATAGATAGTGGTCCCGTGACTTCCTTGGGCAAGCCTCAGTTTCCCCATCTGTAAAAGAGGGAGGGTCATGGTACAATATCTTAGGATATAGTGCAGGGCTGGTGGGATTCAGTGAGCTCACAGGAAGTTCCCCTGGGGCTGTTTTCATTGTCTCTCTCCCCACTGGGCTGGGGTTTGGGGGGTTGTTGGGGCTCACTCTGTGCCTTTCCACGTGGCCCTTCACAGAGTGGCAGGACGAGCTCTCAGATAACCAGTCTGAATATTCCATCGGCTCCGAGGATGAGGACGAGGACTTTGAGGAAAGGCCCGAAGGGCAGAGTGAGTCTCAGGGCTGCTGACCCTGGGGTGGGGTCCAGACCTGTGTCAGGGGCTGATGGTCAGGCTGGGGTCCCCTGGGAGCATCAGGACAGTCATCCATCCTTTGGGGGATGTCCTGAGGGATCCTGCTGTCCTGGGGTGAGTTGGTGGGTAGGGTGGGGGGTCAGGACACCCCGGGCTCCAGTGAGGTGTTGTGGTGGGGCTACTTCCCAGGTGGACGGCGACAATCCAGGAGGCAGCTGAAGAGCGACAGGGACAAGCCCTTGCCACCTCTTCTTGCCCGTGTGGGTGGCAATATCGAGGTGGGACCCGCCTGCACACCCTTTCCCCAGCTCCCCTTCCCCCTCCTCAGAACAAAGAGCTCACCTCTGCTACACCTCTGGGGTATGGAGCAGGGGTGGAGGCAGGAGGGCGAGGGGCTTGCCCAGGGTCACAACTGTGTAGAGGTGGGGCCAGGACAGACCCTGGGTCTGGGCTCTGCCCTCTGGGTCCCGCCCAGCTGGAGGCCCCTGCCTTCTCTGTGCTCCTCCCTGCCTCTTCCCCTCCATATGCCTTTCTCCCCATCCCTGAATTTTCTGTGCCTTCACCCCACTCCCTGCCCACCCAGGTGCTGGGCTTCAATGCCCGGCAGCGGAAGGCCTTTCTGAACGCCATCATGCGCTGGGGCATGCCCCCCCAGGACGCCTTCAACTCCCACTGGCTGGTGCGGGACCTTCGCGGGAAGAGTGAGAAGGAATTTAGGTAAAGGGGCTGAGGGGGTGGCCCAGGGTGTAGCTGCCCAATGCAGAGTGGGTGGGCTCCACGGGACGAGACTGCACGACGGGCATCATTTGTGCTCTCGGCCTGGGCTGCTTGTCTGGAGGATTCACTGTTGTCTGGCCTTCTGGTGGCTGGGGTCTAGGCCCGGGCAGGGCTCATTTGTAGAAAACATTGACCAGCCACCTCTGCTAGACCAGATCTGGGGCAAGGGCTGTCCTAGGGGTTCCCTTTCCAGGGGAGGCCCCCTCTGTCCTTTCCTGGGGGTCTGACCCAGCAGGCCTGGCTGGGAGGCAGGTGATGGATGATGGTTCCAGCCAGGGGGTTTGCTGGGGGTCCTGCCAGCCCTCTCAGAGGGTCCTCGCTGGCCCCCCACTCCCTGAGCCCCAGTCCCCCCCACCCCAGAGCCTATGTGTCCCTCTTCATGCGGCACCTGTGTGAGCCGGGGGCTGACGGCGCAGAGACCTTCGCGGACGGCGTGCCCCGGGAGGGCCTCTCGAGGCAGCACGTGCTCACTCGCATCGGGGTCATGTCACTAGTTAGGAAGAAGGTGGGTGAGTAAGCCTTGCCCGGGCCTTTCCTGGCGGCCCCCCATGGCCCTCGTGTGCCCCCTGGGGGTCAGCGGGCAGAGGGCAAGTGCCTGGCTCAGGACACTGAGTCAGGCTAGAGGGACCGCTCTGAACACCTGTCTGGGTGGGGGTGGGAAGGCTGGAGGTGGGGATGGCAGGTCACAGGGCAGAGGACACAGAGAGATGGGGGTGGGGGTGGGGCCTGGCACGGCAGTTTGTGGTCAGAAGTGCATTTGGCTCGGCTAGCCTTGGGGGGAGGTGGCATTCATCCCAAGCCTGGGACACCCCCAGTCCCACTGGCTGCCCGAGGCCCTTAGGGCTGAGCTGAGACCACCTCCCTCTCTCCTTCCCTGCCTCCCGCCCCAGGTTCAGGAGTTTGAGCATGTTAACGGGAAGTACAGCACCCCGGACTTGATCCCTGAGGGGCCCGAGGGCAAGAAGCCAAGCGAGGTCATCTCCTCGGACCCCAACACGCCAGTGCCCGCCAGCCCTGCCCACCTCCTGCCGGCCCCACTGGGCCTGCCAGGTCTGGGCTCCAATGAGTGTGTGGGGGGGCACCTGGGGCACGGCGGGTGGCAAGGCCCCAGGAGAGCCTGGGTCCTCCGCACGACCCACGTCGGACAGCCTCCCTTCCCCCCACGAGCTTCTGCCTGCAGAAATGTTGCTCTCCTCAGACTTTCTCTTTTTAATGGCTATTCGTAGACCAGAATTCGTAGACCTGAACATTCGTAACTACTGTTGAGGAGTTACTGGTACATTCCCAGGTTGCATCGCTTCTAATGCTGGAAGGTTTTTGTACCCCAGAGAAAACCTCGTACCTGTTAGCAGTCACTCCTCGTCCCTTCCCCCGCCAGCCCCTGGCAGCCACTAATCTTCGTTGTGTCTGTGGCTTTGCCTGTTCTGGACCTTTCCCATAGATGAAACTATATCATATGTGGCCTTCTGGGTCCGGTTTTGTTCTCCAGCCTGTTTTCGAGGTTCGTCCGTGCTGTAAGGGGGGTCATTGCTTCATTCCTTTTCATGGCCGGATACTACTCGGTTGTATGGATGAACCCTATTTTTGTTTATTCGTTCGTCAGCTGATGGATTTGGGGTTGTTTCTACTTTTTGGCCAGTGTGAATAATGTGAGGGACGCTGCGAGTGGCGCGTGGCTGTGAACGTCCGTGTTCGAGCGAGGACACATCTCTTCACTGCCTCTCTTGCGCGTGTCGCTAGGAATGGCCTTGCTGGATTGCAGGGTGTAATGTGCGGAGGAACTGCTGGATTTTTTCACAGTGGCCACGTCCTCTTACATTTTCCCCAGCCACGTATGACGGTGCCAGTTTCCCCACATCCTCACGGAACATTTGTTGTCTGACTTTTTGCTTGTAGCCATCCTAGTGGGTGTGAAGTGGTATCTCCCCGTGGTCTTGATTTGTGTCTCACTGACGGCCGAAGATGTTGAGGATCTTTTCATGTGCTTCTGGGCCACTTGTGTATCTTCTTTGGTGAAATGTCTTTTCCAGATCCTTTGCTCTTCTTTGATGGGTTATCTCTTTGGTGATCCATGCATTTATTTGGGCAAAACATCTTCTTCTCTCAAATGAACCTCGAAGGCCTGGCGCTGACCTACCGATGCCAGGTGACACGTGCCGCTTCTGGGCACAAGTGTGCCCTTTGGAGTGGACAGGCCTGGGTTTGGTTCCTGGCCCTGTGAGAGCCCCGTTTTCTCATCCGTGATGTGGGACAGGCTAGTGCCCACTTCCCAGGGCTACTTGGAGTACGAGAGTCACCGGCACTTGGCAGGCTGTCGAGAATCGGCCCAGTAAGGGAAAGCACATGGCTTGTCAGCCAGCCGGAAAGCGGGAACCACACCCAGCTGTTCTGGCTCCTAGGCCAGCCTCCACCCACCTCACCTCCCTGCTTTTAGGTGGGGAACCCTGCTTTGGGCAACCCTGTCCCATCAGCCTCTGGCTTCTGCCTCACTGGGCCCAAGGTCCTCCAAGGATCCCCATGTCTGCAGGCTTAACCTTGGGTCTGTGGCTCACCTGGTTCACCTGTCCTTCTCCTGGAGGTGCCTGGCCCAAATGGAGCCACCTGGTACCCCCGTTTCCTGCCCTTCACCCCGTGCCTGCCCTCGCCCACCTATCTTACCTCTTTCCTTTGATCTTTCAGACAAAATGGAAGCCCAGCTGGGCTACATGGATGAGAAGGAGCTGGGGGTTCAGAAGCCAAAGAAGCCCCCAGAAATCCAGGTATGGAAGGTGCTGGTGTCTGGGCCCCTGGGGGGTGCGGGTTGGGGGTTGGGTCTGGGGACCTTCTCAGCCCTTGCTTGGGCAGCTGGAACCCAGGCCTCCGGACACCACATCGGGGCCTCTGGGTTTTGGAGAGCAGGTTGGGAGCGCAGATGGGAACCAGGAGGGTGGGTTCCCAGCCCGGCGCCTGTCCTCTGCCCTCCACACTACTGAGGCCCCAGGCCTCGCAGCATCCCGAGCCTGTCCTCCCCAGGCCCTGCCAACTGCCCAGGACAGAGTGGAGGGCGAGGACAAGCATGAGAGCTCAGATGGCAAGGAGCGGCCGGAGGAGACGGAGAAGGCCCCGCCGTCCCCAGAGCAGCTGCCAAGAGGTGCGGCTTCCCACGGTCACCCCCCCGGCCCCCCCGCTCCACGTGGCCTCTGGCCTCAGCAGCCCTGGCTCAGAGGAGGGCGGCCAGCGGCCAGGCTGTGTTCCCCTCCGTCTCTCCCTGGCTGGGCGGTGGGCTCAGTCCTAGCCCAACAGGGTCTCCAGGATGAGGAGAGAGCCAGGGGCTCAGGTCTCTACGGTGGATTTCACCTTTTCCTACGATGCCGAGTTCGGGGGTTTTCAGGCTGTCTTTTTATTAGGATTTCTAACTCTGTTGCACCGGGGTTGGGGCCCATGAGTCTGTATGGTATTGTTTCTACATGGTGTCGATGAAACCTGCTTCCTGGCATAATATGGTCTTGTGACACGGTGTGCTTTTGAATTATGTAATATAGTATGATTTTGTAAATGGTCACGCGTGCTTGAAAAGATACGCCTATTCTCTGAATCGCCGGGTGCGAGGTTCTAGATACACGTGTCAGATCATTATCTTGTTCGAGTTTCTTATATCCTTACTCATTTCTGGCTTTGCTTTGACCTGTCAAGACTGCAAGACTTGTGTCAGGATCTCTCACTATGACTGGATCGGTGTCTTTCTCCTTGTAAGGCCAGAGTAGGCCTCGTATCATTTGAGACTGGTTGTTAGGTGCATATTGGCTTAGGTTTTAGATATTTTTCTGGGAAGTGTGCCTCTTACATAATGACCCTTTTGTTCCTCCTGATACTTTTTGCTTTAAGGTTTATTTAGGCTGATTCGGATGATTTTGTTGAGTTTACATTTGGTATATGTTTTAATATCCTTTTACTTCAAAAAATACATGTACACACACTCTTTTATGATATAATCACACAGGATACAGTTCACTTATTTTATTAATTTATTTTTAAAGATTTTTTTTTTATTTGAGAGAGAGGAGCGAGCAGGAGCAGGGGGAGGAGGGGGAGGAGCAGAGGGACAAGTAGACTCCCCACTGAGCGCAGAGCCCGATGTGGGGCTCAATCCCAGGATCCTGAGACCATGACCCGAGCGAGCCAAAATCGAGAGTCGGACGCTTAACCAACTGAGCCACCCAGGTGCCCCACAGGTCACCCATTTAAAATGTACAAGTTGGTGATTTTTAGTATATTTGCAGAGTTGTGCAACCACCAGCACAAATAATCTTAGAATGTTTTCATCACTCCAAAAAGAAACCCCACGTCCATTAGCATTTGTTACCCATTTCTTCCTCTCCACCCCAGCAATCACTCATCTACTTTCTGTCTCTATGAATTGGTGTGTTCTGGACATTCCATGTAAATGGAACGTCAAATAGATGCCCTTTCGTGTCTGGCTTCTTGCACTTAGCTTCATGTTTTCCAGGTTCGTCCACCTTGTGGCGTGGACCAGGGCTTCATCCCTTTGTCCTCGCTATAAATACAGTGCATTAGTATTTATCCAGCCATGAGTTGATGGACATTTCAGTTGTTTTTAATTTTTGGCTGCTGTGAACATTTATGTACCGTTTTTTGTGTGGACATAAGTTTCAGTTCTGTTGGGTATCTACCTCGGAGTGAAATTGCTGGATTGTATGCTAACTCTTTGTTTAGTATTTTGAGGAACTGCCAGATTGTTTTCTCCAGTGGCTGTACCGTTTTACATTCCCATCAGCAATGTACGAGGGTTCTGATTTGTCCACGTCTTTGACAATGCTTGTCTTTTTTTTTTTTTTTAAGATTCATTTATTTGAGAGAGAGAGAGTGAGCACAAGCGGGGTGGGGGGGAGAGGGAGAGGGAGAGGGAGAGAGAATCCCAAGCAGACCCCCTGCTGAGTGCAGAGCCAGGTCCGCGAGGCTCAATCTCATGACCCTGAGATCATGACCTGAGTCAAAATTGAGAGTCAGACGCTCAACCGACTGAACCACCCAGGTGCCTCTGACAACATTTGTCTTTTGATCATAGTCATATCAAATGAGAAGGGGTGAGAAGGGGTATCTCAAATGGTTTTGATTTGTATTTCCATATGCATAAAGATGCTGCGTTTCTTTTCATGTGCCATTTGTATATCTCTGTTGGAGAAATGCCTTTTCAGGTCCTTTGCTCATTTTTATTTGGGTTATCTTTTTATTACTGAGTTGTAGGAGTTCTTTATAGATACATGTTCCATATCAGATATATGATCTGCAAGCGTTTCTTCCATTCCTTTACTTTAAAACATTTTTTATTGAAGTATAGTTGACATTTATTCCTTTACTTGTAATCTGTGTAATTACATTTTAGGTATATGTCTTATAAACTGTGCATAGCAGGGTTTATCTTCAGTTCACTCACAGAATCTCTATCTTTTAGCTGGCAAGTTTGATCTCTTTACATTTATTGTAATAGCTAGCTATTTGGATGTATTTCTACTCTCTTATTTTGTACTTTATATTACCCTTGGCTTCTTTTTCCTCCTTTCCTGCTATCTCTTGGATTGATCAGACTTTTTTTATATTTCCCTTTTTGTCCTTAACTCCTTCAGAAAGTGTATAGTCAATCCTATTTTATACTCTTAAGCTTTTAACATGTATCCCTCTTGAATAAGAGAAGGGCTGTGGGTAGCCCCACTCCCTTTCCATCTTCCACATGCTGCTGCTCAGTGTTTTAGTTTCAACTTGTTTTCATTTCCCAAATTTGTTATGGTGCCTATTTCTAAATCTTTAATCCTTATTTAGATCTTACCATTCTTAGCAGTTTTGTGTTTGCTTTCTTGTTGATCATTGCTTCCTAAAGTGTCTTTCTTCCTAAAGTAGACCCTTTAATGGTGCTTTCAGCAAATTTCTGTGTGTGGAAGATTCTCTCATTGCGTGTTATTTTCCCCTTTACTCTTGAATAATAATTAGCAAAGGACAAGATAGGATAGGGGTTTTCCCTCAGCACTTCTTTTTTAAGTAGGCTCCACACCCTGTGTGGAGTCCAACACAAGGCTTGAACTCACACCCCTGAGGTCAAGACCTGGGCCAAGATCAGGAGTTGGATGCTTAACTGACTGAGCCACCCAGGTGCGCCTTCCCTCAGCACTTTGAAGATGTTTATTCCCTGTGTATTCTGGCTTCCACTGTGCTGAGAAGGCTGCTTTCAAGGTAATTGTTGTTCCTTTGTGGGAAATCTGCCTTTTCTGTCTTTCTTGACATGATAAGACCACTTTTAAGATACTCTGTTTGTGTTTGGTCACGTGTGGTTTCACTCCAATGAAATTTTTAATTATCTTGCTTGTGATTGTGATTTTTAAAGCTGAGCATTATGTCTTTCATTGATTGTGAGAAAATTCCCAGTCATTCCCTCTTTGAGTATTGCCTTTGTCCCCATTATGTTTATTTTCTCCTGGCATTCCTACTACTCATCGATTCCTTCATTCATCCAGCAAACATGTATTGAAGGCCTGCTGCGTGTTGGGTGCTATCCTGAGTCCTGGGGACACAAGCAATACACCAAAATAGCCCAGCCTTCACGTGGATTTGTATTCTAGCCGGGTAGGCAGGCGATCAGCAAACAGAAATATGTCTTTGTTCAACAACAAACTCCAAATGTGAGGAAGAAAAGAAAGCAGGTACAAGGTTAGCCAAAGATGGGGGCTGGTGGATCTGTTCTGTCTCTACTTCTTTTTTGCCTCTCTGGCACAGCTTTTCTTTTCTTTTTTAAGATTTTATTTATTTATTTGAGAGAGAGAGAGAGCGCCCACACGCACATGAGTGCACAAGTGGGGGAAAGAGTAGAGAGAGAGGAACAAGCAGACTCCCCTCCGAGCACAGCACCTGGACATGGGGCTCGATCCCAGGACCCCGAGATCATGACATGAGCCAAAGTCAGACTCTTAACTGACCGAGCCACCCAGGTGCCCCTCTCTAAGGCTTTTTGAATCATCATTAGCTCTAGCTTCTGCTGTTTGCTTTATCCTGTTTTGTTTCATCATACTTGCTATTTGTGTTATTTTCTGTGGCTGCAGAACGAATTATTATAACCTCAGTTCTTCAAACAACTCCCACGTACGAGCTGACAATACAGTGGGTAACAAGTCTGACTTGGTGTGGCTCGGTTCTCTGCTGAGGGTCTCGAAAGACCAACATCGAGGTGTTGGCTGGGCTGAGTTCTCGTCTGGCAGCTCAAGGGGAAAAACCTGCTTCCAAGCCCACTCTTGCTGGCCGACGTCAGCTCCTTGGGGAGGGGGCCTGAGGCCCCATTTCCTTGCCGGCTGTCAGATGGGGGCTGTTCACTGATGTTCTTTTCTGTGACTGGTTGGAGAAAACCCTGCTTTTCGAGGACTGGTGTGATGAGGTCAGGCTCACCCAGGTAATCTCCCTCTTGGAGGGTCACCTGTGCCCCATCCCACGCCCCACTTGTACTCCAGGGCCCGGAAGTCTTGGAGGACATCTCAGATTTCTGCAATGAAAATGTTTAAAATGTTAATGATTGTGTATTTTATTTCTAGAAGTTTTAGCTGGCTTTTTCTAGTTTCCCTTTTTTTTTGTGGACTTGTCTTATTATGGATTCTTGTCTTTCTTGTCTCTCTCGCTGGTGGATGGATACATGTTTCTGAATTTTGGTTGGGTGCACCTTTATCAGGGATTGTTTTATCCTTGGGAGCCCTGTGTCATCTGAGTAGAAGGAATGTCCCTGCTCTATTTCCAGAAGCCCCAGGCCCTGTGGTGTCACTGGTGGACTGGCTGGTTTGGGACCAGTTTTTATGGCACTCTCTCTGCTGGGGTCGCAGGGTTTAGATTCCACGGTCATGGTCATGGCCACGGCAGCCCAGCGATGGGACGTCAGACGGAACTTTCTGTCTTTCGTTGATTGCACAGCCGCTGGAGCGTGTTGTGTCGTTGGAGGGTGTTGGAGAACCAGGGCAGGTTCTCTGATCTTTGGGGCATGTAGTCTCGTCCTCCCTGTCTGCATGTCGAGACGCAGCCCCAGCCCCCCAGGCCTCTGCCTGGCATCCACTCACCCCCTTCTCTTTATGGCACCGACAATTTCCTTGTCTCCCTGTGAGCTCACTGCGTGTTCTTCCAAGGTGATAGATTTTGTCTGACATTTCTGGGTGTTTGTAAGAGGGCTTTGTGTTAAGGAAGTCCTGCCGTGTTGCCCGAATGTGGAGTCCTCTGCTTATCGTTGTGGTAGGGAGGATTTCGAGACTGTGCCTTGAGGAGTTTGGGGGTGGGGTGCTGCTGGGGTGGCGGTGGGAGGGAAGGGGCAAGCCGATGGGTGTTGGGGTCCATGCCCCCCATCCCTGCCTTCCCAGAGGACCCGTCCTTGATGGCCCCTGTTGGACTCCTCAGTAACGTGATAGGTGGGATTCTATGTGTGGGTGAAATGGAGTTGGAAAGCCACCAGCCCGGGGTCCCCTTTGTCTGTCCTGGACCTGTCCCTACTCAGCAAACACCCTTTGTCTTGCAGAAGAAGTGCTTCCTGAGAAGGAGAAAATTCTGGACAAGCTGGAGCTAAGCTTGATTCACAGCAGAGGGGATGGCAGTGATTTCAGGCCAGGTTTGGGGCTCTTGTGTGTGCTCTGTCCTGTGACCCTTGGGCTCTTGAGGGCACCGTCTGGACCCTGTTGGGCCTCCTGCTGCTTCCATGGGCGCCACCATCCATCCATTAACCCACCCACCCACCCACTGGCACTGGTGGGCAGGAGCCCGGGCTCCCCAGCCCTCGGCAGGGGGGAAATGCCACCCCTCTCCTAATCCCTCCTGTGGTTTCAGCCACCACTGGGAGAAAAGTGAGCGAGCCATAGAGCTTGGTCTGGAGCATTTGGGGCTCAGTCAGAGACTTTGTGTACCTGTAGGTGCTGGAGTGTTCTGGAACACTTATCCTCAGATGGGACTCCCCCGGACAGCACTGCTGGCCTCTAACTTAATGTGCACTTTTCACAGCACTCGGCCCTGGGTTCCCAGGTGGTCCTGATTGAGTGGGGGAGCAGCACCTGGGCCTGGAGCCCACCCTCCCTGCTCAGGGCAGAGAGAGGGGCTGCTGGTTTGTCTGTTTAAAATCCCTCTTTGCTGTGAGCCCCTTGAGGACGAGGAGATATGGCTCCCACTTGCCTTTGGGTCCCCAGTCCCCGGTGCTTGGTGGACAGAGGCCCCTGGGCAGTACCTTTCAGATGGATAAATGAATATGGGTCCATCCTCCCGTAGATGACACCAAAGTGGAGGAGAAGGAGCCCATTGAAACACAGCAAAATGGTGACAAAGAGGAAGATGAGGAGGGGAAGAAGGAGGACAAGAATGGGAAGTTCAAATTCATGTTCAACATTGCAGATGGGGGCTTCACAGGTATTGGGCTGAGGCTGTGGGCAGAGAGCTGGGTGGTTTTTGTCACGGGCTTCCTAACTCTGTGAGTCCTGGGAGTCTGGGCAGATGCTCATTTTATACTAAAGTGTGAATGGTTCATGAAAGTACAGTATATAAGCTTTACTGGCAACCCTGGAGTACTGAACTTCCAGGGCTGGGGAGATGGTGGGTATGAGGAAGACACTCTCCTACGCCTGCCTCTGTGAGGGACTGGGGGGCACCTCATTCCGCTCCCCTCGGCTGGCTTCCCAGAGCTGCACACACTGTGGCAGAATGAGGAGCGTGCTGCTGTGTCCTCGGGGAAAATCTACGACATCTGGCACCGACGCCATGACTACTGGCTGCTGGCGGGCATCGTGACGTATCCTTGGCCAACCCCGGCGGGGCAGGACTCCGGCCTGTTCCTCTGAGGACCTCGAGGAGGGACATGGGGTGTGTGGGGTGAGGAGTCAGGAGCCAGCGCTCTGGATCAGGTGCTGAGGACCCTTTACTGGTGGTGATGGGGACGACGGTGATGACCACGGCTGTGGCTCGTGCCTTTATGCCCCGTGCTCACTCCGTCTGCACAGCAGCCTCGAGGGGCACCACTGTGATTCCCGTTATACAGGGGAGGAAATGATGCTCAGAGAGGCCACGTGACTTGCCCAGGGACACACAGGTAATAAGCCTCAGCCCATCCCTCTGACTTTACAACAAATAGCCCTAACTCCTGGCTGATACATACCTCCCTTCCTCCCAGTAATGACGCCTGAAGGGGGCATTGCCATTTACGGTGGGCTCGTAGTCATTCATTCAGTCTTGATTGCTCATCTCCTACGTGCCAGGCGTGGAGAGTGCAACCCTGAACTGCATTCCCCAATCCCTGTCTCCCTGGGGCTCACATCCTGCTGGGGACAGATGGGGAATGCCGTAGGGTAGCGAAGTGTGGCGTTCAACAGAACAGGACAGGGCAGGCAAGGGGCAAATGGAGTGTTGGGGGTGGGGATTGCATTTTCTAATGGGTGCTCAGAGGTGACATTTGAGCACAGACCTCCCAGGGGCAAAGGGAGGGCCTCACAGCTGCCCACAGAAAGCCCCTCAGCAAAGCTGACCTGGTTATAGGAGAGGGGGAGTGTTCTAGAATAGGGGTCAGCCAACCTTTCCTGGAAGGGGCCAGAGAGTGAATGTTTCAGGCTTTGCGGAGTGATTACTCCTCTCTCATTTTAGCAGAAGCAGCCACGCGTGATAGTAAACCAGTGAGTGAGACCACCTTCCAGGAAAAGTTTAAAAAAATGGGCTGGGTGCCCATGTGGCCTGGGGGCCGTAGTGTACTGATTCCTGTCGTGGAGGTGAAGGTGTTTGAAGCCAGCCTGCCTGGGTTCAAATCCTGACTGTGCCCCCCACTAACCGTGGGACCTTGGGCACGATAATTTTCTTGTGTGTCCTTGTTCCCTTGACGGCTCTCGGGGAGGACCCTTCCTTGCCTCCCGCCAGCTTCTGGCGGCGGCTGTCAGTCCTTGGTTCTCTGGGCAGCTGCCCCATTGCCGTCTCTCCCCTGCACTCACATGGCCTTCTTCCCTGGGTGTCTGTGTGTCTGGGTCCAGATGTCCTCTTCTTAGAAGGACGGGAGTCACTGGGTTTGTGCCCACCCTAATCCAGGATGACTCCTTTTTTTTTTTTTTTTAATATTTTATTTATTTAGTTGACAGAAATAGAGACAGCCAGCGAGAGAGGGAACACAGGCAGGGGGAGTGGGAGAGGAAGAAGCAGGCTCATAGCAGAGGAGCCTGATGTGGGGCTCGATCCCAAAACACCGGGATCACGTCCTGAGCCGAAGGCAGACGCTTAACAACTGCACCACCCAGGCACCCCCAGGATGACCCCTTCTTAACTACATCTACAAAGACCCCATTTCCAAATGAGGTCACAGGTGTGGGCATTGGGACTTGAAGTTTCCGCCCTCCGGATTGTTAGGACGAAGGGTGCGGTCCCTGAAGCCTCAGTGCTGTCTGGGCCCCTGAGGGCACCTGTCGGGGTCCGCTGTCCTGTCACCACCATCAACTTGCTCACCTTGCAGCCAAGGTTAATGACGTGTCTGAAAACACACAGCCAGGATGCTGAACCCAGGCTGTTCCCCCCTCGCCCTCCCACCTCCCACCCCATGGCCCGGTTTGCCCTTAACGGTGCCCACCAGGCACGGCTACGCCCGCTGGCAGGACATCCAGAATGACCCGAGATACATGATCCTCAACGAGCCCTTCAAGTCTGAGATCCACAAGGGCAACTACCTGGAGATGAAGAACAAGTTTCTGGCCCGCAGGTTCAAGGTCAGTCCCCGAAGGCCAGAGCCTGCAGGGGAGGGGCTGCTGCAAGAAGACAGCTGACATGGGGGGCCCGGGGCAAGGCAGCAGCAGCCCCCTCCTCATATATCTGGACGTGGGCCAGGCTGTCCACCATGTAGTCAGTCATGTAGTCGATCAATGAACAGTGTGTTGGGTCCTGGATCTGGCCCAGGGCCCCCTGGGCGGGTGTCCCTGCTCTGGGTGATGGTGCAGAGAACCCAGATTGGTGAGAGCTCCAAGAGAGGGGCTACGAGCAGACCAGGGCCCGTGGGGGTGGGTGCTGGTGGAGGAGGGGCCAGGCCAGTGCTCAGTGCCTCCGGCCTCATCCCGCAGCTGCTGGAGCAGGCCCTGGTCATCGAGGAGCAGCTCCGGAGGGCCGCGTACCTTAACATGACCCAGGACCCCAGCCACCCCGCCATGGCCCTCAACGCCCGCCTGGCCGAGGTGGAGTGCCTTGCCGAGAGCCACCAGCACCTGTCGAAGGAGTCCCTCGCTGGGAACAAGCCGGCCAATGCTGTCCTGCACAAGGGTGAGCGAGCCCACTTCCCAGAGGCCGGCTACCTGCCTTCCTCCTGCCCTGTGGGTCCTTGGCCGTCGATGAGGCCACTGATGGGGCAGGGGTCAGCCCAGAGGGTGTAGCCTCCTGGCCAGGATGGGACAGTCCATCATCCAGTCCAGGGAAAGTTAGCCCCTCCCTTCTCTGGACTTCTCGAAGTCTGCTCCCTGTAGGCCCTGGTCTGGGGGTCTAACTCAGAAGTCTATTCGATTTACACACTCTTGCTTATCAAGGCCTGACAATATGCTTTAAACACGGCGTCTCTTTAATGCTCGTAATATCCTTAAGTGGTGAGGTTTATTGCCCCGTTTTAAAGACGGGGACGTCGATGCTCAGGGTGGTGAAGTAATTGGCCACGATCTCCTGGGATTCAGACTCCTGTGCTCCAGGTCTTCAGCAAGCTCCCAGGCTGCTTAGAGGGATGGGGGAGGCCAAGCTCACACGAGAGCCCCTGGACTTGCTGAACCCTGCTGTGTCTGGGAGGTGTCTCCTGAGGCAGCGGGGTCCCGGGCCGCAGGCCTCCCTGGGAGTTGGGGGGCTGGTGGAGGGCCTGGCGGAAGCCCAGCGTTGGCTCAGAGTTTCTGGCTCTCCCTGGGCAGCCCTTGGGCCCCTGGGGAAACGTGCTGTTGGCCCAGGTGGCGTGTCTCCGCTTTGTGGGCCTGGAGGGCCGGCGAGGAGCGCCCTCTGTGCCAGCGGCCGGGGAGGGCGATCGCCCCCTCGCAGATGAGCACCAGCCCACTGGTGGGCCGCAACTCCTCCCGTCCCCCCTTCCCTCTCGCAGTCCTGAACCAGCTGGAGGAGCTGCTGAGTGACATGAAAGCAGACGTGACGCGCCTGCCCTCCATGCTGTCCCGCATCCCCCCCGTGGCCGCCCGCCTCCAGATGTCGGAGCGCAGCATCCTGAGCCGCCTGACCAACCGAGCCGGCGACCCCACCATCCAGCAGGTCAGGTTCGGCCCGCGCGCCCTGGGCCCGGTCCCCGTCACGCAAGCCCTGGGCGCCCCTGGGTGGGGGCTTGGGTGGGGGGTGTGGGACTACGACCTTTAAACCTGGGTCCTTGCCTCCAGGGCGCTTTCGGCAACTCCCAGATGTACAACAACAACTTTGGGCCCAACTTCCGGGGCCCTGGACCGGGAGGGATTGTCAACTACAACCAGATGCCCCTGGGGCCCTATGTGACCGGTAGGTGCCCGCTGCTTCTGGGCAGCCCGTGCAGGGGCGCCCCTTGGGGGCCCGGCCTACCCCCCCATCACCGCAGGCAAGCCGAGCTTCTCTGTCTCTCTCACAGATATCTAGCTGTCCCCGCGATTTCCCTCTGTTGCAGTGCTCATTTCCAGCTGAGGTAAGCCTGCCCCTGCACGCCCCACCGTCCCTTGTCCCCCTCCTCGGGCTGCCGAGTCGGGCCTGGCCAGGATCGGCCCTGATGCCGGCGGGCGTGCTCCCGTGTGTCCACAGCAGTGAGTCCGCCCCAAACCCGGTCTGCACGGCTCCGCCTCCACTGCCCGGCGGGGTGGTGGGCACCCCAGGACATCGGCTGCCCACCCAGGGCAAGGGGGGTGGCTTAGGGTGAAAATGGCTAAGAGAGGGGAGCTTACTCCCGGAAAACTGCCAGTTCACTCTGGCCTCCTCCCCCCAGGCCCCCCGCTTTGGGGTGGAGGCGCTGGGGGTTTCCAGCCTGACTGCCCCCTCAGAACGCTCTCTTCCCAGGGCCTCTCTGGCCCTCCAACGTGGCAGGGGGGCCTTGGCTCGGGAGCTCCTTCTGATGGGAGGTGGCTGGGACAGGTGGTGGGTGCTCCCCTCTAACGCAGACCTGGCCGCGCAGCCGGGTGACCATGACTGGCCTCTTGCAGCCACGCCCGCCGGGCCACCTGCCCGACCCCCACAGGAGAGAAAAGCTACCGCCTTTTTAGGAGCCTTGCCACCTGAGTAATGCCATCCCATGGGGGACAAGGCCCAGCCTGGCTGGGCCGGAGCTCAGAAGTGCCACCTCATCACCATGCCAGTGTCCCCCAGCGTCACACCCACCACACCGGGACGTGCCCCTCGGCTGCTTTGCCGGACAACTTCTTAGAGGAGATTTCATTTCTTTGTACATCTTTTGCACTTTCCTATTGACGACTTGAACGAAGTCTGTCTTGATATAAAAGTTGAGTGACGTATGGAGGGGTCTAACCTGCCACACTCATGTCTCTCTGTCAACGGGCTCCAGACTGCGAGGGAAGATCCCAGAAACCCTGCTGCTGCCCCGTGGACTCGGCCCGCCTGGACAGTCCTCCGTGTGCCCCCACCCACCCCACCCCGTCTGTACTGCCTGACTGCCCGTGTTCTGGCCCCTGCCCCTCGGGGCTCCCCCGTGCTGGATGGGTCAGGACTGGGGAGTGGCTGCCCGGCCCCAGGGTAGAGACCTCGGCTGGTGCCCGGGGCTGGGGGTGTCTTCCGCCCCCTTCCTGCTGGGGCTGGAGACCACCAGGTATGTGCTGTCTCTGGGGGGGAGGGGAGCCTGTCAGCAGGTGTCTGTCCCTGGCCCAGCCTGTCTTGCAGGCCCTGGACTCTGTTAGCAGCAGTGGACTACGGCCGGGCTGCCGGGAAGGCCACATGCAGCCTGGGCCCCTGGGAGGGAGGGGAGAAGCCTGCACACGTGGCATGGGGCCGCGAGAGCCTTAGTCTCAGCATCTGCGGGAAGGGCTTGCCCTCTGTGGGGATGTGGTTAGCATCCTAGCAGGGCAGGTCACAGTGGCACTGAGGGTGGCCCAGGAGACCCTGGTCCTGCCCTGTGCCCTGGGAGGCCCGTCACACCCCTTGTAGGTACACACTCCCTGTTCGGCCTCATGGCCACAGATGCAAGGAAACTTGGCTACCCCTTGGGGCCCGGACTTATCCCTGTCCTCCTGTCCTTGGAGAGGCCCCGATCAGGTCACTTGCCACCCGGACCGGGGCCACAGCTGCCCTTGCTGCGTTGTCGGAGGGCCAGGGGAAAGCTGGATGTGGAGGCTGGGGACTGGACCTGATGACCGTCCAGCCCTCCTAGCTGGAGCATCCCAGGCTTCCTGTGGGGAACCCCCACTGGGCCCCCTCCTGCACTCAGCCGGTGGTCTCCCGTGAGGGCCCCTGCTGGTGGGGAGGAGCGGGCCAGGCCCTGGGCCTGTGTCCTATGCTTCCTCTGCCTGGCTCAGCCTGAAGGGTTTTCCCAGCCTTGGACAGGGGGCTTCCTGGGGAAGTGTCCTGGCTACAGAATCCAGGAGGGGCCAAGATATGGGGGCCTGTCTGTGGGCCTCTTGGGCAATTAGCCAGGTCTCATGGGGTCCTGGGTGTCCTCTGTAAATGGCTCTCTGTGAATCCCTTGAGGGCTGGACCCCAAAGCCTCTTCCATCTTGGTGTTCCCTCACTTCAGTCTCAGAACCCCCGAGGCTGACTCTGCCTCAGGACCGCGGGTGGGTGCAGGGGCGAGCACCCCGAAGGCGGCACGCAGCTTTCCAGGCCGCATGCAGCAGCGCTGACCTTGCCTTCTGGGAAGGGCAGGGTTGCCCCAGGCCACTGGTTCCCACAGGGCTGTGAGCACAGGCTTGTGGTATCCTCTGCTCGGTGCCTCCCTGCAAAGGCTCCTGGTTCAGGCCACAGGCAAGGTGACCACATGAGCCCCCTCCCACCCTGGAGCCCTGTGACACTCCCCTCCCAGACCTCGAGTCAGCCCTGGGGCTGGCCTCATTGGGCACAGTGCTGGCCTCCCCTGGCCACAATGGATGGGTCTGGAGTGTCCAGCCAGGAGGCCCACGGTGGCAGGGCCGGGGCCCGCACCTCCACTGCCTTGCCCCAAGGGCTGGTGGTCCCCCTGCTGTCAGCCCTTCATCCCCAGGAAGCCTCTCTCTGTCCCCACCCCCCCATCTTTGCTTCCAGGCCAGGCCTCTCCCTGGCCCTCCTCTACAGGGCCAGAGCTCATGTCTGCGATGGCTAGGTCTGGGAAGGGCTCAGCTCTCCACCATCAGCACCTGGAGGCCCGGGGTGAGGTGGGGGGCTTCGGGCAATCGGGGAGTGGGTTTCTGGTCGGCTGGTTTGGGAGAGGAAAATGGATCTCAGACTGTTTTCTTCTTAGTTTCTCAGTTACCTCCTGCCACGCGTGGCGTCGGGGAGCGGGGCGTCCGCGGTCCTCGGCATCCCCCGGCTGGGGGATTTGGGTTTTGCTGCTGGCAGAGTGAGGGGCTTTGCATACGAGCAGAAGCCTACCGTGCCGGCCCGCGTTTTTGTTTCCAGCCACCCTATTATTTAAACCAGGCTGAGGGGGCTTTCCATCGAACCACCTGGGGGCCACAGTTGCGGAAAGCATTGCCTGCTGGGCTCCCGGGCGACGAGGGGAGCTTGGGCTGGACCGACCACGTCCGGAGGGCCCCCCTCTCGCACGCGCCTGCCCCGGAAGTGCGTTCCCTGTGAGCAGACCCTCCCTGCAAGCCACCCGCGGAAGCTCCTTTGCTTTCTGCAAGTTACGGCCAAGGTCCTGCTGATAGCCACAGCTGGTGCCGGTGCCCGCCCTCCCGCTCCTCAGGGGTCCCTTTCCAGGGTCCCAGGGGGCCTCCCCAGCCCGGACTGGCTGGTCGAGTCTTGCCCCAGTACACCGCAGCTCTTGCTCCCAAATGTCGGGTCCCAGGGCTCTTGAGGGCCTGAGAGGGTCGTGTAGAGGGTGGGCTCAGGGACAGGAGTGCCTCCAGCGATTGCGCAGGGGGCCTGGCTGGGAGGTGGGGGGCGGGGGAGGTCCCGCCCTTCCCTGCGCCTGTGGCTGTCCTGTGCCCACCGCGGTCTCGGCGAGGAAGCTGGCTCCTGCCCCATTTTATATCTCCGCAAGTTTACAGGTCGTGGTGCGTCAGCCCAAAGTCATTGGCGTTGTGTTTTGGGTTTTTTTCTTAGTTTTCAGATTTTTTTTAAACAAAAGTATTTTTTTAGGTGCGATAACCCAGAAAGGGCCCGTTGGGTGTGTGTGTATGTCCTGAACCCCTGACATGGAGATGGGGGTCCCAGCCCCCCTCGGCTCCTGTGTGCTGGAGATGAGGGAAGGGTCGTGCCCCCTGTGCATCGGAGTATGGGGGGATGGGGGAGCAGACCCCCACCCAGGTTGGCAGCTGGTCCAGCTAAGGGGGGCCAAGCCCCTGGCCCTGGGTACAGCCCCAGGCCAGCAAAGGGGCCAGGGACTTTTGGGGTGAGTTGGGAGGGTCCCAGCTGGGAGGGTCCTGGCCAGGGGGTTGGAGCTGGAAGCTGAGCCCCCGTGAGTGGCGACCCGTCCGGTCCTTGGCAGGACACGTGGGCGGCCGGACAGGGACTGCAGCCGACACAATCCCCTTTACTTTGTACTCTGTGTGTGTGTCTTGGTTTTCTGTGTTTTAATAAATCCTTTGGGAAAGGATTCAATCAAAGTGTTTTCCTCGATTCTCACTCATCTAGGGTGGGGGTGGGAGCTAGAGACGGGGGAGGCATGTGGGGGATGGGGCAGTACCTGAAGCCAGCTCCCACCTGAGAAGACATGGCCTCATGAGGCTGAGGGGCTTGCTGGGAAAGGGGGGCCCAGGAAAGGGTGGTGCCTGTCTCTCCCGCCTGCACCCCTAAATGCAAACACAACATGGCATCAGAGAAACGCTGAGCCCCCAGTGGCACCCGGTGGGCTCCCTGGACCCTGATCTCTCTGCACCCAGACAGCGAGCAGCTTCCCAGCAACAGAGAATGTGTGTGTGGAGGGTAGTGGGGGGGCACCCCATCCCCGAATCACTTGGGCTATGGGGGGCCTCAGAGTCCCCAGTCTCAGCTTCTCCCCAGGGCCCTTTTCCCCAACTCTACCCTTTGACCCAGGTTCAGAATTTCGGGGTTGGGGGCAGTCGGCCGGCCCCTGCAGGTGGCAGCCTTCTCCCCGCCCCCCCACTGCCCACAGACCGGCCCTGGAAATGAGAGGAGCAGAAAGCCGCAGACCCCCGCCAGGCTGGGGTTTTATTTGTCATTCCATAAATACGGTGGCTGTATCTCGGCTGTGTCGTCTGCAAGCGCGAGGCGTAAGGCAGTCTCCGCCTGCGGTAGGGAATGCAGTTAGCTGAGGGGCCGCAGTCGTTAAAAAAACGGGGAGAGAAGAAAAGCGCGTTATTTACATGACGGGAAGAGGACAGAAGACGCAGTAAGCCCCTCTGTCGTCCTCGGGATCTCGGATTCGCAGGGGATTTGGGATGAGAAATGGTGGGGGCTCCGTGTGTCAGCGAGGGAGACTGAGGCCAGCCCTGCCCTCAGCCTGGGCCTCTGTCCTGTGTTGGGTACTCCCCAAGGGTCCCCTTGGGCACACTCTGCCTCAAGGGGAGGGCTGGAGGCTGACCGGCGGGCAGCTGGGGCTCCTGGGGGGCCGCCCTTCACCAGGTGGCATGAGGCCAGCTGGCCTTAAACCCACCGTGGGGCCTGGGCCACTCCTACAGGGCCTGTCTCTGCCCGGCCTCCTGTCTCCAGACTCTGGCTGCCCTTGGGCCCACCTGACCCCCTCCCCCACACCAGCCCCCTTCTAAGTCGGGGGCCCTCCCCCAGGAAGCAGAACCCTGGCCTCCCTAACAGCGGCTGTGGGAAAAAGAGGACACGGGAGCCAGGCTGTGGATGGCACCCCCAGGGTCAGGAAGCAGCTTGGGTCCTGGCAATGGGCATTTCGGCCTTGGCGCAGCTCAACTCTGAGGGCCCTCGTCTCCCTCTGGCAAACCTGCGGCCTTCCCAGGTGTGGCTCCTGGTGAGGGGGGCAGCAGCCCCGCCCTCGAGCCCCACCGCAAGCCCTGGCCTATCTTCCGGCAGTGGGCAGGCCGGGGGCGGGGAGCAGTGTGAAGGGGGCCCAGCCACTCTTCCCCCAGCGAGGGGTGGGCAGTCTGGTCCCAGAGCACTGGTCCCTGCCCATCCCGTGCGGTGGTGGGGAGTGGCTGCAGGCCAGGGGGCCCTGTGGGGACAAGCTTGCCACACCCACAGTGTGCCTCGTGTTTTGGTGGAGATGACCCCCAGGGGCCTGGTCCAGGGGGAGGGGGGAGGGTTCTAGACTCCAGGGTCAGCACACATGTCAGGAACGGAAGTTGTTCCCCTCCCTAGGTGCCCCCTGCGTGTGTGTCTCTCCCAGGCCTCGGCCCCGCCAGGACTGGCCAGCAGGCCCTCTGAGAATGGCAGGAGGAGCCCCTCCAACAGCAGCTTGTCTGAAGGCAAAGCAGACCCAGTCACCTGCAGTGCGGGTGAAGGTGTTGGGGGTGTCAGGGTGGGGGCCGCCCTACGGCGTGGGCTCCTGGCCCCTGCCCCCACGTGGCCAGCAGAGGCCGATACCTCAGAACCGTGGGAGCTGGGCCTCCTGGCTGCAGGCGCCTCCCCTCCTCCATCTTCCCAGCCTGGGGCTGACGGTTCTGTCTGTCCTTCCTCAACTCTGTCCTCAGTCTGTTCCAGGCTGGGGGTGGGTGTACGGAAGGGAATGACTAACTCAGCCATCCTGCCCTCTTCACAGGGGTGTGTGCAGGTCCGGGGGTGGTCCTGCTGCCTGTCTGCCCAGGGGACAAGCTCTGGGCACCCAGACTTAGCACCCTAACGTGGGGTGCCTCACCCCGGCCAGATCCGAGGCCTTGAAGAAGGCACTGCTCCAGGGAGAGGCTCCTGGGGTCTTTTCGTAGATTGTGGGGGCTCCTGCTAGATGTTCAGGCCCCCCAGGCCCTGGGCATGCCGCACAGAATGCCCCAGGGACCAGCCCTCACTGAAAGGACCTAAGTGCGGTCTCTCTGCAGACCCGAAGGCCACTGCCCAGGCGGAGCGGAGCACGCTCCCCTGCACGCAGCAGCCACAGGCTAGCTACACAGGCGAGACCTCGAGGGCCTCCAGCGGCCAGGACAGAGGGGCGGTGGACGGAGCGCCTGGCCAGGAGGGCAGGTGGGGGCCCCGGAGGGATCCGGGCTGGAGCCCGCTCCTCAGGCCCCTCCCCCGTGCTCAGGGCTGCTCTGGGCACAGGGCTCTTCAACTGTGCGGGGCGGGGGGGGGGGGGG
>NW_024425786.1:4027954-4059169 GCF_017311325.1 Ursus maritimus | reverse complement strand
GGGGGGGGGGGGGAGCTGGCAGGGCGATGCGCTCGGTTAGACCCCGAACTTCCTGTGGGCCCCACTTGATAGTGAATCCCCCTGGGTCTCAGCCCCTGCCGGCAAGGGTGGGGGTGGGGGTCAAGGGACAGCTCGGAAGGCCCCTGAGAGACCCGCTGGGCAGGTGGGGGTGCTGAAGGAGGTGCGGAATGAATCGGAGGTCGGGCCCATCGTAAAATGCCGGGAGCCCTCGGCAAGAGGGAGGGTGAGGGAGATCCCCACCGGGGAGGCCCCACCCAACGTCCAGCGCCCCAGCGGAGGGGGCTCTGGGAAGGGCCAGACCTGGTTTCCTCTTTCTCGCCCCCAACACCAGGTGGGGGTTCTCAGCAGAGGAGAGGCCAGCCCTGCTGCCCGCAGGACCCAGCCGGGTCTCGGCCTGGCCCGGACCGGAGGTGTCTCTGGGAAGGGCCGAGGCTGGGAGCAGCCGCGTGGTTTCTTCCTGGAGGGTGAGCAGTGGCTGCAGGGGGGCTGGGGCAGGACTTGTCCAACATCCTGCCCCATCCACGCGGTCTCCCCGGCACGGATCTGAATTCGGTCCCGCGAAGCAGCGAATGGTGTCTTGCAGCAAATTTGAGATCTTTTCCCTGACGACATCTCGCCGTGGTGTTTTCTTTTTGATGCAAACCACACCCCTGACTTGGCTTCAAAACAGCTTAAGCGAGCAAACAAGAGAGACTAGGAGGGAAACGGAAAGTGTCCAGGCAAGCGGCCGGGGTCTTCTTAGGATCTGTAGTCTTTTTTGCTGTAGGGTTTATTGCCCAAAATACTATCAATCTCGTGGATAATGGAAGACGACAGTTTCGGAAGGACCTGTGTGCGAGAGGACAAGAGCTAACCAGAATCCCGCCAAGACTGGCCTGGCCTGTGGAGGAGGCTGGGTGACAATCTTCCGGTCACCGCCGGCCTGTCCTGCCTCATCACATCAGGCTTCTAGCCGAAGCAGAGAGGGGCTATGCTCCTTCTGTGTTCTAGAGATCTGGGGCAGAGAGGAAGCTTGCCCGGGTTTATCTCTGCGTCTCAAGCTCCAGAATGCTCTAGAACCCATCTAGAGGGCACACAAATACAGATTCCAGGGCCAGGCACCGATTTCTGCACCCCCAAACTACTTTTCCTAGCCTTCCCTACTTGAACCAACAGCAAGGCTGCCCTTCCAGGTGACAGAAGCCACGGGCTCCCTCTGACCATGCTCTCGCTCACCCTCGTCCCCGTCCTGTTAGCCTCACCTTCTTCAACATCCAGGATCTAACCCTCTTGGAGGAGCCTGCTGTCACTTCCCTGCACATCTCCCTGCCCCCCCTCCTGTTCCCTAAACTCTTTCCTCCACTCAGCAGCCGGGGAGAGAGGGATCCTTTTAAAATGTAGGTGGGGACTAGACCCCTCCTCTGCTCTCCGGGGCTCCTGTTTCACTTAACCGCCACCAAAGTCCCTAGTGCCCAGGACACTGCCCCACCCCCTCTGCTCCAGGCCACACCCACCTATGCCACCTGAGCCGCCTCTGCTCCTGGACCAGTTTCCTCCAGGTGTTTGCAGGTCCCAGTCTTCACCCTGGGAGCCTTTGCTCACATGTCACTTTCTCAACAAGCCTACCCCACGACCCCGTTCAGCCTGGGCCCACAGCACCGCCGCCCTTCTGTGCCCACCAACTCCCCTGCCCCTGCTCTAGGGCCTATCACCCTCACAGTCTAATTTCCTCACATCTTGCGTTCAGTGCTGTCTGCTTTTTCAGAGCGGGGCTTTTAGGGGATCTCTGCTATAGCCCAGACGCTTAGAACTGCCTGGCCCATTGCAGGTGCCCAACAAACATGGGCTGGACGGATGACTGACTGCGACCCTGAGTTCGGCCCAAGGGCCTGGGGTGGGGGACACACCCAGCAGCCCCCTCCCCAACTTGCCTGTATTGCTCCAATGTTCTCCATTAGCTGGTCTGCGCTGGAAGCACCCAGGAGCACGGAGCTGACTCCCTCGTTCCTCAGGCACCAGGCTGGGGTAGGAAGACCAGAGTGAGGGACACACACCCAGTGCCGGGGCCCTTCCTGGTGCTGCCCTGTCCCTAACTGGGCCACAGAGATCCAGCCTCTCGGTCGTGGGGCTGAGGGTGCCCAGGAGGGTCCTGGCGAGCCTGCAGCTCAGCATGTCGGGACGGGGCTGGAGAGGGTTCTGGGAGAGCCCTGGCACCAGCTGCTTCTAGGGGGAGAGGTGGCCCCCATGCTCAGGGATGACCCCCCACCCTTCTTGTCCCATGAATGTTGGGCCCCGTTACTTATGGCTGGCTAATGGAGGGAGTGGTCCTGGCATTCAAGGACTTCTGACATGGCCCCAGGGACAACGGTCAACCCGACCCCCCCATGTCCTGTTACCTATGGCTAGCTGGGGGAGGGTGCAGCCCAGGCGCTCGGCGATGGCCTGCAGCTCCTTCAGCTTGGCCTGCTGGCGCCGGCCCTCCTCACTCAGGATCTTGTCCTTCAGCCACTGGTAGCCCTGGTTGTGGGGGGTGAAGAGCACAGCACACAGGTGAGGGCAGGTCACCTGGACCTCAGTATACAGACGGCCGAGGATCTGTGCCAAGGCAGCATCCGCACCCCTGGCCTAACCACGTCCCACCATAGAACAGAGCTGGGCAGTTGGAAGGATGGGGCCTGTGGAATGTGAAGCCCACATGGGGGCTTGCTGAGCCTGGACCCCTGAGCTAGGACAAGGAGCCTGGAAGCCTGGGAAGGAATGCTTTGGCCTTTGGCCCCGAGGACCCCTACCCCAAGCTCTGGGGGAGCTGTGGTTTCACCTGCCCCACCCCTGGGATTGCAGTGCCTTCCAGGGAATTGCCTGACTTGGCTGTGGATAGGGCAGGAGTGGGTGGGACAGGCCATCCCACCCACTCCTGCCCTCGAACCCGAGGCAGGGGAACTCCGGGGCTGGATCTGCCCTGACCTGGGTGGGCCTTTCTCTGACTGCTCCTCCTCCCCCAAACCCTGCATTTTGGAGATCCTCCTTCATCCCCACTGCAGAGATGTGACTATGTTGGGGGGGGGGGGCTTGTCCCAGGAGATCACCTCTGCGTGACCCATGAGGCAGCTCTGCAGCCCTCAGCCCAGGGGTTTCGGTGATGGGCCACAGAATGTGTGTGTGGGGGTAATCTGTCAGTGCAGGGGCCATCCCAAATAGCCCAGGTGGGCCCAGTCCAGGCTGTGAAGGTCCACCCGAGGTGGGGGGCGGTGACGGAGTGGAAGGGCAGTCTTTCCAGAGGCGGGATCTGGTCAGCAGGGGCGCCAGGTTCCCTGTCGTGGATCCACCCCCCACAGGGGCCCCGCCCCGGGCGGCGGCCCCAAAGCCCCATCAGTCCAAAATGCCTGTCGCCTGCCAGTCCCCTCCTCCCACCCTGGCCGCTCCTTCACCTTCAAGGAGGCTCTCGAGTAGGGCGGGATGCCACTGTCGTACTTTCCAGAAACGATGCCGCAGGCCAGAGGGGACCAGGTCATGGCGCCCACTCCTGGGAGAGGAAAGCCAGGCGACGTCAGGCCCAGGGTTCCGGGAAAGGGGGTGAGGAGGCGGGGGCGAAGGGCGGAGCAAGGGAGAGAGGAGGCGGGGCGGGCGGGGCGGGTCGAGGGGAAGGGGCGGGGCAGCCCACCTATCTTGTGGAAGAGCTCGGGCAGCTGTACCTCCACCTTCTCCCGCTGGAACATGTGGTACTCGGCCTGCTCGCAGATGGGCGGGATCAGGTTGAACTGCCGGGCCACGGAGTAGGCCTCCTAGGGATGCAAAGGAGGCCATGGGTGGTCCCTGTCCGTCAGTGGGTCTGGGGGCTGCCTGGGCAGCAGGACAGGAGACACAAAGGCATCCCCAGGAAACAGCAGGCCGACCTGCTCTCCCCCCACCCTCCTCTCTGGGGAGATTCATGGCTTTCCTGGGAAACTGTTAGCCTGTCCCCCCCGACCCCCTCGGCTGGGAAAAGAGGGGGAACCCCACAGCTGAAGGCGTGGGGGGAACGCACAACTCAGTAGTGAGATTTGGGTTCTGGCACTTATTGGCCGGGTGGCCTTGGACAAGGAGCTCACTCCTCTCTGCCTCAGTTTCCCCATCTGTCGTTGAGGATCAAATGAGCCAACGTTGTTCACAGTCTTCAGGACAGTGCCTGCCTGCTATGCTGTTACTGTTTTTATCAAGATCATGACTGCTGGGCCCTGGCCCTGGGATGACGGTGGCAGTAGCAGGAAATGCTACGCCAGGAGGGGAGAGTGGCCGGCATCAGCCCATTTCTGGGACTTGGAGCTCAAGGCCTGGACTCTGCAGACTCTCCCTCCACTCCCACCAGACGGGTGTGAGCCAGGGCTGCTGTCTCCAGACAGACTCCTGGGGAAGCCCGGCCCGCCAGCGTGAGAGGCCCTTTCCCCTTTGGTTTGAGACCCAGCTACTGCATTTGTAAAATGATGATAAGACACGGACACCTCGGTGAGCTCTGTGCTGGCCCAGGCAGCCTCAGAAAAATGCCCAATGCTCATTAATATTGCAAATGCCAAAGGGTGATTAAAATCGCAGGCATCTAGAATTGTGTTGAACTTGGAAATTCTGCTTCATATTTTTGATGAAGCAGAAATCTGGGGCTCACCAGAGGAGAAACCCCCTCCCAAGGACACCAGGATGTGGGGAATTCTGGGAGGAGGGGCATGGGAAGGGCTGAGGCTGGGAGGGGGCCTGGAAGCAGGGGTGGAAGGTCAGCCTTTGGAAGACCTGGTCCCCAGAACTCTGCTCTCCAACACCCTGGGCCTCCAGCTGCCTGCCTCTGAGGGTGAGGGGGGCATCCTGCTGACCCTTCTGGGATACCCAGAAATATCAAGAAACATCTGCAGCCCTCTGTCTCTGATGGCTCCCTGGGGGGAAGGGACAGGGGAGGGGACGCTTTCCTGAAAGGGTGGGAGAGGGGAAATATCAGGGATTATGAGACGGAAGCAGGGCTCCCAACAGCAGCTCACATTCTGAGCAAGTCCAGGCCCAGAGCTGCACAGCTTGGAGACTGACCTTAACATGGGCTGTGTGACCTTGGGTGTATTACTTAACCTCTCTGTGCCTCAACATTCACATTAGAAAAACAGGATGACAGCAACACTTACCTTGTAGGGTGCTGTGAGGATTAAATGGGAGTTAGTCCACGGGAGCCCTCAAATCTAACAGCAACTGGAGCGTCACGAAAGCTCGGGGCACGTGGCTGGCACTGTTACTGCGGCTGAGTGATAGCTGAGCCACGGCTCCTCTGCTGAGAGTTTCACACCTGTTCTCTCAGTCCGCAGAATAGCCTTGGGGGGGGGGGTGCTAGGTCATCCTAGTGGTCTTGTTCTACAGGTGGGGAAACCACGGCTCAGAGAGGTTAAGCCATCTGTCCAGGGCCACACAGTGCTGGGATTCAAGTTAAGAGCCCTGCCTATGGATGTAGCTGCCACACGTCACCAGACTGTCCCTCGTGGTAGGACCCAGTTATCCATGCCATTGGGACCAAGGGCACTGGAGTCCTGGATGTTCATCCCTAGAATGGGGCTGGGAGCCCACATCCCACGGACACACACACGTGGAGAGGTCATCACCGTACCATGATCTCCATGGAGCTCCAGCGCGACGTGCCCCAGTACATGGCCATCCCCTGGTTAATGACATGGGTCATGGCGCGCACGGTCTCTGTCGGGAGAGAAGGGGAAACTGCAGGTTGGGGGTGAGGCGCCCGGGGACGTGGGGCCCAGCCTGGGGACATTCTGCAAATACAGGTGGGGCGCTGGGAGGAGGGGGAGCTGCACAGGTGTCTTGCAAGCAGTGTACTTCCTGGCTCCCAAGTCGGGTGTGGCAGGGGCTTTCGGGACCACAGGAAAAAGGGAACCACGATCCAAGAAGCTGGTCTTGAAAACCATTTCCCCATCCTTGGGGGATGGATCTTTGAAAAATGGGTTCTAGATGGACTGTGGCATCTCTATGGCAGATTGGAGAGATGAGGGAAAGGTGATATCAGAGAACGTGGTTTTGGACTGTCGAATGGGAGGGGGCGGGTTCTCTAGTTTGGGGAAGAATCGGGCTGGCAAAAGGCAACAGCAAGTCACCACAGTTGTTGCCTGATTTTAGTTCCTACTTCAGGCTGTTCCGGATTGGCACTGGGATCTGAGAATTGAACGGAGAGGTCATAGTGGCACCTGTCAGGACAAAGGGCAGGGCGGGGCCCTAGATGCTCCCAGGGTGGGGGGCTGCAGAGTGGAGCTCCCCTCGTGTCCCCCAGAGCCGGAAGTAGCCACGGAAAGCCCCGTTTGTATCTGTCCCAGGTTCTCAAACCAGCTTGTATCAGACAAGGGACCCTCACCCCAGCAGGGTCATAGGTTCTTCCCAGTACTCAAAATTTTCAAGAAACAGAGATCTGCCGGTTATAGCCTTCCTACCGCTCCCACGCCAGGCGGTTTCAGTCCATGGGGATGTTGTGGTTTTTAAAACAGACTTGGCCTCCAATTGAAAATTTTCGAGCTGTCTCTTAGCTTTGCGGGGGTGGGGTGGGGTGGGGGAAGGGCTACCTCATCAGATCCCTCACTGGTCCCATACAGTGCTTGCAAGTCCCACTGCCAGAGGCAGGGCGGGAAGGAAGGCTGGAGAACAAGTGTGTCTAGAAACGAAGCAGCAACCTTGACCCCTGGAAGTCCCGTCTCTCCCCAGGTGGCTTGCTCCTCATCTGCTCCCAAGATGGGGGGGGCTGGGGTCCCTGAAGACTGCAGGGGGTGGGAGAGCCGGAGGAAGGAAGGAGAAGGCGGGCTTTGTTCATAAAGTTCCCCCTCCAAATGGCACAGGCCCTTGGGCACTTTCTCCCGCTGAGAGCAGCACTTCTGTTTTGGGGTGTCCTGGGTCCCTGAGTGCCCCTTTGGCTGAGGTCCCCTCTTTCAGCAGAAAGCTAAGGTAGCTGGGGCTTCTGGGGTGTTGGTCTCAGTGGGTTTGCCCAGGACCCCTGAAAAATCACATGTGGGCTACCAGGCCTGCAGGCCAACCGTGCCCTCTCCTTCCTTCCGAGAGCAGGGACTGGGCTCCTCTCTGCCTATCCTCGGAAGGAGGGCTGGCAGGGAAGCTCAAACCCCCGCCCCGACCCCTAGGGCCCACCAACAGGCCGCCGGGTTTGACTGCCAACACCACTCAGTGCGAAGGAGACCGCCCTGTCGGAAGGCCTGAGGGTCCCAGCAAGAGATTTGCCCACATCCAAGCCCAAGCTCAGGCTCCCGGCCGGCTGTCCTTGTCACGTTCTTTAGAAACACCCTTAGGGGCCCCTGGTGACCATGCAGCATCACCGCCGATTCTTTCTGGCCAAGGCTTAGGCCCACATGCCGGAGAGGGAAGTGGGGGACACCCCCGCCCGCCAGCCTGGCTGCCTCTCCATCCCTGGAGCGTGGCTTTCTCCGGACCGGAGAAACGAGGGACATGACACGATGCGTGCACCGCCCCTTCCATGCCGACAGGGGAGTCCCCCGGGTGCCGGGGCGGGGGGGGACAGGCCCCTGGGGCAGGAGTTCGCGAGAGCCAGTGGCTGGCCTGAGAGAGAAGGGGTCCCCGGGCAGCGGACGGCGGTGGGCGCAGCCCACACATGGGATCACGGCGCTCTGTGCTTCTGCCCATGCCCGTGTCAGCGGCCCCAGGAACAGGGACAACTAGGGACAACTGTCCTTCACCTCAATATTTAATACTGTTGAACAGAAGCAGCGCCAAATCCGTCTAGCTGCTGCCAGAACCCACAGTACCTACTGTCTCGTCACAAATAATACATGGGAGGGGTCAGGTGGCAGTGCCAGTTGGCAGGCAGGAGCCTGTCCATCGTGGGACGCAGCCTGGCTCCCAGGGAGATCATGGCCTGCCCTTGGGGTGGGGTCCTGCGGAGGCCCTTAGCTTAGGGGCAGGCAGAGACCAAGCCTGGACAGAGGCTGCTCCAGGTCTCAGAGTTTTGCCAGCTCACGTCGGTATTGTTTAAGAAGACAAATGACTCGGTTTTGATGGAGGGGTCAGGCTTCATGGCAAGGGGTGAGAGTGGCAGGTGGCCCAGCCCGTCCAGGGGGACATGAGCCCCACGCGCAGCCGTCATGCTCACAGAGGAGCCAGCATGCTGGGAGGGGGGGTTTTGCTTCTGCTGGAAGCTGGAGCTTAGCAAATGTGCCCTATGAAGTTAAGACTTGTTGGAAGCCACATGTTCTGGGGTCCCTGATGTTTGCTCCCGTGGGCCCCTGGTCTTACCAACCCTCTCCCAGACCATCCAGGGTCAAGGTTTTAGGCGCTGATCACAGCATCCCCAAATCAAGAGGAGCCCTAGCAGACAGACAGCCGGCCCCCCAAGGATCACGGCAGTGCAAGGCAGGGGGGGGCGGGCCGCGGGTCATGCACAGGGGGAGTGGGAGGGATGAAATGACAGGCGGGCCAGGCAGGGGCGGGGGGCAGGGGCTCCACACCGCTTTGCTTTTCCTTCACTGGCAAGATGTTCTGATAGGGTGCTTATTTTTCCTTTATGCATTTTATGGAGAAGTTTGTCTTGGGGGGAAAGAGAGTGGTGTAAATAAAACCACTGTCTCATAAAATGCAGCTTGGACACAGGAGTCAATAGTCGGGCTAAGGGTACTGTGTACCTTCTACGATGAATGTCCTTGACTTGGAGGAACTAAATGGGTCCCCTGGTGATAAAGAAAGATTTAAAGAGACCAGAGTTTATAGCTGTGGGAACACCGAGAGGCACGGTATGACAGAGGGCAGGGGAGGGAAGCACAAATCTTCACAGAGTTCTTGTTTGGTTAAAAAACCCAAAAAACCAAAAACCCAAACCAACCACACACACCACATACACATATATGTACACGCACGTGTGCACGGTACATATGTATATAGAGAGAAACAAATGAAGAAAAAATAACTTGAACACAACTTAATTTTCCAAATTCCCGAAGCAGCAAAGCACAAATGAGAGTCTGAAGCAGGAAGTCGGGGGGGGGGGGATGGGGGGGCGGAGATCGCAGGAGTGGGAAAAATAGATAAACGCCAAGAAACCAAAACTGCTTTTCAAAGCACTGCACATTTTTTTCTCCTCTAAGTAACAATTTATCCCCCAGAGCAAAAGACCCCTGAAGCCCCCCGCAGAACGGCAGAGCGGGAATGTGACTGAAGAGAACACAGCAGTTGCAAAGAGCCATCATCTCGTGACTTCGTTTAGCTACAAAATATCAACAGCTGAGAGGAGAGAACATTCCACACAGTTCCAAACCCAGGAGGGGGCATGGAACCGGGCGGGGAGCGGGGGCGGACCCAAAGCCAGGCCCGGGCGGGTGTCGGCCTGGAGGTGCCAGGGCGCACCTGTGGGCCCCGAGCACCCCCACCTGCCCTCACCAGCGCCTGTGACCAGCGGCCCGGGTGCCCTGGTGGCAGCCGGCAGAGAGAACCTACCTTCCATGGGCGTGTTGGGGTCTGGGCGGTTGGCAAACACCACGTCCACGTACTCCAACTGCAGCCGCTCTAGGGAGGCCTTCAGACCTGGGGGGAGGAGTCAGAGGGGACCGTCACCTTCGGCACAGACATTCCGGGGACCCGGGCACAGGAGGCTCAGGGAGCAAGAGAAGAGAGACGAGGCCCGTGGCACCAGGAGCTGCCGGACTGTGTGGGGACACACGTGAAATGGGCGCCACCTGAGATGATGGAAAGGCAGGACTGAAGGGGGCTCCCACCGCAGAGTGGGTGCTGGTCGGGTCCATAGGCCAAATGCTCTGTGACTGAATGAAGGGGCGCCTTCCTAGGTCCCCTGGTGGCCCACGTGTGACGGGGAGAGCTAGGTCACCGCACAGGGAGGGGGTGCTGCAGCTATGTCCCACCCCCAAAGACACAGATCACCAAGGAGCACTTAGTGCAGGTCAGAACAGAGCTGCAGAGTCAAGTGCTGGGGTTGGGGGTGGGCAGCAAAGCCTCCTAATCATTTGATTTTTAAAAAAAAGAATTTATTTATTTATTTGACAGAGCGTGAGTGAGCACAAGCAGAGGGAGTGGCAGAGGCAGAGGGAGAAGCAGGCTCCCCACCTAGCAGGGAGCCTGAGCTGCGGGACTCGATCCCAGGACCCCAAGATCATGACCTGAGCCGAAGGCAGATGCCTCACCGACTGAGCCCCCCAGGGGCCCCTAATCATTTGATTTTTAAAGGAGCGAGTGTATTACCTTGATGAAAGTGAGCACTGATGGAAAAAGCACCAAGACAATACAAACGTAGGATCAGCCAGACAGCCTACCGGACCATCTCTCTCTGTCCCCCTCCCCCCACTCCTGTGCACGGAGTGCCTGGCTCTCTGACCTGCAACCCCTTCTGGGTTCCTCCCCATTCCCCGAAACCCCAGAGGTGGGCCTCTTCCCACACCCATTTTACAGATGTTGCTGCAGCGGCTTGGGGAAGCGATGTCCCTTGCTCGGGATCCCCAGTCAGCACAGGGCCCCGCCCCGGTTGCAACCCAGGCCTGTCTTGTCTTCCCCGAGACAACACTGCCCATCTAAGGGTGCCAGGGGCCCTGCTCTCATGCTGTGGAGCCCGGGTGGAAGGAGGGGGTTGGACCAGGGCACGGGGGGCCTCGTGGTGGGGCGGAGGCACTTGACTTTCTTCATTCGTGCATCTGCAGCAGGGTGCCGTGAGTGTGGGGGGCCGTGTGGGGCCAGGGCGCCCCCCTCACCTTCTATGATGTGCTTCCTGGAAAGGCCCCTCTCGGTCTCCGCTCTGAAAAACAGGACAACAGCGTGTGTGATGTTGCAAGTGGTTTTGGGGAAAATGTTTATGATGCAATGTTAGGCCAAAAAAAGTAGGTCAGCGCACGCCGTGTGCAGTCTGATTCCACTTGGGGGATAAACCACAGGCTACAGGGATAGGCTCGTGCAGGCTGGGAGAAGGGCTGCTGCTGCCCGGCTGCTCTGGGGGAGGAGGGTGGCCGGAGGGGGAGGGCGGGTCTGCGTTTCAATTTGTCCTTCCGTTTCCCTTGGATTTTTTTTTTTTTTATTAAGAATGAATCGTATTTAGAATTTCTGTGGAGCCGATTTTGTCCAGCCTTAGAGAGAATGTGGGGGCCAGACCCCTGGAAACTGGCAGGGGTGGTGGTCTGTGGCCAGGGAGGGTGGAATGGTTTAGACGGTTCGTGAATTTTCTGTTTTCCAGAATTTTTAAGATGTTACCTTTGTAATAAGAAAAAGTAACAAACACACAAAAATAAAAATAAAAAACAAGGTTTGAGTAAAAGGCAATGCAGCCAAAGCTGCTTTTCTGGAAGGTGATGTCAGTAGGGACGGGCGCCAGCCAGGGCAGACGGCTGCGCACACGCCCCCAGGAGCCCCTGAATCCTGACCCCAGCCGGAAGCATCGCCCGCTGCTGCACCTACTTTCCTCCCCAGAAGATCTTGGTGGTGATGACCAGGCTGGACCGTCTGTGGAACAGAAGAGAAGGGCTGTTACCGGACGTGGCCGCGGTGGGGGGGTGTCTTCAGTTTTCATGGAGGGTACTGAGCACCCTTCTCCTCTGGGACCACGGGGTGTGAAACAGGTATCTCTCGATCATTCCATGTTTGTGGTGTGCGAGCCCAGGGACAGCCGTGGGTGTAAGTAACTCACTGTGTCACCCGAAGTCCGGCAGGGGGGGCTGGGGGACGACGGAGTCTAGTGCCCCGAGCCCAGAGCAAGAGGCGCACTGGGGGAGGCACAGACAGACCGGCAGAGGGAACGCCCCCGCCCCCCCCCCCCAGCTCTAGTGGGTTTTGTCTGGGAGGAAGCGGGTGCAGGGAGCACACTCCCAGGAGGGCAAGAGGAGCTGCACCGATGGAGGGGCTCTGGTGAGGATGGAAGGAGGCGAGGGGGACGAGCAGTCTGGCTCTTCCCCTACAGGCCAGAGACAGGCTTTCAGAAATCGGCGTGTGGTGCAGCCTTGGGGGGGAGCACTGAGGGAGGGACAGTTTGGTGAGAGGCGGTTGGGGTCTGGGTGATGGAAAGCCCGGGGGGGGGGGAGGAATGAAGGAATGAATTCAGGTCTCCTGCCGTAAATCCACGGAGCCGACACCTGTCTGGTCCTGGCCGGATGATGGGGGTAATGAGTCCCCTCCAGGCTGCACCTGATCGAGATCCTTCCCAAAGGAGGGGGTGCCAATGTGCTTTCCTCCCGTGGGGGCAGGGGGCTGCTCAGGAAAGGGCTCCTCAAAGCCAGAGGCCGTGTTCCCCTTGGGCTTCACCTCCAGGCCGGGGGGTGACCTGACGTGTATCTCCCTGTGCCTAAGACATACTCAGGGCACGCGGGAATACGTGCAATCCCCTTTAATTACCGAGAGAGGAGGAATTTGTTTTGTGATGAATTAGAGCCGAGAAGAAACCAACAACCTTGCTGGGGCAAGAAGAGGGCTGTCAGTCATCTGTGCCCAGGGGCTGGGGGGCTTCTGAGTGGCACTCACTGGGTGGGGGCGGGGTGGGGGTGGGCCCAGCTTTACAACTGCTTCTGTTGTTTCTGAAAATAAAGACACATGGGCCCCAAGGGGTCCCAAAGTGTAGGCAAGTGCCCAGCACGGGCTGTCCCAAGGAGGGGGGGATCCCTGTCTGACAAGGGACCTCAGGCTTGTGAGCTGCTTGTGGGAGGTGGGGGGATACGGTGTGGGGGGCTGTGGTGAAGACCAGTCACAGGCTGCCCATTCCCAGGTGAGTGTCGTGTCCAGCCTTGAGCTGGGCAGACGTCTTACAGACTCGGGCCCCTGAGCCCCAGGCCAGCCCTGCCAGGGAGCTCAGACACTGGTCCCTTACAGGCAGGGACCGTGAGAATGGCTGGATTCCAAGCCCAGAGAAGGACTGTCCCTCTCCTCAGCAGCTACTTTCCCCAGGCCACCTGGAAAGTCCTCACGTCCAGATCTTTTTGGCCTAACCCAGGTCAGTGTGCAACCCAGGACCCTGGCCCTCTGAATCCCTGCTGGACCAGAGGTGGAGGCCAGAGGTGGACCGGGCGGGGCGGGGGAGCACAAGGACCCCCGCTCGACTTCCCTCTCAAGCAGAGACGCCTCTTGTCTTGGAAAACTGAGTTTGGCACCCCACTTGGTGACTCAGCAGAAGCTTCCCACCTCACCACAGCCCCGCACGGTGTGAATAGTCTCTCCCCCTGGAGGGACCACAGGGCTGCCTCCATTCCGGAACATTCTTCCCTTCCTGGTGAGAAAAATTCTGAGACATCCAGGCTTTAGAAGGACTGGCCGGCTGCGCAAGGGCCACCAAGGCCAGCCCTGAGCCCTCCACTACTAAAGAGGCAAGAATGGCAACGGGACCTGAGCCAACGCTCGCCCAGGACCTGGTGTGCGCCCAGGACCTGGTGTGCGTCTGCCCCTCGCGGTACCCCCCTCCCTCCCACCGGCCTTCTCTGGCCTTATCCCTGTGTGCCGCCTGGACACTGACCCAGAGAGAACAGGGTAATTACCTCCATCCCTTCTTCTTGATGATGTTTCCTAATACCACTTCAGCCCTGCAAAAAAGACCGAGACATGAGGATTTCATTACAGCGTGACAGAAACATTAAACCTCGCCCTACTGTGACAATCAGTCACTTGGTCCCCTCTGTGAAAAAGCCACTGGGGCCAGAGGGCCAGGCTGTTAACAATGCTCGTCTTGGCTTGGACAGTTCATTCCAGAAAGGAGAGAGCCTGCAAGAGGCTGTCATTCCCCATGAAGGTGGCCGTGGGCGGTGCCCCTTCAGGTTGTCTGAGCAGAAGTCACTCCAGCTCTCACAGAGACGGAAGGAGCTGGTGTCCTGCTTGGCAAGGCCAGCAGCATCCCATTTCCCTGGCCTGTTGGAAACTCACCCGGGAAAACGTTTGGCAATGTTACGTGGGTGAAGTTTCCAGAGAAGTATATTTTTTAAAAGGTAAATTATTCATCAAGTGCATTCTCTCTTTTCCGAGACAATCCACATGTATTCAGGGCCAGGGGCTGAATTTCCAGCAGAGTGCGTGCATGGGTGCGTGTGTGTGTGTGTGCGTGTGTGCACGTGTGTGCATTCATGTGTATGGGTACGTGTGTCTCTCTCGTTTCTTGCTTTTGAACAATGGAGAGACAGATGCCATGCGGACTGCTCTCTGTTCTTTCTGGCGTCACCCTGGCCCTGCACCAAACTCGGGCTAGCCGGGGTCATGGGCGGGCTGTTCCAGCCTTGCTTGGCACTGCAGTGCTGGATTAACTTTTAAGAACTTTCTGCTTGTAGCAAAATGTTTCTGAGCAAAAACAACAGACGGAGAATGATCCATACCCAGTGCTACATTCCAATTATAAAAGTGCCTGAGTCATCCACTCAGAAATAATGGGCTCTAATTTGCAAGCTGTTCGGCATACATTCTGAATGCTCTTCATTTATGGTCAAGATGTACAGAAATTCACTCAGCCCTGGGCCTCTTCCTTTTATTCCTTGGTCCCTCATTTGTGGGACAAAAAGATCAGGAAAGGAGGAAGGGAGAAAAGCAAGTAGTGGTCCTGGGGAGTTGTAGACAATCGGCTCACCACAGCCTGCTGCTTGTGGCTATGAATTCCTGTGGCCCTGCATTTGGTAAGCCCGGCATCTGCTGGGGGGGCAGGGGGCACAGAAATCCTGCAGCTCTCCGGTAAGTGCCCAATTTAGCATCAGCATAAGAAGCAGGGGGCTCAGCAGAATATGCACTTGGCACTCTGGTTAGCAAGAGGCACAGCGCCTGGCCCACGGGCTATTGGAGCTCCCCGGCAGCCCCCTGCCCAGAGCTCCTCCCTGCCTGTCCCTTGGGACACAGGGCCCAGCCTCCCCTGTGGGTGACTGCTGGCACCGAGGCATTGCTGGGGCTGAGTAGGTGGGTCCAGCTGGGGGCTGGACTGAGAAGGAGCCGCAGGGGCCCGCGGTGGAGTAGAGGGCAGATGAGGGCCGTGAGCTGCCTACGACTGATATGCCAGCCCTTGGTGTCCAGTTAATCAGGGGGAAGTGAAGACGGGGCCACAGAGAGTGTGGAGTGTGCAGGGCTGGCACACACGGGCTGGGCCGTCTGGAGCCAGAGGAGGCTGCCTAGACTGCCTTCTGCACGCTCTCACGGGCAGCAAAACCGAGGCAGGAGCAGGGCCAGGGAATGGGCTGGGGTGCTGAGGCCCAGGAACGCCTGTGGGCTTGGCATGTGCACTGGGCTTTTCTACCTCTGACCCTCTGGCTTTAGTTCATCTGTCTGGAAAGCATTTCACTTTGATGGGAAGAGGCTGCCAGTATGCAGGGCCCGGGAGGGGGCTGCAGCATCAGGAGGGGCAGAGGGCTGTTGACAGGCTGGAGGAGATTTAGGGGTCCCAGTGGAGGTCCCCAGAGCTGTCAGGTCCTCAGACCCTACGTTGGGACTTGAGAAAAGGCCCAGGTGGCTTCCCGATTCTCGGTGCTCTGGGCCCCACTGCAAGCTGCAGGTAATAACCCAGAGCCTTCGAGGCAGGTGCTGGCCCTGAGGCCACGGTGCGCAGCCAGCCAGGCTGCAGCCAAGCCAGCTGATGGGAACTTGGCTCGCCCCGGGCAGGAGGGGCCGGAGGGAGGACGAACAGAGAGCCAACAAATGACTTAACAAACAAAAGCTGACTTTTGGAAACCCGATGCAGGAGAGTGGATGATGTGATTACAGCTAGTCTTTAAAATTGAAGCCAGCAGCCTTGGCTGGAGAGGACTTTTACATAATTGAGGAGGGAAGTTCACTGCCAAGATGGGAAGTGCTTCCTACAGCGCTCGGCTGGCCAGACTCTGCTCTCCGCCGCTCGAGAGGCCCTGCCTTCTCTGCAGCCCTCATGGTACCATTAAGACGTGAGAATGTCAGACACGCGGGGCTGGCCGCAGGAGAGCCTGGGACCTCCGCCCGATCGGGCTCTTGCCCAGCATGGCATCCGAGGCACCGGAGGGGCTGTGGTCATCTTGGTGCGCGGATACATGGGGAGTTTAGCAAGTGACCAGCGTCCAAGTGTTCTGCAATTTTGGCCCCACGAAAACAACACCTTCTAAGGCCATTCAGAGTTTAAAAAAGCAGGCAAAATGCGAGGCACGTTTGTGGATGCTTGGGACAAGGCCCGGAGCACCCGCAGCTCTGGCTCTTCCCAGGGAAGCGGGGGCCTGCACCACATCGTCCCCGTGAGAAAAGACACGTACTTGCCCGCTGCGTAGACTTCTGCAGTATCGAAGAGGTTGATGCCGTTGTCATAGGCCAAGGTCATTAGCTGCTCTGCCATCTGAAATGAGAAAACCAGAGCTGCTTGCGGGCAAGCACAGTCCTGCCAGGCCAGGGAGAGGCTCTAGGGCATAATCTCGGGACCTGGGGGGGCCTCCTGTGTATCCAGGCCCTACCCCCCGGGGCTCCCCTCGTCCTCTCCTGCCACGGGACAGGCTCTCGGGAGTGGACCCACAGGGAGGAAAGAAGACAAAATGAATGAAGGAAGAGCCTCTGGGCTGTGAGTTTCAAGCAAGTAGGGACCCCATCTTTTGGGTCATCTCAAACTTAGCCCCTGTGCTGGGTTGAACACAGCCCCCAAGAGGAGTGGGATAGATCCTGGCAGAATGAATACTTTCTTAAAGCTATGGCTAGAGTGTGCCCTGTGGCCGCATGCCCCCGATTCCTTCCCAGCAGCCGCACGGGGACGCTGCGATGACTGCAGATGGAGGAACTGCCGTCCTCGGCGAGCGCTCTGGCCTCGGCTGCGCTTCTCCGCTGCTGGGCCGGCAGGTGTTGATGAATGGTGCCCAATCCACACACGCCGTCGCCCGGGTTTTGCTCCTCAGGCTGCTCTAAGAATGTCTGTGTTCCACCAGCACTGACCCACTAGTAGTGGGGGTGAGGGTCGAGCAGCTGGGGGAAGTGCCCCTGCCACGAGCAGCCCCTCCAAGATGCAGCAGAGATGTCTGCTGGTCCTCTGGACAATGCAGGTGCCCCTTTCAGAGTCACAGATGCGAACTCCCCCGCCCCTCACTTTTCAAAGCTCAGCCCAGAGTGGGGTGAGTCATACGTTAACAACCTTCAAAAATTGTGGGACGAAAAGCCAGCCATGTTCAGCTTCGTGGAGATTCTCTCAATACTAAACTCAGAAGCATCATGGGCCAGGCAGGTCTGGAGAGTAAGGCTGGTGGCCAGTGGGGACCACTGGGGTGGGTGGACTGACCCTCAGTCCCTGCCCGTGGGAAGGCAGCTCAGCATGGCTATATCTTTTGATTTTTTTCAAGAGAAGCCAGAGATCCAGGGTATTTGGGTGTGGTAAAAATCTCTTGATTTTCAAATGTTGGCAATGAACCTCAAAGATTTCTGATACTGAGCAGGCCAAAGCTAACCCCTATTCATTAGCGGCTGTCATTTGAGTCAGAAAGCCCAGGGGGCAGAAAGGCCATTGGTGGAGGAATTTTCTGGATCCACTTGCAGGGCTGATTGGTTCCACTGGAGCTCAAGTGTAATCACGTATGAGATGCGTCCACGCGCCCTCCTCCGAGTGTAATCGCGTATGAGATGCGTCCACGCGCCCTCCTCCGAGTGTAATCGCGTATGAGATGCGTCCACGCGCCCTCCTCCGAGTGTAATCACGTATGAGATGCATCCATGTGTCCTCCTGGGAACTGCCTCCTCTTCCTCCCCTGTGTCCCTCTCCAACCCCGGGGCTCCTTTCTTCCTCTCCAATGCTCCAGGTACCCCAGACCCCTTCACGGGTTCATCTTTGTCTTCCACCTCACTTTTCAGGGATGTGTGGTACCAAGCTGACCGACCTCTGCCCAGGAGAGCACCCTGTGCTGGGCCCCTAGCCAGGTTATACAGATGATTTAGGGGTACATGCTGCCTCCTGGGGAGGGTTCTGAGCAGAGGTGACTCAGCGCCAGGGCTTTTATTATTTTCATATTTCAGACCCTGTGTATCTTCTTATACGCCCACCCTACTCACCTGGAGAAAAGCACACTAGAGGTGTTCATCTGAACTTTGCTCTTCCCACTTACACTACCTCTTGGAAATCAACCCATAGTAGTTCATGGAGATCTTCTTCATTCTTTTAAAAAAAATTATTTAAAATAATTTAAAAACATGCATAACATAAAACTGACCAATTTAACCATTTTTAGGTGTGCATTTCTGTGGCACACTGTGCAACCGTCATCCGCGCCTGTCTCCAGAACCTCTCCATCTTCCCAAACAGAAACTTGGTCCCCATGAAACACCAACTTTCTGCTCTGCCTCCCCCAGCCCCTGGCACCCACCCATCTGTTCCCCGTTTCTAGAATTTTGACTCCCCTAGTTACTGCACCCGAGTGGTCATACGGTATTTGTCTTTCTGTGACTGGCTGACTTAATTTAACACGATGCCTTTAAGGTTTGTCCGTGTTGTAGCGCGTGTGAGGATTTACAGGGCTGGGTTTGGAGGGTGGTTAGGAGTTTGTCAGGCAGGAAGGGGGACAGTAGGTAGGGGAGGGGGTGTTGTAGGCAGGGAGGCTGGTGGGTGTGGAAGAGGGCAGCGTGCAGCATCTTGCCCGTCCTATGCTCAGGCCCAACACCTGGGCATCTCCCTTCACTCATCTTTCTCTTACTCTGGCACCTTCGGCCAGTCCTGCCAGCTCCTTCTTGAAACTGATCGAGAATCGGACCCTCCTGCCCACCACCTCCAGTGCATCCACTTGGTCCAAGCCAGAGTGCCCTCAGCTGGGTTTTTGTGGTAGCCCCTAACTCTCTCTGCTTCTGTCCTTGACCCCCCAACACTCTACCTGGGGCACAGTGTGGTCCACGGACCAGTAGCATCCGCATCTGCCACGCAGAATCCCGGGCTCTGCCCCAGGCCTGGCCACCACAGCCTACACGTCAACTGGATTTCCAGGGAATTCATGCATACATTAGATTTGAGAAGCACCCCCATCCTTGGGGGGGGGTGCCTATCCTCAGTGGAGCAGCCAGAGTGAGCCTTTCGAGTGAAGTTAGGTCAAATTTCCTCTGTGACTTCTATGTCACAGATGGTTAAAGCCAAGGTCCCACCAGATCTGCTCCCTCACCTCTGCCCCCATCTCTCAACCTGGGGCTCCTCCTGTGGCTTCCTGGAGGCTGGGTCCAGTCCTGTTCCCTTGGCCTGGAATGCTCTCTCTCTGAATCATCACATGGCTCACTCTTGCTTCCACCTTCCCTCACCGTCCTGCATAAAATGGGAGCCTCCATCCCAGTCCTCCTTTCTCTGTGTTTGATGAAATAATGGCCCCTGGACCCTGTGAATGAATGGCCTCTTGGATAGAAAAAGGGTCTTTGTAGATGTTTGCATGAAGCGTCTTGAGATGGGAGACAATCCTGGATTATCGGGTGGGCCCTGGATGTCACCACAGGTGTCCCTATAGGAGAGAGGCAGAGGGAGGCGTGACACAGAGTAGCAGGAATGTGACCACAGAGGCAGACACTGGAGTGAAGTGGCCACCAGAAGCTGGAGGAGGTGTGGAAGAATCCCACTGTCCTCCCCCAGAGGCTCCGCTGGGAGTGCGACCCTGCTGACACCTTGATTTCAGCTCTGTGACCCGGATTTTGGACTTTTGACCTCCAGACCCATGAGAAAGTAAATTCCTCTAGTTCAAAACCACACGGATGGTGTTTTGTTAATGGAGCCACGGGACACGTCTAGCCCTTGGAGATAAGATGTGCTTACTCTCCAGAAAGAGAGCAGCTGATGGCAGGGACTGGCCCTCGACAGGTGCTCAGCACACCTGAGCTGAGGGACACTGTCCTTGCTGGCTTCACGGGCCGACCCTGCAAGGCCTGCCACGTGGGAAAGATAGCAGGCTCTGACACAGAGGGTACCCATCCCATTTCACCTGTCGCTTAGCAGAAAGATGTCAGCACGACTCTAACTACACCAGGCCAGTGAGAAAAGAGAGTGACGGGTGGGAATTTTCGGGGCTGTGCTTTTTATTTTTTTATAGTTCTGCTATGATTTTGGTATAATTCCTCCTCAAGGCTTTTCTTTAAAGGTTTATTTATTTATTTTAGAGGTGGGGGGAGAGCGAGTGTGTGCGTGCACATGAATGGGGGTGGGGGGGAAGGGGCAGAGGGAGCGAGAGAGTCTCAGACTCCTGGCTGAGCATGGAACCCGATGGGGGGCTCGAGCTCACGACCTTGAGATCATGACCTGAGCCCAAATCAAGAGTCGGATGCTCGACTGACTGAGCCGCCCAGGTGCCCCCTCTTCCAGGTTTTTCTATGTGAATATATGCTTTTCCCCTGCAAGACCGTAGCTCTCACATACGGACCACTGTTGGCGCTGTTCTCCACACACTCGCTCCTGGGTCTGTCCCCACGTCATTCTTTAAAACGTGACTCTTAAAGGCTTGTGCTCTGTGAGTGCACCCTACTTTACGTGACGGACACTTTGTGACCGGTTGGATTTTTCCAATGTCAGAGTCCCTGAAACTAAAGGCAGGAGGAACCTTAGGAGACATGTGGGCCTTCTCCCTGCTGTCCCTACTTGGGGGGCCAGGGGAATCCATCCCCCCCTGAGCTGGGAGCTGGTCGTGGGTGCTGAAGCAGGCCCCGAGGTGCTATTCCCAGCTTACGATTCTCCAGGTAAGACCCTGGGCACCTTCTCCATCTCTAGGGCTCTGCTTCCTCCCAGTGGGGTGACGGCACCTGCCTCCCTGGGTTGATGGAGGATGGAATTCCGTAATAAATAAAGTTTGTAGCTACTACCCTTATCAGATGTCCAATGCCCAGGCTGCTCTGAACACTTGCTCTGAGGAGGAGATTTTTACCTGAGTGGCCATGTGAGGTCACAAACAGGGCACTGGACTAGAGGTTGGAAACCTGACTCCGACCAGGGCAGCTCCAACATTGGCCATGTGATCAGAGGCTTACTAACACTGTCTGCTTCCTCTGTGGGCTGGCTCTGCTCTGCCCAGCCCCCAAGGATTCCCTCCCCAGGGCCACAGCCCCACAGACATTTGCGGACAGAGGACAGAGAATGGCCGACTTTCTCTGTAAAGGACCCGAGAGTACACGCTTTAGTCTTTGCGGGCCAGATGGTGTCTGTGGCAACTTGTAACGGGAAATCAGCCACAGACTGTATGTAAATGAATGGGCGTGGCTGCCTGCCAATAAAGCTTTATTTATAAAAAATGGGTTGTGGAATTCATAGAGACAGAGAGTAGAGCAGAGGTTACCAGGGGCTGGGAATCATTCCCTCATGGTGACAGAGTTTTGTTTGGGGTGATGAAAACTTTTGAAGGCAGACCGTGGTGATGGTTGCCCAGCAAAGAGAATGTACTTAATACCATGGAAATGTACAGTTAAAAATTGTTAATAAGGTAAATTTTATGTTATGCATATTTTAACCACAATGAAAATGGTGAAAATAGCCAATTTTATGTCTTGTATATTTAATTAAAAGTAAAAAAAAAAAAGAAAGAAAGAAACAAAAAATGGGGCTGTGGGCCAGATTTGGCCTGTGGGCCGCTGCTTACGGAGTCTGTGGAGTCCTGCCATGGGACCCCCCCTCCCCATCTTTGCCACATTAAATCCACCCAGTCCTCACTTCTGTGTCTCCCTGGCATCAAGGTGTCTTGCACACAAAAGGTAACTCTAAAAACAGGACTGTTTCTGGATTCCTTGGCAGGCCACCCACCTTCCTCTGGACATGGGCTTAGCAAGCGGCACCCATCTGGAATGCCCAGGGGGCTCGTGGTCTCCCCACTCTGGGACAGCACACATGTTCCTCTGTGGTCCCGGGATGGTCCCTGATCCTCTATTGCCAGCGCTGCTGGCTCGGACAGGGCAGGCAGACAGCTAAAGAATAAACCGTGGCCATTCTTCATCTGAACTGTGGCGAGGTGGGCCCCTCATCCTTGACGTATTGATTATTTTGGACACTAACTGTAGGATTTAATACGAAAATTCTGCTTGCTCCTTTGCTCAATCATTTTCACCTGCCAGGACCTCTGAGAGCCCCGGATCTGTCATCTATTGTATCTGCTGTCCTCCCAGCTTTGTGTCATCTGGAAACGACTTCTAGTATCTTCATACGTGTCATGTCTACGTGATGGGGACATGGCAGAGGCTGGAGCCAGCAGGGCCGCCGCTGGGTCATTAATCAATACTCTTTGGGTACAATGGATCTGTTGGTGAAAAAAAACACCCAAGAGGGATGGTTACCATCCAGCCACTTCCCTGTGCCTTTCTCCCAAGGACATCACACACAGGGTAGCGAATGCCATTTGGAAATGAAGTCATTCCCTTCCACAGCAAAAGGGAAACAGGTGAGTCAGACACTACTGATTTCGGGTGAACCACGTGAGCTCCAGGGCTCCGACCTTCTGTGCTAAGTGCTCGCAACCCATCTGGTGGCTAAAGGCAAAACAATTCCCTGCACCTTGGGACCCCTTTCTCCTGAGACAGTCCAGAGCCAGACCCTCAAAACAAGGGCAAGGCATTCCACAACCCGCTATTGTCATGAAAGGAAAAAGGGACAAAAACACAAACGAGATACATTCAGATTTTGACAGAAGCAGAGCTTTTCCTTTGAAAACTAACTGAGCAATCACAGCTAACAAGGTCTCAGATGAACGCACTTATTAATTTTTAAATGCAACCTTTCCAAGAGTAAGTAGGGCAGACGTGAGGGCAGCTTCTCGTGCAGATGTCCAGAGCTCTCGGAGCAAACGCCGCAGCTCTCCCTTCCCAGATAATCACTCGCGGCCCAGAAGCGCACCCCAGCCTGGCGATGCGCCGGCCCCTCCCCGACAGACGCTGACGGCGCGGCCTCGCAGTGTGAAGACGGGAGCCCCAGCGAGGGCACAGGATAAACGACAGCTATAGGAAATGAGCAGTTAGGGGCTGGGTCTTCAGCTTGTGGCAAAATTTGCAACATCTAGAATAGTCTATATTCTAAATGACCTCAGCAGACGCGCACAGGAGTTTCAAATCCACGTGGGGGCACTCAGTCGGAGCAGCTTAGAAAGACACGGCGCTGTGTGATTTGGAAAACAGGGCTGCCTGGGTTTTCCTGGCTAGCGGGGGGGCTAGGTGCTGTGCAGGTGAGGAACCTGAGTTTCTGGGCCTTTCGGGCACTCACGGACTCTCCAAGGCACCCAGCTGCGAGGGGCAGGCACCAGATTTGGCATCTTTTAACACTCCCATGGCTCCCCTCACCCCTCCCGCTGCCCCAAAGGGCCACAGCACCCTTGGGCAGTGGAACGTGGGAGGCTGCGGTGGCTGCTGAGAGCACAGGCCCGCTGGTTCATGCGGTGGACTCCACCAGGTGCCCGCCGGGGCCAGCCTTGGCTGGGACCTGGGGCCTGCAGGAGCCCCATCTTACCTCATCGGTGATCTGGCCTCCGAAGGTCACCCATGTTCCTAGAAGGAGACACATGGGCTCAAGTCAGAGAACGTCTCCAGGGAGCTTGCCCCTCCCCCCCGCCCCCCCTCCCCCGCCCCGGGGTGGTCCATCCTCGGGCTGCAGGGCCTGGCTGAGCCACAGGCCACCATGCCACTCTGCTCTGTGGGGAGCACGTCCTTGGCATGCAGGGACACCTGGCCTTCTGGGCAAGTCTCCTTCTCTTGGGGACACTGAATGGGAGACGGGATGTGCTTGGAGCCGGCAGCTGGCTGCAGGTCTTTGGAGCGCTTGCTGGGGTGCAAGCTGATGGACGCCTGTGCTGGCGACCTGCCCCAGGGAGCTGGATGAGGGACGCCTCCCGGAAAACGGGCCGGGTCTGACAGCCATGCCCTCGTGCCTGCTGGGCGGGGTGTGTGTGTGGGGGGGTGTGTGTTGAGGGGTGTGTCGGGAACATACTGTATGTACCATGGAGATGCAGGGACAGTGTATTCTGGGAACAGAGCTCACATCTGGGGAAAGTCTAGATAAAAGAGCAAAATCCTGCCCTCTATGAGGACTCAGTCTCGTAAGGACAGAAGATGCTCTCCAGACACACCTGGGGCCAGGGTGCTTCTCTGATTTTCAGGTGTGAGGCAGGGGTCTGTATGTGCACACAGCCCCTGGTACTCACCTCCCTTCCCCCGTCCCTCTCCTTGGACACCCCCCCAACCACTGGTTGCCATGACAACTGAGCCTTGCCAGCTCCCCAATCCTGGCTTCCTCCCCTCACCCCCAGGGCTGGCCCCTTCAGCCCTCCCAAAACCCCTGCCTCCTTGGGTAGCCCTTTACAAAGGGGGGCCCCCACACTCACCGAGCCCCAGGCAGGAGACCCTCAGGCCTGACTTGCCCAAGTTCCTGGAAAACAAACTTGGTGTGAGTTCTCAGTGACCAGGACAGGACCTGCCAGCCAGGCACACGCCCCTCCCCACGCCCCACCCCGCTGTTCCCAAAGCCCAGCCCCAAGTTTGAACTCCCCACTCCAGTCAATGTATCTTATGAGACTCTGAAGGCAAGGGGTCCTCAGGAGAGAGGCCTGTGGCTCACCTGCCCTTAGGCATAAAGAGCCAACTGTCTGTTCCTCCCTACCTGCCATAACCACACCAGGGCACGACCACGTGGCTGGGCCATATTGGTGACCACGGCAGGGCCTGGAGAGCCACCTCGAAAGACAGTAGTGGAATGGGCTGATTGAGGCCTTGTGGTACCGGCCATCACAGTACCTGCCCAATGAAGATCCCAGGGTCCACATGAAGGGGACACAGGCCATCACTAATGTCCTTAGGAGGTCAGTACCCTGCTGCGGACGGGGATGCCCATCTGTCCTGGCCTGTTTGTCCTGGCTCAGGCTGGCTGGGGGCCTGCAGGGGCAGCCACAGGCCGGACGGTATTCAAGTGGCACGTCCGCGACCTCCACAGCTCTGTGGGTCAGGTGCCCTCCTTTTCCCGGTACTCCCATTTCACATAGGCGTACACTGGGCCTGCCCAGGAGCAGAGGAGCCGGGATTCCACCTAGCAGTCAGCTCTGCAAGCATGCTCCCCATCACGACGGCATGCCCCTACTCTGTTCATCGGCGGCACAGGATGTGAGCTGCTCACAGGGTGAGGTGGCCCAGGGCAGGGTGTGAGTCCACTCCCCTGGGGGAACCCCGCTGCCCGCAGCCCAGTCCTGGGACCAGCCTGGGGTGGACACCCAGCCAGCCAGTGGGAAGTCAGAGAGTTGAGACAGACTCAGGGTGAGCCCCAGCCTCCTTCCCTGAGGGCTCCAGCTCTTTTGTCTGAAGTCTCGGTTTCCTGGTTCCCAGACCCCAGGACCCTGCCCACATCACAGGTGGTCATGGGGGGTGGGGAGGGGATATAACAAACTTGTAAACCGTCTGAGTCACCAAGTTTAACGTAGTTCTGGAATGCCCAGGTTTCTTTTCAAATTTCCCATTAAAACCAGCCCAGCTGCCAGCCTGTTGTTCCCACAGGGAGTGCTGGGATTTTCCCTAATAAGTTCAGAACAGCAGCGGGTACCTCTGTGAGGCAGGGAGCAGATGGATCAGAGGCTCTGAAGCCACAACTCAAACCCTGGCTGTGTGCCCCTGGCTGCGTGATGTAACCTCCTGCTGCCTCAAGGGTGCCCCTCTGCAGAATGGGCTCCCAGGGCTGGCCGCGAGGATGAAACGAGGTGACACGTGCCTGGGGCAGAGCGTCACAGAACACTGACCCCACCTTTTTCCTCACGCCAGAAGCAACGGACGAATCAAGAGCTTTGAAAGTTAATGCGTTAAAAGACGGAAGTCTCGCCTGTTCTTCTCCCCTATAAATCAGTGAAATAAATCCGATGATGCCGTCAGCACGGCTCGGATGTTCCGACCTGGAGCAACGTGCATTCGTGGCTGCCGGGAGGGAAGGCACTATGTTATCACGTTGTGGACACACACAGTGCTATCGCATCCCCACAGGCCTGTGGGAAAATACTTAGAATATTCCTGCTTTAGCTTCAGCTTTGCTATGAGAGAGTTAAAATAGAAGACATATGAAATTTAAGGGCTGAGCAGTCCAAAGACGTGACTTAAAAGTTTTCTTACGCACTTCAAATCATGCTTGAATTGACGTTGCTTCTAAGCATAAAGTTAATTTTTGTTTTGTTGTCTGTACATAAACAGGAATTAAAAAGTCTTTTTTTTTTTTTTTTTTTTTTAAGGAAGAAAGACACAACCACATCATCTGCAGACCGTGCACCGGGCCAGGCCAATTTAACAGTGCAGGTAATTTTCCCCACGCCAGCCAGAAGGTTCCTGTGGCACGAAATCAGAGCATTGCTTAAAAGCAGTCTGGGAAAGAAGCAAAAGGGATCGGAGATTCTGATCAGTGGTTCTCAACTGTTTGGGGTCACAGGCCCCTTTGAGAAACCGATAAAGGCTCTGGACCCCTTCCCTGGAAACGTGCAGGACACGAAGACCCTCAGAACCCTGTTTGCAAGGCCCGGGTGCTCACAAGGCCCCCGGGCACCTGGTCTCGAAAAGTCCAGGTGCTGGAAGGGAGGCTGAGCTCCCGACTCTGCAAAACTAACTCCCACTCGTGACCACGGGAAGCAGTCTCCTGGCCAGGCTCCGTGGAAGGCTGAGTTTTAGGTGCGTCCTCCAGTTCGCTTTAGCAGCGTGGACCCAGATGCCTGAACAGGCTGTGTGTTCAGGGGGACGAGCAGTTTTAGCAACAGACAGACAGGAGCACAGAACATCTGGCTGAGTCCACCTGGGTCTGTGGCTGAAAGCGGTGCCCGCCGCCCCTTGCCCACCAGAACAGGCCGGGACCCAGGGCGTTCGGCTCTCCCGCTGCATCTCCGCCCACTGCCCACAGGAATAATTTAACAAAACTAGGACACCGCGTGATGCCGTAATTACCCCGCTCAAGTTGTCTCCCCGATAAAATGATGGTATTAGTTCTGCCATCCGCTGCCAGGCCTCGGGAGAAGAAATGAGAAAGGACAGGGTATCTCCGGGCTAAAAGTTTTATAAATAAGGCTGCTCGGTGGGGGTGGGGAGCTCCACAAATCTGTGCCTCGGCTGGACCAGGGGCTGGGGACATGCTGCCCCTTGAAACTCCCACGACTCGAACATTGTTTTCTCCAGATTTTTCTCCCCTAATTAAAAGTCGACATACTGATAAAATAGTTGGCCAAATAATGTGAGTCTCCATTAATTTGCCGTATGTCTCTCCTGTGGTCTGGAAACATGCTAATGAGGACTCATGGATTTCACCTCTGCTGGAGGAGGGCACTGATGCCCGTCGCATTAGCCACCAGACGCTCTGTGCCCCTTGATACCACACCTCAGACCCCGGGTAATTACAGGTCCTTTCGAAAGGGTCCGAGGCCTTTAAATTCAGCGATGCAGGTGGAGGACAACCCTTTGAGCCGGTGACGGACAGCAGCGCGGCCTTCATGAGCTGGTGTGATGAATGTGGGAGCCAGGGTGTTTTCCGGTCGGCTGTCACATTGGGCGGTGATTAACTGTTGACAGGTCTGCCCTGCTCCCAGACTCCAGGTTCCCTATGGACAGGCCTGGGCTTCTGGGGTTTCATCCTCAGATTGTAGCTGACATCAGCAGGGTCTCGGGGGTGCTTGTTGGGTAACTGGGGGGCGAGAAGTCCCCGCACTGACACCAGGGCCTTGGGACTGAATGGTAGCCCCTCCCCTTATTCTCAGGGCTTGGCATTACATTTTGTCCACACTGAGCCCCTCTTGGGCCCTCCAGCAAGAATGTGGCACTCTGGCTACCCACCTTTAGTTCCCTTAACACCGAAGGGTGTGCCTGGAGGCCCCTCCTGGCCGGCTTCCTAAGGAGGTGGTCAGAGTGGGGGGTAAAGAGCAATCAGGCCCCCTGCGGCCCCTACCTGCGTCCTAGCTGTGGCCCTGGGACAGTCACTACGGAGCAGCCCCATGGGGCGGTACCGTGTAGGGCAGGTACCTACCTGTAAGGCAGGTACTCTGGTCACCAAGGGCACCCAATGGTTGGGATTCTGGCTCCCACCTCAGCCTCTATGAAACCACACTTCCTGCAGGTGCGTGAACCCACTTTCTTTCCCCCACACTGTGAGAAAAGCTCAGCAGACCACGTGTAAGGACAGATGGGGGTCTCCTAGTTAGGAAGTGCTGGGGCTGGGATCTGAGCCCAGCTTCTCCGTGGACTGTAAACCCCCTAGCCTGGTGAGCATCTCCCCTTACCGTCTGTCTCACCCTCCCTGTCTCCTGCACAAACATGTGCACACACACGCACATGCACATCCATGTAAATACATGCACACATGCGCTCATGGGCACAAAGACACACACACAGACACACACAGACATGCACACACATCCATGCAAATACAAACACACATGCGCCCATGGGCACATACACACCCACACCCAGACACACCCAGACACACACACACACACACACACACACACAGACATGCACACACATCCATGCAAATTCAAGCATGCATGCGCCCATGGGCACACATACACAGAGACACACACACACACACACACACACACACAGAGACACACACACACGCACACACAGTAATCTCCAGCACCCAGGCTGTTCGAGATTTACTCCTTAATGGATCATAGGATCTTCGGCAGGAAATCATGTTAATACCCGTATTTTCCATTTACATAGCACTTCACATTTTTTAGAAATGGTCTCACTTATATGAACTCCTTTAATGATCCCAGGATTGACTTAAAAATAGCAGCAAGTAACAGGTATCTAACTCGAAATACACAGTGTGTTTACTCTTAGCTTTTGATCCCCACTTAACAAAAGATACAAGCCAGCAGGGCTTCTAGACTAGAGAAGTCCACTCTGGATTGTCCTCACTGAGCTAGAGGGTGGGAACACAAGCTTTTCCTCCAGAGGCTCATCAAAGAATATTAAATGCCCCCAAGGACCCAGGGAAGGAGGGGATGTGGGTGGAGATGCAGAAGGACTCAGAGTTATTCCAAAATTCATCTCCAGGAGGCACGGGACTCAACACGGTTCTTCCACGTGGGGTCCGACTTTAGGCATTGGTTCGGGGTGGGGGGTGTAAGCTCTACATCTCAGTGTCAGGAATGATTCTCTCAGTACTTTTCAAGTTGGCTACACCACCAGCTAGAAACCCAGACAGTGTCCTCAAATACAGCTAGAATCTTCTGTGCCTCTTTCCGAGCCCATGTGACACTCTGGGTCCAGCTGATACAGATTGTTTGCTGTAAGACCATGGTTTCCCAGCAACATCATTCTAGAAAGGGCAAAGGACTAAGAAAGGCCAGACCCCCAAGCCAGGTGCCCTATGATCTGCCCCCAGGGGTCCTTCGTACAAAGCTGCAACTCTCCTCTTCCACCTGGGTGCATCAGCCAAGCATTGGAGCAAGGCCCGGGGTGGGGCAAGGGGTGGCATGTCAGGAGCAGGAGGAAGGTCCCTGCCCCCGACACCCTCTCCACATACAAGCCGCAGCAAGACAGCCTGGAGCCAGGTGGCGGACGGAGCCCAGGCAGGGGTGCAGGGGACAGCTGGGGCTAAGGACCAGCAGGGAAGTCCGGATGCTGTTCTGTGCCCTGCTGAGTGACAGTCCTGCCCGTGGAGACACCCGGGCCTGGGGTCTAGCTCAGGTGGTTCACCTGAAGTCCCTGAATATCAAATCAATGCATCTCATGATGGACTAACTGCAAAGACCACCCACGGGGCATCTTCTGGGGCCCGTGGCCAGTGCCAGGGGTTCCCAGGAAGAGAAAGCATCACAGGGTCCTCCATGGGTAGCTTGGTTATTATTACCTGCCCCCCCCCATCAAAGGAAACAAATAGGCAGAAGGAAGAGAAGCCATCATGCACCTTCCTGTGCCCCCCACCCCCTCCTTGCGGTGGTAAAGAAAGAAACTTGGGGCTAACCCCGAGCCGCGATGGTATTTTTCACCCACCCAGTCCATGCAGCACTAGGAGACCCCCCTTGCCTCGGGGGCCTCTCAGTATGCCAAGTGCCCACATCTGACAACGGATTTGCAGATTTTCCTGGCTCTCTAATGGGGTGCTGTAGGGGGGAAGCTTGACCCCACGAACCGCCCCCAGGGCCCGTACCTATATTTCATCCCGGGCTGTTTCACGCTGGCATCACTGGCGCATGGGAGGCTCTGCGTGGACAGGTGTCCCAGGCTCCGGGCCACCATGGCCACGGCGCGGAAGCGGCCACGGGAGCCCAGGCTGGGGCTGCTGGCCGCCGGCCGGCCCAGCCGCTCCTCGGGGCCCCGGCCCTTGAGGCTGTGCTCCGAGCACGCGAAGGATACCTGCATGCCGAGGCCAGGTACCCAGCTCCTGGCTGCGTCCCCCTCCTTCCAGGCCTCTAGAAGCCCTCCTTCTCCCAGGACAAGACTTTATCCCAGAAAGCTAGGAAGCGGCGAGGCGTTCCTTCAGGAGCGAGGATTTCCCAAAGCAACAACAGAAAAATCCTGTGCGGTGTCCGAGGGAAGGGAATCAAATGTCCAGAATCCAGCTAGAAAAGACCTCATCAGAGGGAACTCGGGAATCCAGGTGCGGAGGGGGGAGCCACTTCCTCTCCCTTCACATCTTTCTCTGGCTCCGCAGGTCCTTCCCCTGCCCTCACCCTGGTCTGGCTCAGGCTGCCCCGGCCCCCAGCCCCGCAGCCTCGGGCAGGGCTGGGCTGCCAGTTACTCCCGACCTCCGCGTGACATCGCCGTCCTCCGAGGGAGAAGGGAGGGCGCCTCCCTTCAGGGTGGCAGCCTGGGGGCTGAGCAGGCTGCTGCCGGGGGGTTTCGGGAGCAGCTGCTTTTCCAGGCTTCCCAGAGCCCAGATCGTGGCTCTGCACACCACGCGTTGTTGGCGCTCCCACCAAGTAAATTAGGTGACCGGTGAGAAGCGCAGGAGGCATCTAACGATTCATTATTAATGACATGGGCTGCACAGCCGCCTGCCCTGGACGCTCCCCGGGAGGCCGACAGCCGGGACTCAGACAGGCAGGGGCTGCCGCCAGGGAGGACCGCTGAGCTTGCAGGCGGCCGGCCGCGGCCCACTCTAGCCGCTTGGGGTTTGCATCCAGGAAAGTGGGGCTTCCACTAGGGTTTAGCGCAAGGAGAAGCTGAATCACCAGAAATGTGGAGGAAAGACCCCTCTGTCTAGATGATAGAATGCAGACAACCCGAGCAGAGAAATGTGGGGGTCGTGGACCAGAGACCTGAGAAGTGCTGGCCCTCCACAGTCCTTAGCTCACAACAGACACTCAGTAAATACTTCTGGAATAAATGCGTGAATGAATGAATGAAGAGAGACACCGCTCCCTGTTACCC